>NC_035448.2:103034119-103371119 GCF_002127325.2 Helianthus annuus
TTCTTGATAATCGAATCGAATTTAAACGAATTTCGAATTTTTCGAATTCGAAACGAATTCTGAACACCCCTAGCCAAAAGTTGGATGAACTTGAGAGTCTTTTGAAAGAAGTTTAGAATTCTCCAATTGGAAATGCACTTATGAATGAACTGACTGTTTCAATAAAAGCCCATATCAATAACAAATCAAGGTCACAATAGAAGTAAAAACATTATCTCTTAATGCGTAAGAAGATCTAATTAGGGATCATTATTTTATCCAACTGAAATCATAATTGTGTTTGGTTGTTAAAGTTGGAATCGGAATTAGAAACGTTCCATCAACAAAGCCATCTCAATGGAAAGTTTAGATGACAAAGGAAATCATAGTATTTTGCTATAGTACTCCCCAATATCAATCATTCATCATAATTCAGCCTAGATTGGAACCTAAGACGTTCATCAATATCGTAATCATACAAAAAATCGATCGCAAAAACAGAAATCTAAAATACAAAAGATTATCAGTTCCATAGGAACCCAAAACAAAGACAAATTGATCTAAGTCGTGGAAAACCAGATTCAATTCTTGAGACACATAACAAAGATAAAATGAAGACCATCACGTATTGCACCAGGTTTTAAGAGGAACTGGATTTAGGAATTGGGGTAGATTTGTTAATTTGTAATCAAATTCCGATTCCAATTTCAATTCTATTCAACTTACCAATGAATAAATTGAAAATAATCACAATACATGTTTCTATCAAAAGCTTTTTTTTTTTTAATGCCCAAGTCAACACACCCTTAATCCTACACTCCTAAGTCTACACAACTTGCCGACAATAGGACTTGAACGTCCCTCACTACTTAACACCTTTGCTACCATTGGGCTACGTGCTCTTTATAGGTTCCCTTCGTTCATAAGCCTATAACAAATGACTGTATTTAATTTTTAAATTGGTCGCTCAATAATAGGGAACTTATGAATTAAAGTAGAGTTAATATATTTAAACAATGATTACAGATTAACAAAAGGAAACATATTAGAGGAGGAACTAATATAATCATGACCTTTATTTGACATAGAGTACCCGATATAGTACAGGAACCTTGGAAGAAAACAAACATGGACCTTGGACTAAAACAAACGTTACATTTTGATTTAATAGTAAAGAGTACGTTTTTTATTGGGCTTAAACAAATGTTTAGATTGATACGCCGCCTTAACAACATCCTTGAAAAGATCTAGTTGTAGGAAGATATAAAACATGACTGGAATGCTGGCCAAAGCGGTGATGGTGATTGGTATCCATCTCACCTTGTTATGGTAAAGAACAAAGAAACTCGCACTGAATGCAATCATCATGGTTACAATAGAGAGGAAGAGCGTTGCAATACCATTCACTAGTTTCCTTGGTAATGCCTCCTTAAAATCATATTCAGCATAACGGGATGTGAGGATAGATAAGAACATAAGGACCGAGGTTGATGAGCATATTAAAGAAACAGCATCTGAGATCACAAAAATAATGAGGGATGCTTCTTTTCTGAAAAAAGGTATGCCGGTGTCTTGATCGTATCCACCAGGAAGTGTAAAAGCCGCTGCGAAGACAATGGTGGCTATAAGGGTTGCAACCACCATACACTGAGATGCGGTATCTTTCATCCATTCCCTGCCATCTTTTAATAATGCTTCATGCTCCTTGGTGAACAACTCTTTTGGTGTTTTACCTCTTTTATTCTCCCTTTGCCTGTATTGAGGTGGGATCATTTTCTGTACCTCCTGGAACATATATCAAAGTTAACTGGTTGAATCAGCAGGACCAGATTCTAAACTGTTAACTGCCGGTAGAGAAAAGAACCTTACGATGAGACCAAGCAAAAGATTAATGATTCCGACCCTCATCTTGGGATCCTTTACTATTTCATAAAAACATTTTTTTTTTGAAAATCGTTTGATCAATATTTTTATATGAAAGCATTTGTCAAACATATGTTCATGTAATTTCTGATTAGAAACAATTTCATAAACAATAAATGTGAGTACATAAACTACAATATATTACAATAATAAACTAATTTTATAGATAAATGATTTGGAAGGATGGATAAATACATTAGTAGACATTAGACTTTATTGAGCCGCTTGATGAGTTTGCCATATTATGCGAAGAAAGGAAGATATGATGCATAAGCTTGAAAGAAATAATTACCTGGAACCATAATAACTCGCTTTGCATTTGAAAAGCAACTCCGGATGCATTTTCAAATTGTTGTTGCTTTACGCTCTTTGCGACAATATGCAGCATGTTATTGTGGTTTTCGTCTTTAATAGGAGTTATTAAATCTTTCATTGCACCAATTTCATATATCAACTTAAAAACCTCTATTTGACGAAATTTGACCGCAAAATGAAATATAGTTTTTCCTTTGTGATCTTGTTTCCATATGAGATCAGGATATGAGCGTATGAGTTCAATTATAAAACGCGTATTGCCCATTTTTGCAGCAACAAAAAGTACTCGGGAAAAGTAGCCTCTTTTTGCCTTACCCTCCTTATTTGTTTTTACAGAACTCGGCCCTCGGATTATGTCATCAATCTCTTTCTTCCCCATTTTGGCAACTTTTTCCCAGATTATTTTTAATAACTCAAGGGCAGCACTTTCTTTTTTGTTGGGCGCTGCAAAAACTGAAAAAACAAACAAGAAGAAGAATATCAAACGATTCATATTACATCGTTTTCTTAAACTATTTAAGGTAGTAATCATTTATAAAATTCATTTAGGTAGGAATCAGCATAAAGTACAACCAGAAATCACAAGCATAATAAGTATTTATGTGTCAAAAGTAGAATGAAGCAAAGAAATTGGAGTAATGAGCATATACATACTTGATTTGATTTTTGTGGAGATACTATTTGTTTTTTCTTCTTCAAATGCACGAGGCTTCTGCGCCAAAGCTAAAAGCACATCAGTAAGTAACCGGTTCGGGAGAATGATATTCGGGCAGTCATTCAATATATTCAGAGCAACATCTGGAAAAGAATTAATGTCCACCTTATGAGAAAAATTGTATAAAATAAACGAGAACTTGTAAGAAGTTACATACCAAACATATCCGCTTCAACACATTTTTGGAGGACCCAGCCACGATTATCATGTGTCCAACAATCGCCCACCATTTTGTTAGAAAGATTATACAGATAGGCCACCATTTTGGGTTTTGCAAATAAAGCAGCCATATAGAGTGGCATAACTTTCTTAAAATTAAGGATTTCAATCAAGGCTCGATTCTTTTGCACCATCGTCTTGGCTGTTTCTATATTTCCAGCAGCAGCTGCTAAACAGAGGGCAGTATCCCAATTTTTATTTTGTAGCTCCAAATCCGGTTTTTCCATCAACTGTACAAGATTTATCACAAATTGTTCTACTGCCTTGGTGCTCTCTGCTGATGCTGCAACGTGAAGCAGTGTTTCCTCGTTTTCCGTGATAGCAGCACGCATCAGATGTGGGTCTTGTCTAAGAATGGGTTCAGCGGCCTTCCAATCTCCTTTCATTGCGGCTTCGTAAAGTGGAACAGCAAACTTGATGTATTTTTCTTCTCTATTTCCTTCAAAAGTTAAACATGGTTTGTCAAATTTTTAATTATAGATTATTGCTTTTACTAGATGTAAAACCTGTGTAAAACACATGTAGTCTTTAGAAATTTTACACATATAATATTGTTTGTGATTGTGAGCAAGTGGTCCGTTTGAAGTCCGCCAACAATAACCTAGGCTTGGAAAAGATCTCCAATGATGAAGGTTTAAAATGAGATTCAGACGCTTTCACATCGGCACTCTTGGAGATGCTATTATCACTTTAAAAACAGACATTGAAACGAGAACTTTCACCCATATAAGGCACTGATAGATACATAATTGAGAAATTACCAAGAAGTAGTTCTAAACTAGGCCTGTTAGGTTGTGGTGGGTTTTGTTGCGCTGGTGCCGGCACTTGCTGTTGAGGCATCTGAACAATAGTATGGTTCTGCTGCTGCTGCTGCTGTTGGTGACCAGAGCTTGTGCTTGGTTGCTTCATCATTTCGGCTGCACTGTCATATCGATTAGTAATTAATATAACTAGAATACATTCACAAGAACATCTAGTTAGCTTTTGAAAATACCTCTGATTATCCGAGTTATCTTTTACCGGTGTTCTTTCTAATTAATGAAGATCTCAAGAGCATACAGCTGAATTTATAGACGTAAACCAATGTGAACATCCATGTTAAACTATTTGGTGACGGACAAGCCACTATTGCTAAAAGTCAACGTCCATCCATCTGGCAAACAATTATTGCTAACAAGTGACACTAAATATATATATAAGAAAACTTCTTTTTTGGTTAACTTTGTTTAGATATATGGATGGTTAGTCATGCAACCCTTAAACTTCCCTTAAACTTTAAGAAAAGTATCATACCATCCCTAATTCTATAAAATTGCTGGTATAAATTTTACTTCATCTATGTTTTACGTCATATGAGTCACTTAGTGTACAAATTTGTGTTTCTATTTTACATTTTTTCTTGTTTTGGTCATTACTCCGTTAGCACACTTTAACCCCCACCCCCACACGCCGGTAAAACGTGTTGGAAATTTGTGAAAATAGCACTTTTCACAAATATAGGAAAATGCATTTTTTCTAATTTTAGACTAGAAATAAATATAAGAAACTGAGTGGGTTTATATATTTATTTGTGGGTTTGTGTTCTATGTTGCAAGAGCTTCGCAATGAACTAAACCACGTTCAAAATGAAGCTAAGATGAATGAGATATCGATGCTCAAAGTTTGGTGTTTGAAACATTGATGATATGCGCAAAATGCAACATATAAATTATATCAAATGTGGCATAAAACTAACCCTTTTTTAGTACTAATGTTGGAAAAAAGTGTGTTTTTGTCTTCCTTTTGTATTTTTCAGTATTAAATGAGCTTAAATTAACAAAAGAAGCAAAAAGATAGCAAAATCTAACATAAATACAAGAAAAGGAAAAAAAGTGGAATGCCCGACCCCTCAACAGCATCTTCCCAAGCAAAACCAAGGACTGAGAAGACTGAACATGCCCCGTGCTCAGCGACGGGGCCGTGCCTAAGAAGCAGCAGAAAAGACAAACATTTAGAAGCTTCTATTGCCCACCATGGGGCCGTGCCCAGTGGACACGGGGGCATGGTCAGACTCCTGCAGGCGCATTTATTGTAATTGCAAATTACAATTAATGAGGAGAGAGACAAGGATGGACACGGGGCCGTGCCCGAGCTTCTGTTCAGCCTATAAATAGGAATGCTTGAAGACATTTCAACTCATCCCTTGGCACACCACCTCTCTCACACTTCACCCACCACCTACCACCACCATAACACCATCATCCACCACCATCATCCACCACCATCATCCATTGTCCATCATAGAGTGTGTGAGTCATCTCGGGATCCAAGATTGATCGTAAGAGTTCTTGACAATCAAAGGCCATGTTTGCCTAAGTCTCTTACATCACTTGGTGAAGATAAGTGTTTAGTGTAATACTTTTTATTTTTAATCTTTTGCACTTTTTAATTGGTTTTGTATTAATGACTTTAATTACTAGTTTCTTATGTTGAAGGTGATTCTTCCTTATCGTTTGTCCGTGGTGTCTTGGCATTATTTTACTGTCTATATAAAATAAAAGATTTTCACCATTCATATCTCCACGGTCTATATGGAGGTATGTTGGCTACCTGGTCGGGGGTTAAGGGAACGGTTTGGTAAGAGTCTTGCCGTTGTTCAGCGTTTAGAGATCATGCAAGGGACCTGGGTCAAATTTAGTAGGATCTCCTTCAATGCCCAAAGGTATTGGATGGCGGGGGTCCAAACTCTTTGATCCCCTCATAAGTTAAACTACTATTAAAACTTTAACCCAGCTATTTAGGACTGTATCCTTGCTGACTCAGACTACTTAGCTGAGGGTAACGTCGCCTTCAAAAGAGGGGCCTACCACATTATGCATTAATAACTTAATTAATTATCTTTCAATAATCCGACCCTTTAGGATCGTATCCTTGCTGACTCAAACTACTGGGTTGAGGGTAACGTCGCCTTCAAAAGAGGGGCCTACTACAATAACTAAGATAATCTCTTAAACAAGTGCAAAAGTGCGAAAATAATCAAAGGTTACACTAACACACGAGTCGGATGCAAGTGATTCATCTTGTCTATCTGTTTTTATTTTTATTTTTATTTTCAGCATTTTAGTTAGTTTTATTTTCTTAGTTAAAAAATCTTTTTCTAACATTTTGGTTTGATTAGACGTTGAGGATAAACCGGTACTAAAAGCTATTGTGTCCTTGGACGACCTCGGTATCTTACCAACACTATACTACGTCCACGATGGGTGCACTTGCCCATATGTGTGTTTAGTGTTAGTAAATATCGTGTTTTATAAATTTAAAACTTGGCTAAAAGTGTAAAAAGGGCTTAAAATATACATCCAAATTATAACACACTTCACGCACATCAAGTTTTTGGCGCCGTTGCCGGGGACACAAGGATTTTAAGAAAGTTAGGAATCAACGGCCTAATCATTTTTTTTATTATTTTCTTTTTAATTTTTAGGATTTTCTTAATTTTTCAGCTTCTGTAGAACTCAGCACGGGCCGTGCCCGCTGAACACGCCTCGTGCCCAATCTTTGGAACTGGCAAACCTGTTTTAAGTCAGACAGTAAGCTGAACACAGGGCCGTGTCCACTCAACACGCCCCCATGCCCAAGATTCAGTTGCTGAAAATGGAACCGTAAGATCCCGACGGTTGGTAAATTCTGACACAAAAATGAGTGATGACGATTTTTTTTACATTCGGCACTCTTATGGTACATGGTGTCGATTATGTGGCGGCAACCATAAAGAATTAAAATGTTATTTTCTAAATTATAAGCCCCACTACATAGACCCATCGTCTCCCTATAACCTTAAGAGTGGCGAAAGTAAAAATAATCACTATCTCTCCCTCGAATGCGCCCAACCGGATATTCTAGGAGAAATGCTCCTTGACGAGTTAATTCAATTAGAAAATCTAATTCTTAATTGGTTAAAAGAGCTTAGGAAGGATTTCATTGATTCATCCCAAGATGATGACCAAGAAGAATTGTTGGGATTGCATGAAAACAACCTCGTTGTTTCCGATCTTACCTTCAACTCTAGCAAAGACATGGACGATAGTCGTCCCTGTGCCGATTGTGCCGTGAAGGACTCTCCATCGACTTCGTTCGGTGCATACATAGACCTGAGCGATTCGGCATATACCTTCTTTAACGAGAGCCCGGAAAAGGGTTGGACTTGTCCACCTAAAATAAACATAGGAATTACCTTCACCGACAACCTCTTGCGTTCTCGTCTTAGTCTAGAGCAATTAAGGTATCTTAGGCACTTTGGGGTTGTTCCAACCAGTAAGGAACCACCCGATACAAATAAGTTCCTTAGTAAATAGAAAAACACCATAAGACAGCTTCCAGACACGGGGTCGTGTCCAGGTCAGCACGCCCCCGTGTCCACCTAAAAGATTCTCTTCTGATTTTGTCAGAATACGGACAAAATGTGTCAGGATTTTAACTGCACACGGGGCCGTGTCCAACCAACACGGGGCCGTGTCCAACGCGCTGTCGTTTTCTTTAAATGCAGCCTGATTCCTGCTCATTTTGACCACTTCAAAAGACAGAGATTCCTGGGATCTTCACTCATACTATCCTAGGTAAGTTCTAAAAGAAGGTTCCAAGAACCATCTTGTCTTTTCCCACTTTTGTTCATTACCTTCTCTTTCAATTTTTCGACCATTTCCTCCATTAAAGCTTGGAAACTCCATGATTCCAACCTTTAGTGTAAAGTTTGTAAGGTTATTATCCAAGGGATCTTACTCAAAATAAGTTGTGCAACTTTGTTTTAAATTATCTGTGCTTAAAAACTCGACTAAAAACCATGAAAATAATTTAAAACTCCAAGATTCCTTAATCTAACAACCTGCAGACAACTAGACACGGGGTCGTGCTCAGCAAGCACGGGGTCGTGTCCGAGGTACTGTTTCGTAAAAATTGAGCTCTTTTCGGTCTATTTCCCCATAAATGGCAAGCAGAACAAGCGGGACGTCTTCATCAAGAAATAACCGACAGGGGAGAAAATCATCAACGGCAGAAGACTCTCTTGTAAACTATGTTTACGCCCTAAGAGAGGCTATTGATGAAATGACAGGGGTGGAAGAAGCATTGGTCGACCGTATCAACCATCTAACGGTGGGACTGGAAGGGTGTCTCCGAGAAGTAAACCTCTTGCACCAGAGGTTAAACCTTCTCGACTCTCCTCCTTTGGTACCTATAATAACCCAAAGGGCATGGAACGTGGTCCCCGAAGTCATCATACCCGCCGAATGGTACGCCATACACCCGGAGCCTCCGCAAGGGATAGTGCAAGGAGTCCCGGTGGGTGTTCCCCCTCCTCCGCGAGATGTTGAGGAAAATGAAGCCGCCTTCTTCCTCCCAAGGGAGATAGAAGAATGGCTTTAACAACATCTACGAAGAAAACCATCGGCCAAGAGTCCTACTACATTAGGAAACTATTCCCGAAATTTTCGCAACAAAGAAGTATAACTCTTTATGATAACTTTATGTACCTCCTGACCTATCTAGTTAAGATTTTTCGCTTTTATTTCTTTTTACTTTTCTAGGAACTTGTGTAATTCTCTCTGTGAATGAAATGATGGTTTTAAGGTTTGGATGGTGTTGTAATAAATAAAACACACTCTGGGTGGTAAAGGATAACAAGGGAAACGAGAAACATAGCCCCATGCACTAAAACAGAGCAATCCGACAACAATCTCCCATTACAGTAGGCTCAGCACGGGCCGTGTCCACCCAACATGGCCCCGTGCTGCACAATCTACAGCAAATCGCCCAGTTCAGGTAACTGGACACGGGGACGTGTTCACTGAACACGCCCCCGTGCCCAGGTTTCTGTTTCTTTTCTTAAATTTTTATCACTGGCACCTGAACACGGGACCGTGCCCGGTCCCCACGGGGCCGTGTCCAGACTGCCAGTAACATAAAATTATGCTTTTAACACCATTTTACACATTCAATCAACCTAAAAACTTATTTTTGGGACACATTGAGGACAATGTGTAATTTAAGTGTGGGGGGATGCTAAAACCTTGAATTTTGCAAGTCCTAATAACAAGCCTTACACAAAACTCTATTGGAACCGCTAATCACCCCAAATTTTTTCCAAAAATTTTCATTTTTTTTACTTGTCTAAGTTTAAGTTGGGAATTCAAGTCTTAATAAGGTTATATTTTTACAAATTTACAACCGATAGCGTCGTGATAAAAAGAACCAACATAAGAAAATTATGAAAAGGCATGACAAACTTAGTTAAAATACGATTATATATACTTGATCACATAAAAACCCTTTTCCCACAAAACTGAGTTTTGAGCCTTTAACGAGCATACAAATATATATATATATCTTTACACTAAATGCTCATTTTTCGTTTCTTGTGTGAATAGCCGCTTGGTTCATACGACTCTAGAACTTGCCACAACAATACATTCCCAGTCCTTACCAGCTTAAACCCGAGTAAGTAAATGATGGAGGCATTAGGACCAACCCTTTTTCATTCTACACCATTATTTTTCTTTTTTTTTACCACCTACCCAAAATCCCCCTAGTTAACCCCTTTGAGCCAAAACCTTTTTCATTTCTTAACCCAAAACAACCCTTTTTACCCACCTAAACCTTTTTTTTTTGTAACAACGTTCGGTTCTCTTATGACTTCCTTAAAAAAATCGATGAAGCTAAAAAAACAAAGTTTATCAAATATCTTTGTTTGAACAACCCATCGAAATAAAATAAAAATAGGAAAAATAAAAAGTCTTTCAAACCAACGTTTGTTACGCCTTTCGCCCTTTTTACTAACCACTAACCCAACCACCCACCTTTAGCCCAAGCCAAAAAACCCATAAAGCCCTCTTGATATTTACAAAGGTATATAGTTAAAAAGGAGGAGGATTGATTGCTTGGCAAGCTTATGGTAGAAGTAAGTTCCATGCCGCTCTCGAGTGATTCACTAAAAAAATACACCTTCGGCCGAGTGTTGAGTGATCTCCCGTGAGGTATGTGAACTTTTATATATATGAGAATTTAAAAAAGGTATGTTATGCCCAAATAAGTAATTTATCTTAAAGAATGTTCTTAATAAATTATGCCGAATAGGATTGTAAATAAATAAAAATAAAACCTCAATAAAGAATCTTGGAAATCCCGACACTCTATGACAAGCCCAAAAACCTTCTCTTCTACCCATTCCATTTGGGAGTGAATAAAGCCACATTATAAAGAGTTTTGCTTGAGGACAAGCAAAGATTCAAGTGTGGGGGTATTTGATATGCGCAAAATGCAACATATAAATTATATCAAATGTGGCATAAAACTAACCCTTTTTTAGTACTAATGTTGGAAAAAGTGTGTTTTTGTCTTCCTTTTGTATTTTCAGGATTAAATAAGCTCAAATTAACAAAAGAAGCAAAAAGACAGCAAAATCTAACATAAATACAAGAAAATGAACAAAAGTGGAATGCCCGACCCCTCAACAGCATCTTCCCAAGCAAAACCAAGGACACAGAAGACTAAACACGCCCCGTGCTCAGCGAGCACGGGGCCATGCCCAAGAAGCAGCAGAAAAGACAAACCTTTAGAAGCTTCTATTGCCCACCACGGGGTCATGCCCAGTGGACACGGGGGCATGGTCAGACTCCTGCAGACACATTTATTGTAATTGTGAATTACAATTAATGAGGAGAGAGACAAGGATGGACACGGGGCCGTGCCCGAGCTTCTGTTCAGCCTATAAATAGGAATGCTTGGAGACATTTCAACTCATCCCTTGGCACACCACCTCTCTCACACTTCACCCACCACCCACCACCACCACAACACCATCATCCACCACCATCATCCATTGTCCATCATAGAGTGTGTGAGCCGTCTCGGGATCCAAGATTGATCGTAAGAGTTCTTGACAATCAAAGGCCATGTTTGCCTAAGTCTCTTACATCACTTGGTGAAGACAAGTGTTTAGTGTAATACTTTTTATTTTTAATCTTTTGCACTTTTTAATTGGTTTTGTATTAATGACTTTAATTACTAGTTTCTTATGTTGAAAGTGATTCTTCCTTATCGTTTGTCCGTGGTGACTTGGCATTATTTTACTGTCTATATAAAATAAAAGATTTTCACCATTCATATCTCCACGGTCTATATGGAGGTATGTTGGCTACCTGGTCGGGTGTTAAGGGAACGGTTTGGTAAGAGTCTTGCCGTTGTTCAGCGTTTAGAGATTATGCAAGGGACATGGGTCAAATTTAGTAGGACCTCCTTCAATGCCCAAAGGTATTGGATGGCGGGGGTCCAAACTCTTTGATCCCCTCATAAGTTAAACTACTATTAAAACTTTAACCCAGCTATTTAGGACTGTATCCTTGCTGACGCAGACTACTTAGCTGAGGGTAACGTCGCCTTCAAAAGAGGGGCCTACCACATTATGCATTAATAACTTAATTAATTATCTTTCAATAATCCGACCCTTTAGGATTGTATCCTTGCTGACTCAAACTACTGGGTTGAGGGTAACGTCGCCTTCAAAAGAGGGGCCTACTACAATAACTAAGATAATCTCTTAAACAAGTGCAAAAGTGCGAAAATAATCAAAGGTTACACTAACACACGAGTCGGATCCAAGTGATTCATCTTGTCTATCTGTTTTTATTTTTATTTTTATTTTCAGCATTTTAGTTAGTTTTATTTTCTTAGTTAAAAAATCTTTTTTCTAACATTTTGGTTTGATTAGACGTTGAGGATAAACCGGTACTAAAAGCTCTTGTGTCCTTGGACGACCTCGGTATCTTACCAACACTATACTACGTCCGCGATGGGTGAACTTGCCCATATGTGTGTTTAGTGTTAGTAAATATCGTGTTTTATATATTTAAAACTTGGCTAAAAGTGTAAAAATGGCTTAAAATATACTTCCAAATTATAACACACTTCACGCACATCAATTGAATTCTAAAAAGTTGGGAAAGTGGCACCTTGTGCCACATAGGAGGAGAGTTGAAACTTAAAGGGGTATTTAAGTGGGAACACTCCATCCTTATTGTTTCATGGAAACACACTTGTGTACTCGCGAAAGGTGCGGCACACCCGAGCCTCGCCCACGCTCTTGCGCATGGCGCGGGTGATGGGCGCAATGTGGCGCTTTGATGACGCACTTTGCGCTTGAAACAGACGAGTCAAACGGTTTTGACTGAGAATTAAATGACGAATTAAAGTGCATTGAAAACGTCTAATGCAATTTAATTCTTCCATTTAATTTATTTTTCTGTTTCATCTCAGACCTGCAGTATAAATAGGCAGGAGACCTGCTGCAAAAGGCACACCAAAAATTCATAGCTTATGCAACTTTCTCTCTACAGTGTCTTCATCTTTTTCTGTCTAGTAGCAAGGTATACCTTCGGGTTGCGTTAAGTCCGGCGGTACAACTGTTGAGGCTGTTGTATCCTGGAAACAAAGAGTTCTCCTGGAAGACTCGAAATTTATTTCAAGGGGCCCGTGTTTACACGATCCTCAGCCAAGAACAGGTTTTTCTGTTTGTAATTTTGTTCTTGTTTATCTAATTTTCAGTTGTAACAGTATTGTTCATTGCTTTCCTTTTCAATCTATTGTAATTCAAGTTAATAAAATATTTTAGTCAATTTTGCACGAACGGATTCCTACAATCTTAAAACAAATTTTAAAACACCGTTCGTGTAAAATCACAAACATTTCTGCTGTGATTTCAAACTAGTTTTGACTTCACGCAGTTTGTGTTTTAAAAACATATTTTTTTTCTGCTTTGGTTCAAAGCAGCAACTTTGTCAAAACAGAATTTGTTTCTCCTTTTCATTTCTCTCTTTCAGTTCTAAGATCTTCTGTTGTGGTCATCAAAGTTGGACTTAGAAGCTACACGGGTGGTTTTGTTACTCATCGATTCTGTTAAAACATTAATAAATCAGCACATTTATTATTTCTAAACAAATTTATTAACTTTTATGTTAAATTTTTTAGAATGTCGACTGAAAATAGTCGGAACCCCTGCCAACACTGTGAGAGCGTCCACACTGGCAAATTTTGCTGAACGACCCGAAAAGTTCTCGGGTCTCCACTTCAAAAGGTGTGTTCTTCTATTTGACCACCCTGAACCTTGCGAGGTTCTTGACTGAAACTGCTCCCCAACCTGCGGAAGGGGAGACCGACGCTCAAGCTCAGTGCGCGGTAGATGCTTAGAAGCATTCGGATTTCATTTGTCGAGGCTATGTACTAAACTGTCTCTCGGATGCCTTGTATAACCTATACGACAATATCAAGACTTCCAAAGAATTATAGGAGTCTTTGGATAAAAAGTACAAAAAGGAGGATGCGGGAACAAAGAAATTTGTCGTCGCCCGTTTCTTGGACTACAAAATGGTCGATAAGAAGACTGTTGATGCGTGTTAGTGTATATATATTTTTAGATGTTTATTTAAGCCCTTTTTACACTTTTAGCCAAGTTTTAAATTTATAAAACACGATATTTACTAACACTAAGCACACATATGGGCAAGTGCACCCATCGTGGACGTAGTATAGTGTTGGTAAGATACCGAGGTCGTCCAAGGACACAAGAGCTTTTAATACCGGTTTATCCTCAACGTCTAATCAAATCAAAAAGTTAGAAAAATGTTTTAAACTAAGAAAAATAAAAACTAACTAAATGCTGAAAAATAAAATAAAATAAAAACAGATAGACAAGATGAATCACTTGGATCCGACACGTGTATTAGTATAACCTTTGATTATTTTCGCACTTTTGCACTTGTTTAAGAGATTATCTTAGTTATTGTAGTAGGCCCCTTTTTCGGAGGTGACGTTACCCTCAACCCAGTAGTTTGAGTCAGCAAGGATACAATCCTAAAGGGTTGGATTATTGAAAGATAATGAATTAAGTTATTAATGCAAATTATGGTAGGCCCCGTTTTCGGCGGTGACGTTACCCTCGGCTAAGTAGTCTGAGTCAGCAGGGATACAGTCCTAAATAGCCGGGTTATAGTATTAATAGTAGTTAGCTTATGAGGGGGTCAAAGAGTTTGGATCCCCGCCATCCAATACCCATGGGCATTGAAGACGGTCCTAATAAATTTGACCCAGGTCCCAAGCAGGACCTCTAAACGCTGAACAAGGGCAAGACCTTTACCAAACCGTTCCCTTAACCCCCCGACCGGGTAGCCAACATACCTCCATATAGACCGTGGAGATATGAATGGTGAAAATCCTTTATTTTATATAGACAGTAAAATAATGCCAAGACACCACGGACAAACGATAAGGAAAGATCACCTTCAACATAAGTAACTAGTTATTAAAGTCATTAATACAAAACCAAATAAAAAGTGCAAAAGATTAAAAATAAAAAGTATTATACTAAACACTTGTCTTCACCAAGTGATGTAAGAGACTTAGGCAAACATGGCCTTGATTGTCAAGAACTCTTACGATCAATCTTGGATCCCGAGACGACTCACACACTCTATGATGGACAATGGATGATGGTGGTGGATGATGGTGTTATGGTGGTGATGGGTGGTGGGTGAAGTGTGAGAGAGGTGGTGTGCCAAGGGATGAGAGAGAATGAAACCAAGCTCCTCTATTTATAGGCTGAACAGAACGCTGGACACGGCCCCGTGTTCGCTGAACACGGCCCCGTGCCCGTCTGACATTCTCTCTCTTCATTAATTGTAATTGCGAATTACAATTAATGCGCCTGCTGTACTTTCAACACGCCCCCGTGCCCGCTGGGCACGGCCCCGTGGTGAGCAATGGAAGCTTCTACTGGTTTGTCTTTTCTGCTGCTTCCTGGGCACGCCCCCGTGTTCACTGGACACGGGGCGTGTTCAGACTTCTGTTCTCTTCTCTTTGTCTTGGGAGGTGCCGTTGAGGGTCCGGGCAGTCTACTTTTGTTCCTTTTCTTGTATTTATGGTAGAATTAGTGGTCTTTTTGCTTCTTTTGTGATTTTGAGCTCATTTCATCCTGAAAATACAAAAGGAAGACAAAAACACTCTTTTTCCAACATTAGTACTTAAAAAGGGTTAGTTTTATGCCTTAATTGATGTGTTTTATATGTTGCATTTTACACACATCAAATACCCCCACACTTGAACTTTTGCTTGTCCTCAAGCAAAACTCTTTTAATGTGGCTTACACTCCCAAATGGAATAGGTAGAAGAGAAGTTTTTTTTTTTTTTTTTTAACTTGTCCTAGAGTGTCGGGAATCCAAGGTTTGTATAGGTTCTATTTTTATTTTATTTACAATCTTATTCGTCATGGCTTATTTTGAACTTTTCATAAGATAAACTACTTATTTGGGCATAGCATGCCTTATTAAAATTCCATTTATATACAAGTTCACATACCTCACGGGAGATCACTCAATCACTCGGCCGAAGGTGTATATATAAGTGAATCGCTCGAGAGCGGCACGGATTTACATTCTCCATATGCTTGCCAAGTGATCAATCCTCCTCCTTTTTAACTTTTTACCTTTGTAAATATCAAGAGGTCTTTTGGGGTGAAGGCTTGGGTTTAAAGGTGGGTGGTTGGTTAGTGGTTAGTAAAAAGGGCGAAAATCGTAACAAGTGTCGGTTTTCGTGAAATACCTTATTTTTAGTGACATTTATTTTTGAAGTATTTCTCCAAACAAGCTTTTTGTAGCTTATGTTTGTTTTTGACTTCATTCATTTTTTTTTTTTTTTTTTTGTCACGTAAAGGGTATGTTTATGAAAAACCGAGTTTGTTACTAAAATAAAGGTGAAAAAAAAATGAAAAAGGTTTTTGGTGGGTAAAAAAAATTGTTTTGGGGGTAATGAAATGAAAGGTTTAGGCTCAAAGGGGTTTTCTAGGGGGATTTTGGGTAGGTAAAAAAAATGAAAAATAATGGTTTTGAAAGAAAAATAGTTAGTCCTAATGCCTCCATCATTTACTTACTTGGGTTTAAGTTGGTAAGGACCGGGAATGTATCGTCGTGGCAAGTTCTAGATTTGTAAAGACCGAGCGGCTATTCACACAAGAAACGAAAAATGAGCATTTAATCTAAATATGTGTATTTTTATGCTCAATAAAGGCTCAAAACTCACTTTTTGTGGGAATAGGTTTTTAATGTGACTAAGCATATATAATCGAATTTTAGCTAGACTTGTTATACCGGTTCATAATTTTCTTATGTTAGTTCTTTTTATCACGACGCTATCGGTTGTAAGTTTGTAAAAATATAACCCTTTTATAACTTGTTATTCCCAACTTAAACTAAGACAAGTAAATAAAAAAAATGAAAAAGTTTTTGAAAAAATTTGGGGTGTTTAGCGGTTCCAATAGAGTTTTGTGTAAGGCTTGTTTTAGGATTTTGCAAAATTCCAAGGTTTTAGCATCCCCCCCACACTTAAATTACACATTGTCCTCAATGTGTCCAAAAATAAAGTTTTTGGTTGATTAGAATATGTAAAAGTGTGTTTAAAAACAAAGATTTGTGTTACTGGCGCTCTGGACACGGCCCCGTGTTGACCGGGCACGGCCCCGTGGTCAAGTGCCAGTAACAAAAATTATAGAAGTGAAACAGAAGCCTGGACACGGGGGCGTGTTCGCTGAACACGGCCCGTGTCCAGTTACCTGAACTGGGTGATTTCCTGCAGGGGGCTCAGCACGGGGCCGTGTTGGTTGGGCACGGCCCGTGTGGAGCCTTCTGTTATGGAGATTTTTGTCGGTTTGTTCTGTTCTTCTGCATGGTTCCATTTTTTTTTCGTTCCCTTTTTCATCCATTACCACCACGAGTGTGATTTATTCTGCAAAAACTAAAAGATTAAACTAAACTAAGGATAGATCCGCGGAATGCCTCCGTGGTGCGCCACGTTTATAAGGGTCCTTGGCTAGACCCAATTCCCGGTCACACGTCTTTTGATTGGGGTGCCTTGCCTCCCAAGTTACACCGTCGGAGAGCGGCATCCAAGCTTGAGTCGATAACCTTCATGTAGTGGATCGGGTCGTCATCCTCTATTCTTTTCCCAACTCCGAACTTTACCTCATCGTCCCCATATCTCAAAGTTAGTGTCCCGTCATTCATGTCCACTACTGCTTGTGCGGTGGCAAGGAAAGGTCTCCCTAGAATAAGAGGGACCTCGGTGTCTTCCTCCATGTCGAGTATGACAAAGTCAACAGGATAAACGAATCTGCTTACCCTTACCAAGACATTTTCGATGACACCTTGCGGGAATTTGACCGATCGATCCGCGAGTTGTATGCTTATTTTTGTGGGGCTTGTGGTTCCCAAGCCAAGCCTTTTGAACATTGAGGAGGGCATGAGGTTAATGCTAGCCCCTAAGTCGGCCAAGGCATTGCGAACGGGAGATTCCCCTATTGAGCACGGAATCGTGAAACTTCCGGGATCGATTTTTTTTTCGGGTAGTTTATTGAGCACGAGGGCAGAGCATTCTTCGCCTAAATTAACTAATTGCAAATTTTCAATTTTCTTTTTATGTGTAAGGAAGTCCCTCATAAATTTAGAGTATTTGGGCATTTGGGTTAGGACTTCAATAAAAGGAATATTGACATGCAATTGTTTTAGCAGACTTTCGAATTTTGCGAATTGCTCGTTGGTTTTTTGACGAATTAACCTACCGGGGTACGGAACCCGAGGAGCCTTGGTAGGCTCTGTTGATGGGGGAGGGTCCTTCTCCTGCAGATTCGTTGGCGTTGATTCTTCCGCGGCTGGAGGTACTTCTGCAGGCCCTACGGTCCGGTTTCGTAGCGTGATGAGGTGAACTTGCGCCTTCGGGTTGGTTTCGGTATTGCTGGGTAATGCGCCTTGTGGTCTTTCGGAAAAATTTTGAGCTAGTTGATTTATTTGTTTTTCTATGTTTTGAATGCTAGCCTGTTGATTCCTAAAGTTTGATTCTAATTGTAGGAATCTTTCCGAATTTTTCTTGTCAGTGTCAGAGACGAGGCGAGATATAGTATCTTCGAGCCTTTCTCTTCCACTTTGTTGTTGAGTGAAATTTTGTGACTCATTTCTCGATTGCTGAAAGTTTGTTCGTTGTGGGTGTTGGTTACTACTATTGCCGGGCTCCCTCCAACCAAGGTTTGGGTGGTTTCGCCATCCTTGGTTGAAGGTCCCTGTTGGAGGACCCGACGGCCTAGGTCTATTATCAATGTAGTTTACCATTTCTTGTTGATCGTCCGTTTCTTTCATGCAACTCCAATTTTCATGTGACCCACCACACCCCTCACAAGCCATAACCGAGACTGTTTTTGTTGTTTCTAATTTTTTTATTTTTAAAGAAAGGGCCTCGATTTGGGCTTGTAAAGAGGTGCTTTCGTCTACCTTGTGGGCGCCCGGGGCGATAGTTTTATTTCCCCGGGGAGTGTGCCATTGAAAATTGGTTTGAGCAATTTCCTCAATCTGATTATATATTTCGTGTGGGCGTCGATTACCTAAAAGTCCCCCGGAGCTAGAATCAAGTGTCTGCCTAGTATGTGGCAACAACCCATTGTAGAAAGTGGATACTTGTTGCCATATTGCGAGGCCGTGATGGGGACACTTGCGTAATAGCTCCTTGAACCTTTCCCAAGTTTCATATAAGGATTCCCCGTCCTCTTGTGAGTATGTGTTAATTTCAGCCATTAATTTAGCAGTTTTGGAAGGAGGGAAATACTTATATAGAAATTTTTGGGCTAGTTCATCCCAGGTGTTTACCGATCCAGCTGGGAGGGTGTTGAGCCAAGCTTTTGCTCGGTCTTTTAGTGAGAATGGAAACATACGAAGGCGGATGGCGTCGTTTGATGCTCCATTGATCCGAAATGTATCACATATTTCTAAGAAATTAGTTATATGTAGATGGGGATCCTCGTCCGCGAGCCCGTGAAAGGTTGCGGAGTTTTGGAGCATTTGTATCAAGTGCGGTCGAAGTTCGAAGTTATTGGCTTCGACATTCGGGGCATTGATAGCGGCGCCGAGATTACCTACGGTGGGCCGTAAGTAATCCATGAGGGTACGTTGGTCCGCCATTGGGGGTGGGTCACCCGAAACTTTCTCTTGGTTTTTGGCTTTTAACCTTTTTCTGAGAAAGCGTTCGGGTTCTTCTAATGGTTCCTTTATGTCTTTATTGGAACTGGAGCTCATACACTACGCGAGGTTGGCGTCGGGTTCCAAGTCCTGCAATAAAAACAGAAAAGAATGTTGGTCAGAAGGTTCACCATGGCCCCGTGTCGAGCGAACACGGCCCCGTGGTCGGAGGTACAGTGGTTGTTTTTCAGATCCCAGTTACTGGAAGTTGGACACGACCCCGTGTTGCACCGACACGGCCCCGTGGTCAGCCTTCTGTTAACTTGAAAAACAAAAACTGCCAGTGATGTTGCTGAGCACGGCCCGTGTCCGACCAGGCACGGCCCCGTGCTGGGCTCTGCAGAAGCTGAAAAATCTAAAAAAAAATCCTAAAAATAAAAGAAAAATAAAAAGATGATTAGGCCGTTGATTCCTAACTTTCTTAAAATCCTTGTGTCCCCGGCAACGGCGCCAAAAACTTGATGCGTGTTAGTGTATATATATTTTTAGATGTTTATTTAAGCCCTTTTTACACTTTTAGCCAAGTTTTAAATTTATAAAACACGATATTTACTAACACTAAGCACACATATGGGCAAGTGCACCCATCGTGGACGTAGTATAGTGTTGGTAAGATACCGAGGTCGTCCAAGGACACAAGAGCTTTTAATACCGGTTTATCCTCAACGTCTAATCAAATCAAAAAGTTAGAAAAATGTTTTAAACTAAGAAAAATAAAAACTAACTAAATGCTGAAAAATAAAATAAAATAAAAACAGATAGACAAGATGAATCACTTGGATCCGACACGTGTATTAGTATAACCTTTGATTATTTTCGCACTTTTGCACTTGTTTAAGAGATTATCTTAGTTATTGTAGTAGGCCCCTTTTTCGGAGGTGACGTTACCCTCAACCCAGTAGTTTGAGTCAGCAAGGATACAATCCTAAAGGGTTGGATTATTGAAAGATAATGAATTAAGTTATTAATGCAAATTATGGTAGGCCCCGTTTTCGGCGGTGACGTTACCCTCGGCTAAGTAGTCTGAGTCAGCAGGGATACAGTCCTAAATAGCCGGGTTATAGTATTAATAGTAGTTAGCTTATGAGGGGGTCAAAGAGTTTGGATCCCCGCCATCCAATACCCATGGGCATTGAAGACGGTCCTAATAAATTTGACCCAGGTCCCAAGCAGGACCTCTAAACGCTGAACAAGGGCAAGACCTTTACCAAACCGTTCCCTTAACCCCCCGACCGGGTAGCCAACATACCTCCATATAGACCGTGGAGATATGAATGGTGAAAATCCTTTATTTTATATAGACAGTAAAATAATGCCAAGACACCACGGACAAACGATAAGGAAAGATCACCTTCAACATAAGTAACTAGTTATTAAAGTCATTAATACAAAACCAAATAAAAAGTGCAAAAGATTAAAAATAAAAAGTATTATACTAAACACTTGTCTTCACCAAGTGATGTAAGAGACTTAGGCAAACATGGCCTTGATTGTCAAGAACTCTTACGATCAATCTTGGATCCCGAGACGACTCACACACTCTATGATGGACAATGGATGATGGTGGTGGATGATGGTGTTATGGTGGTGATGGGTGGTGGGTGAAGTGTGAGAGAGGTGGTGTGCCAAGGGATGAGAGAGAATGAAACCAAGCTCCTCTATTTATAGGCTGAACAGAACGCTGGACACGGCCCCGTGTTCGCTGAACACGGCCCCGTGCCCGTCTGACATTCTCTCTCTTCATTAATTGTAATTGCGAATTACAATTAATGCGCCTGCTGTACTTTCAACACGCCCCCGTGTCCGCTGGGCACGGCCCCGTGGTGAGCAATGGAAGCTTCTACTGGTTTGTCTTTTCTGCTGCTTCCTGGGCACGCCCCCGTGTTCACTGGACACGGGGCGTGTTCAGACTTCTGTTCTCTTCTCTTTGTCTTGGGAGGTGCCGTTGAGGGTCCGGGCAGTCTACTTTTGTTCCTTTTCTTGTATTTATGGTAGAATTAGTGGTCTTTTTGCTTCTTTTGTGATTTTGAGCTCATTTCATCCTGAAAATACAAAAGGAAGACAAAAACACTCTTTTTCCAACATTAGTACTTAAAAAGGGTTAGTTTTATGCCTTAATTGATGTGTTTTATATGTTGCATTTTACACACATCAACTGTTATGTGCCAACTCCAAGAGTTGCAAATTATACTACATGACATCCACGCTGAGGGCATGGTACTTAGCGAGACTTTTCAAGTGGCAGCCAAGATTGAGAAATTGCCTCCTTCGTGAGTAGAATTCAAAAACTACCTAAAGCACAAGTGAAAGGAAATGTCTGTGGAGGAACTTATCGTCCGTCTTCGTATCGAAGAGGATAATAAGGTGGCCTAAAAAGGCACTATTTTGCAAGCTTCGGCTAAGGCAAACATGGTGGAAACTGGGGAGTCCTCAAAGGGCAATAAGGGCAAATGGGGTAAGAATGACAACAAGGGGAAAGCAAAGGTTAACAACCTTGGACCGAAAAAGGGGGCTGTGAAAAAGAAGCTTGCGCCTTTCCAAGGTACTTGTTACCACTGTAACAAGACGGGGCACCGTGATAACCAATGCAAGAAACCTAAGCGTGAGAATGCACATATGGTTGAGGAAGATGGCATGCCTCTAATCGCAATGATAATCGAGGAAGCGGCAATGATTGAAGAAGTCTACGTGATGGGTGAAAACCCAAAAGGATGGTTCGTTGACATGGGTGCAACCCATCATGTTTGTCCATAAGGCTCTTTTCTCTACATTCAAGGAAGCTTTATATGGGGAATAAAGCTACCGCCAGCATCAAGGGTGAAGGCACAATGATCTTGAAGATGACTTCTGGCAAGGAGCTTACCTTGACCAAAGTGCTTTATGTCACAGAGATACGGAAGAATCTCGTGTCGGGATGGATGCTCAACAAGTTTGGATTTCGTCTAGTGTTTGAATCGGACAACTTTGTTCTTTCTAGATGTGGAACTTTTTATCGGAAAGGGCTATGCCATTAATGGAATGTTTAAAATGAATGTAATGGTTGTGAACGACAACAAAAACATGAATGAAAATTCTACTTCTACTTACATGATTGAATCTTCTAATGTTTTGCATGGTAGACTAGGACATGTAAATTTTATTTCATTACGACGTTTAATTAAATTAAATATGATACCAACATTCCATATCGAGTCCGATTACAAATGCGAGTCATGTGTAGAATCCAAACTTACGAGATCATTGTTTAAATCGGTTGAACGAATAACCGAACCCCTTGATTTAATTCATACTGATGTGTATGATTTAAAAGCGGTTCCCACACGTGGAGGAAATAAGTACTTCAACACGTTTATTGATGATTGTACTAAATATTGCTACGTGTATTTACTTAAGAGTAAAGACTAAGCAATAGAAAAGTTTATCCTGTACAAAAACGAAGTTGAGACTCAACTTAAAAAGAAGATAAAATATGTGAGAAGCGATCGAGGAGGTGAATATGTTGCACCTTTTGCGGATTTATGCGCAAAAAGTGGCATTATACATGAGTGTACACCTCCTTATTCTCCACAATCAAATGGCGTGGCGGAAGGAAAGAACCGCACATTGAAAGGGATGATGAACGCCATGTTGATCAGTTTGGGAGTGAACCGAGAAATGTGGGGGGGGACGTCATTCTCTCAGCAAACTATCTTTTGAACAAGATACCTTCAAAAATATGGACAAAACTCCATATGAGTTATGCAGAGGAAGGAAGCCTTCATACAGATAGTTGAAAGTGTGGGGGTGCCTATCAAAGGTGATTGTACCACCTCCTAAGACTCTTAGGATAGGACCCAAATATAAGTAGAAATAAATTATGTTATTTTTCATAATTCCAAGTTTCAATAAGTTGATGTGATTTACATACATGTCACATTAGTTTATGACACAAAAGGAATGCAATAAAAAGAATGGTTAAGAACTAGAAATCTTACACCATTCTATAAAATGTTTGTAAATATTATTAGGTAAAGAAAGGTGATACCAACACTTTAGACAGTAAATGTATTTTAATTCTGAACATGATACCTTGTTTAGCCATTATTCAAAAACTACCAATCTTAAAGAAATAATATAAGTTAAAGCAATGGACAATAATATATTCTCATCTTACAAAGTATTACTATATAACACTCATAGATAGACCACATTGATGCTACGAAAAAACAAACTAACAGACGTACTATAAAATATATCACGAGAAAATTGATATTTTAACAGAAAACGAGTACCACATTGTAAAACGTTATCCCAGCCGCATCGCGCGGGTAGAGGACTAGTATATATATATATATATATATATATATATATATATATATATATATATATATATATATATATATATATATATATAGGATGGTTCAAATGAAAACCACTTTTATTGTGAAAACTTGAAAACTAACTAAAAAAAGCCTAAAAAACACAAAAAAAAAAAAAATTTAATTTTTTTTATAAAAATCGTAGGTTTTTATATATAAAAAAACTTTTTTTCCAAAAAAAAAAAAATTGTAGTACACATGTGTAGTATTACACATGTGCACTACACAAAAATATATATATTTTCTTTTGAAACTTTTTTTATATAAAAAAACCTGCGAAAATTGGTTTGCAAAAAAAAATATTTGGTATGTTTTTTTTGGCTTTTTTAGTTAGTTTTTGAGTTTTTGCGTTAACTAGTGGTTTTCGCTACTTTTAGTATACAAAAAGAAAATGTAGTGCATATGTGTAATACTACACATGTGTAGTATTACACATGTGTAATACAAAAAAAAATTTGAAATTTTTTTATATAAAAAAACATATGATTTTTTATAAAAAAAATTGAAAAAAAAAATTGGTGTGTTTTTTAGGCTTTTTTTAGTTAGTTTTCGAGTTTTCGCGATAAAAGTTGTTTTCATTTGAACCATTATATATATATATATATATATATATATATATATATATACTAGTCACTTACCCGCGCGATGCGGCGGGAGTGGTATCACTTAAGTTGGTGAGTTTAGGGCTATCTACGGGGATGTAGTTTCCAATGTGGCTTGTGACGACGATGGTGGTAGTGTAGCAGAATGTGATGGTCGGTTGAGGCCTTCTTCAGCGGCGAGAATCAGCGATTTGCGGCGATTGGTGGTTTCGTGATGGCGTTTGGTGGTTATTGTGCGACTCAGGAGAAAACAAAGAAAATTGTTTGATTCTAGTTATGTTACCTGAAATAGACGGACTACCTAGGCTTTTGTTGGTTCAAATTGTGATACAAATTCACAAATAACTAACATTAACTACTATATTGTAAGATGTACAAAACATAGTCAAAAATTTCCCAAACAGTCTTAGGTTTGTAAGAGTCCTTAATCTTGAATTCCTAAGGTTTGGAACTGAAATTTGTCACAAAATAAAGGATTTCCTTCAATTAGTTTCTTAAGTTCAACCAGCATCATACCTCGAGCAGATTTAGTATCTCCATATTTGGATAATTGTTCATTCTCCCTAAAGTAGTGATCTATAAAAGTTAGTCAGCAAAGGCGCGATAAATGATGATGCTTAATACAAAAATTAAAGTAAGATAAATAAGTTCGTTTACAGACAAATGGTTACAAACAAATCAATCGAGTCGTTAATCAAACGATTAAACGCATAAACAAAACAATAAATATGAATTTGTACATTCTGATACATATCTACTTAGAGGTGGCAGTTTTTTTATTTTTTTATTAGCCATGCCGCTGCGCTCGTTGCGGCTGCCCTCACCGCGCCGCTGCGGCTGCACTTGTTGCGCTCGCATGCTCACTGCACCGATCAAATTTTAGTAAAGTACACGGATGGTAAGCCAGAGACAACTGAGGTGATGGCACCAAGCAAGAATGACACAGTGCTGAACACTGCTGTTCCCTATTACCCTGCATATACCAAACAAACTTGCGATTAGTTTATGCACAGCTATTCATAATCATTTTATCATGAAATAAGGATACCTGAACAAATGACTCGCTCGACCAATAGTTTCCCTTGACGCATTATGCAAGGTTCGCTCGGTCCAACAACTCAAGCAAATGTTTTCTATGTTTTTTAGGGGGAAGATGGGTGCTTCTCTCCACAGGGCATACAAGACACAGGTTGTTGGCGGAAGCCCGCCAAATTTAACATATAAAGTTTTTTTATGTACGGGACGGTTCGGTTTTGAGCCATAACCAAAACCAAATTCACGATGCAATGGAAAACACAACACTTATTAGTAATTCTAATAGTGTGCATGAGAAGGTTCACTTTAGTTGGGTCATAACTAAAATCTAAATTTCCGGTTAAGTTACTTCAAACCGGTCATGGGGTTTTACCCGCACGATGCGGCGGGAGTGGTGATTTACAATAGGATACTCGTTTACCGTTAGTTTATCAGTTGTCTCTTGGTATATTGTATAGTATGTAAGTTACTCCAACATGGAACAATTAACTGGGTCAATACGGAACAATTAAGTGGGGGCTATTGCTGGCACCCAAAATAGTTTCTTGTTCTTTTTGCCATGATCAAGTTAAAAACTCAAGGTGAGTCGGTTAATTTCGTGATACGAATTACATAGTTTCCGTCAACTATAAACTTGTTAATAAAAGAGGGTAGAAAAATAACCCGGATATATTAATTTAGGACTCGAGTTAAACTAATTAATGTAACAGCGGATAAAACAAAAAGGAAACAATTCAATCACTTAAAATACAATATTGACTATATCCTAATTTTAAGTGATTGAATTGTTTCCTTTTTGTTTTATCTGCTGTTATAATGGATAAATGATAGCTTTTTAAACAATCATTTATTGGTTTGAAAGTTGCTCTAAAACACACCACCCATTACATCTTTTGACTTTCTCTCTTGCTTATCGACTCACAAGAAGAAAATTGTAAAATGCATTTTGATGCTACCAAGAGGAGGTGAAGGATTCAAATCCTAAAAGGTGCATCTATAAGAGTATTTCGAAGTAGTATGTTTGTCGTTTAAAAAAGACGTTTGAGGGTACCAACATGATTATTCTGCCCATGATATGTAATATTTACCGTCTAATTCTATTTTATATACCTTAAGTTTTTAACCCCCATTTATTTCATGCTGAACCAGTAAGAGGTCTGAACCATTAAGTGTTGAACCAGTAAGAAGTTTGAACCATTAAGTGCTGAACCAGTAAGAGCTTTGAACTATTAAGAGCCGGTATAATGCTTAACTGTTCAGAGGTAAATGTCTAACCAATTCAGATTAGAGGTCTTAACCATTCAGACTCAGTATAATGGTTAACCATTCAGAGGCAAACGTCTGAACCATTCAGACATTTACTCGCGAAACAAACAGTCTGAACCACTAAGTGTTGAACTATTAATAGGTCTGAACCATTAAATGTTTCATTAAGAGGTAAACAAACAGCCCCTTAAAAACATTCTATATTTCATTTAGTTAACCCCAGTTATCTCATTTACTCTCTCCAACAAATATATACAATATTTCTAGCCCATTATTCATAAATAAATATATCTCATTCTTATATAATTAGCTTTTAAATATTAACAATATAGTTTTTGTCTTTTTGAGGTGTTTTACAACCGTTAAAACTAAAGAGACAATTTTACTTGTGGATTTAAAAAAATAACCGAAAGTAGATTATTCTACTCATAATACAATGAATTTACACCAACAATATGGATCATACACATTGCAATTTCCATATCATTTCGACTTGAAAGATTAGAAACAGTTCAAGAATTTTGGTATTTTCAAAACAAGAAAATGAAGATATATGGATATATTGAACTAAATCTGCATTTTAACAGTTCCCCATTGATGCATGCTTTTTTAAATTTGCAGGTCTTCGTAAAACCAGCAGCTTCGATATTGAATTTGCAGTTCCCCATCGATGCATGCTTTTTTAACAATTTACCCCTGAAAATATTGAACTAAATCTGCATTTTAACAGTTCCCCATCGATGCATGCTTCGATATATTATCCAAGCCGAATTGTGGGCGTTCTCATCCTTTGTGTAATTACCCAGCGACACCCATGCTCTCGAAATGGTCTTCAGCAGGCTGTGGGCCTTCATCCGAGGCTGTGGCAGCTTAAACCCGTCAACCTATTGCTTTGGTCTCATTGACTTTCGCCTTGAGGGATTCCACCAGCGCCTTTGCTGTTTCAATATTTCCCACTGCAGCTGCTGAACTAAGTGCAATTTCCCAAGCTTTAATTTGTAGCTCCAAATCCGTTATCTCCATCAACATTAGAAGATCTTTCACAAATTCTTCCACAGCCTTGGTCCTTTCTGCTGACACTGCAACATGAAGCAATGTATCATCGTTTTCTGTGATAGCCCAACGAATCAGATATGTCTGTATGAAAGGAAACCCGGACTGGCCTGTTTACAAGTAAACAGGTCGAAACCAATATACACAAAAATAAGTCAAATAAATCCACATTTTTTTAAAATAGTTCATTAAGTCGAATCGAACAGGTAGCATCAAATGATCCACAAAATTTTTAAAAAATATGTAGATAAACTAATTTCTATTTGAAATGAAACGAAACACAGATTGGCGTGTTTACAAGTAAACGGGTCGAAACTAAAATACACAAAAGTAAGTCAAAAGAATCCACATTTTTGTAAAACAGGTCATTATTAAGTCGAATCGAACAGACAGCGTCAAATGACCCAAAAACTCTAAAATAAATTAATTAATTTCCATTTAAACTATTTGAGATGAAACAAAACCTAGATTGGCCTGTTTACCGTAAACGGGTCGAAACTAAAGACACCAAAATAAATCAAAAGAATCCACATTTTTAGATGAAACAAAACCTAGATTGGCCTGTTTACCTTAAACGGGTCGAAACTAAAGACGCCAAAATAAATCAAAGGAATCCACATTTTTTTAAAAACGGATCATCATTCAGTTGAATCAAACAGGCAATCTGAGACGGCCTACAAAATCTTTTAAAAGATATATTTGATTACTAATTACCATTTGAAAAGTTTGAGATGAAAAAAAATCCAGATTGGCCTGTGTACAAATAAACGGGTTGAAACTAAACAGTCAATTTTTAATCAAAGTGACAGCCTTCCAATCCCCATGGATTGTTGCTTCATAAACTGGAACACCAACCCTAATGTACTCTTCTCTGCTTCCTTCAAAAATCACACACGAATCGCCTCATTTCGCTTTTAATATTGATATAAATAGATTGAGAGTGTAACCATTCAAAGTTACTTCACGTATATTCTTTGGGAAGCAGGTTGATACAGAGATTTACATGTGATTATTTAGTATAACACCGCTTTTAAAAACACAGATTTAAAACAAAAATCATAACACTTACAATCTCCAAACAGCTTTGGGTAGGACGAAAGTCGAGCACTTAAAAACCCTTGTAACTCTTGCCACTCACTGTTTTCTAAGTTAACCATAAAACTATCAGAAGATTGCTGCACCAAAACACCCGCTGGCCAGGCTGTACTTGCTGCATGTGGCTCGTCGGGACCAACAGCTGCACATGGAACTCGAACCCGTTTCCCCAAACAGTTCACAAGATATTAAGCAGGTACATATACAACACGGTGCAATGAAAACTTTCACTTGATTATAATTAACAAAAACTTTCCATTCATATGCATATAAACAATTGTGAAACATAATATAAGGTTTGGTAATTCCCTTTGTGTTCTTGCTCCGTTAATTACAGTTTAACCAAAGAAATTTCATTTGTAAAGATAAGAAGATATATGGAACAGATCATAAAAACACACACGGGATGAAAAATAATATACCATCTCATAAAAATCATAAAGATTCAATCTTTATTCAAGTTTTGACCAAAATCACATTACATCTTCATAACCCGACCCGTTTAGCTAAACAGGTTCACGGGCTCAACCTGAAACTGACCCGAACCCATTTAAACTAAACCTAAACCCGCGAATTTCGTGTTAAGTTCGTGTCGTGTTTTCGGGTCGTGTCGGAAATTCACATCCCTATGTGAAGTATACACGAAAGAACTCGGGGCAACTGGTCGAATCAAATTCTTGGTTAACACAATTTCCCATCCTAATCCTTAGTTACCTTGACATAATAACATTCAACATAAAAACATCATTCTTATAATTACAATGACTCATAAATCCTTACTGTGCTGAAAATTTGTGCCTCAGGAAGGAAGAAAGAAAGAGCCATCTGGTCTCAGGCATGTGGTAGTGACCCTGACAAAAAGAAAATGAAAGCCAAAAAATGAAAAAAGAAAACAATGAAACTTATATTACATACACACGCATACATATCACATTAAAGGCTTGCCTCTTAACCAATAGTAAAGGAATCTTTAGTTCCAATGAGATGAGTTTCGGTATGGGTACCTGGGTAATTTTCTCCAGCAATGTACAAATCTTTTTGCTTATATTTAGGATATCTCTCGAAAAAATTGACAAGAAATACAAACAATGTTCCACTACATAAAAAATTGACAAGAAATACAAACAATGTTCCACTACACAAAACTCTATGCAGTGAAGAAATGGTCAGGATAGTCATTACACGGACCGATCTAACAACCAATGAAACATGCAAGTGAAGAAGTACTTACCGGAGCTTCATCGGAGTAACCCTAGCCGCCATCGCCGGAGGCGACAGCTAGGGTTTTCTGTATAGTATGGAAAACACCACCAAGGTCAGATAATCATAATCACTTACCTGCTACCACAACCTCACCATCTTCATCTCTATCGATTCATCAGAACCGCCACAGTCATCATAATCAGAGGGCAAGGCAAATAAACAAGCAAGAGCGAAGCGATGGAGATGCGTCTCTTTCTCTCTCTAGATTCGAAGCGGGGTTGTGTGAAACCCTAGATCTGCTCATCAAACGGATCTGGTGATAGATTATAGATCTCATGAAACCCTAGATCGCAGAGAGAGAGAGGGAAGAGAGAGAAGATCTGATGTTGTTTTATGAGATGTGTGAGGAATGAGAGAGAAAGCAATTGGTGATCCGTGTGAAGTCAAATGAACGGTCCAGATGTAGATCCGTGTGAAAAAGTTAAAAAAATGGAGGGTTGAAGATGATCCTTGTAAAGGGTAAAAGGGTTTGTGTTTTCTTGTGCCTTAACAGTTGTACATTGTGCATTCAGTGTTTTTTCAACACCTTGTTCAATTACCATCTTGTCCTTCTAATATGCTTATTAAAGTAGTATATATATATATATATATATATATAGAGGAGGAGTTGGGTAGAAAGTGGATTTTTCCTAGAAAGCTTAGGAAGCAATCAGAATGCGACACGTGACATTGAAGGATTTTAACTAGAAGGACAATTATGTACTTTCACAATCTATTTTTATTTTAGTAAATTATCTTCAATAATTAACTATCCATGTACACGAATGAAACCAATTTCCTCCATAATTTCAGAATTTTTTGTTTTCGAATTCTCATCTCACAAGATTCATCGCTGATCATTAAACTTTATCTGGAATCTATCAACATGTTCTTTGGTACTGTGTTTTAAGAGTTAGAGGGTTAAAGTCAATGTTTTTATAGATCCCATAATATGAATGATGTTTGGTAACGCTGGATGATTTCTTGACATTGTGTTTAACATCAAGCAGATTAATACCGTTGTGTTTTAGCATTCCTGTTGGTAATGCTGGAGGATTTCTTGACGATTTGTTTTACTATTCATGCTGGTAATGCTGAAGGATTTCTTGACATTGTGTTTTAACAACAAGCAGATTAATACAGTTGTGTTTTAGCATTCATGTTGGTAATGCTGGAGGATTTCTTGACGTTGTGTTTTACCATCCATGCTGGTAATGCTGGAGGATTTCTTGACATTGTGTTTTAACAGCAAGCAGATTAATACAGTTGTTTTAGCATTCATGTTGGTAATTCTGGAGGATTTCTTGACGTTGTGATTTCTTGACGTTGTGTTTTACCATCCATGCTGGTAATGCTGGAGGATTTCTTGACATTGTGTTTTAACAGCAAGTAGACTAATACAGTTGTGTTTTAGCATTCATGCTGGTAATGCTGGAGGATTTCTTGACGCCGTGTTTTACCATCCATGCTGGTAATGCTGGAGGATTTCTTGACATTGTGTTTTAACAGCCAGCAGTTTAATACCGTTGTGTTTTAGCATTCATGCTGGTAATGCTGGAGGATTTCTTGACGCTGTGTTTTACCATTCATATTGTTACGATGGGTGACATTTGTCATGATGTGTTTTCTTGATGTTGTGTTTCTTCATGAAGGATAGAAGGAAGAGAGAGAGACGAGAGAAAGGGAGAGAGAGAGAGAGAGAGAAAATCGCAAGAAATGTGGGGTGGTTTATGGAAAGACAGTTATTTCCATATTTAAAACAAGCTAAATGACATATCTACCCCTGATTAATTAAATAATCCTATTTTTAAGACACACATATTACCAAAATGCCACCAAGATGATCTCAACCATTAAACACACCCATTGGATGACCCAGATCGCTTCCTAAACTTTCTAGAAAAAGCACACTTTCTGCAGGATCCCAACTCTCTCTCTCTCTCTCTCTCTCTCTCTCTATATATATATATATATATATATATATATATATATATAGGAGGATCCGTTAGGAACCACCTTTTATTGCGAGAACCAATGTAAACACAATCAAAAATACCTAAAAATAGCTAAAAAACACAAAAAAAATTAATAACTTTTACCTCAAAATCGCTAATTTTCGTTACCAAAAAAAATTGCTACTAAAAGTAGCGACTTTGTGGTAAAAATATTAAAAAAATAAAAAAAATGTGTTTTTTTAGAGTTTTTTAGGTTTTTTGGGGTTTAGTTTTTAGCATTTTAGCTTTGGTGGGGTGGGGGGGGGGGGGGTGGGTTAGGTTTTTCTTACTTTTTTTTGGGCGGGGGAGGGGGGGGTTAGTTTTTAGCATTTAGCTGGGGGGGTTAGTTTTTTTTTTTTTTTTTGGAGGGGGGGAGGGGTACGGGGGTTTAGGTTTTTTTTAAGGGGGAGGGGGTGTGGGGGGTTAGGTTTTTTTTTAGTTTTTTTGTGTGTTCACATTGGTTATCACAATAAAGGTGGTTCTCAAATGAACCTACCATATATATATGTATATAGGGTAGGGAACCTAATAGAAAAGTAGTCTATTTGAGAAACTTGAGAAATATTCTGGACCACACATTTCTCCAAACCACTTTTTTTTTTTTACTTCTAATCACTTATTTTGAAGAGTTTTTTTTTTTCTTTTTACAGATATACATATATGTATATTGTCAATTTTAATTATACACATGTATATAGGTAAATTTTTAAACTATACATATGTGTATATTATGAAAATACATATATATACACTTAACCTAAGAGGTGTAGGAACCGAGTCAAATGAATGTTGATTGAGCTCATTCCGGTGACATTGAGACTGACTCATTGAACAATAACTAAAAATCTCTAAACGTTAAACACTAAAGCTAAACCCTAGAGTTAAACCCTAAACTCTAAGGCTAAAACGTATGCTAAAACCTAAAAAACTAAACCCTATAACTAAACCCTAATGCTAAACTCTAATGCTAATACTAAACACTAAAACTAATGCTAAACACTAAAACTAAACCCTAAATACTGATACTAAACACTAAAACTAACCCGTAATGCTAAACCTTAAATAGTAATGATAAACTCTAAAGCTAAAACAAAATCATTCAACTCAGTCATAGATGCACAACACTTATTTTTCAATATATATATATATATATATATATATATATATATATATATATATATATAGGGTAAGGATAGTGTAAAGAGGGCCTAAAGTGTGAGAAGTGTATTATAACACTATATATAATACTATATAACACCATATAAACACCGTATAACAATATGTAACACTATATAATACCATATAACACTATGTAACACTATATATCATTATATAACAAATATAACACTATACATCTATCATAGACATGCTATCAGACAACCTATAGTGTTATATTTGTTATATAATGATATATATTGTTATATGGTATTATATGATGTTACATATTGTTATACGGTGTTTATATGGTGTTATATAGTATTATATATAGTGTTATAATACACTTCTCACACTTTGAACACTTTTTTACAGGATCCTCTACCTATATATATGTGTGTGTGTATGTATATATATATATATAGTTAAAAGATTGAATATGTACACATTTGTAGAAATACCTAAAAGTGTAAACTGCCATTTTGGTCCCTGTGGTTTAACTTTTATTGCCATTTTAGTTCAAATCTCAAATTTTTTGGAACAGTAAAAAAAAGGAGGATTTTGAATTTTGGACTAAAATGGCAATAAAGATGAAACCACAGGGACCCAGATTTAAAAAGTTTGAAAATTGGACTAAAATGGCAAAAATGTCCAAACCACAGGGACCAAAATGGCAGTTTACGCTACCTAAAAAAATAACCTTTAGAAAAAGCTTTGATTTTTCCAAAAAAAAAATTTGTGATTTTTTTTTGCTTAGGGGAAATGTGTGATCCAGAATGCTTCTCAAGTTGCTCAATTAGGCTACTACTTCTCACGTGATCCTAGCACTATATATATATATATATATATATATATATATATATATATATATATATATATATATATATATATATATATATATATATATATATATATATATATATATATATATATATATATATATATATATATATGTGTGTGTGTGTGTATATAAGGGAGGGTTCATTGGGAAACACTAAAAAGTGGGGCACCGGGGAACATTCTTAAAAATTATACTTAACATGTTAAAAATAAGTTTTTTCTAAATTTTTTTTTACGCTTTTTCTTATAAATACATGCAGAAACATTTTCAATAAAAAAATTAAAAACAAAAAATATAAAAAATATGTTTAAAAAAATATATATTATAAAATTAACTTAACATGTTAAAAATCAATTTTTTTTTTTAAATTTTTTCAGCACTTTTTCTTATAAAAATGGGTAGAAACTATTCGAATAAAAAAAATTTGTAAAAAAAAAAATTAGCCTTTTTTTAACTTTTTTTTATATTTTTAGTTTTTGATTTTTTTATTAAAAATGCTTCTACAAGTATTTATAAGAAGAAGTGCCAGTTTTTATTTTTTAAAAAAACAATGATTTTTAACATGTTAAGTTAAAATTTTAAGCTTGTTCCCCGGTTCTCCACTTTTTTAATGTTCCCCAATGAACCTCACACTATATATATATATATATATATATATATATATATATATATATATATATATATATATATATATATATATATATATATATATATATATATATATATATATATATATATATATATATATAGGGTTAGGTTCTAGAGAAAAAGGTGAAAATTGTGAAAACGGTGAGAACGCTTATGGGTCATCCGATCAAAACAATCCATGGACTAGATTACGCGGTGGCGTTTTCGTAAATAACATCAATTTTATTATGTGGGACGCGCTTCATTAAGGGTAAATGGTCACTTACCGCTCATATTCAGAACGCCATCAAATGATAAACGCCATTAAAAAAAACGCCATTAAAAACAAAACGCCAAAAACTAGTGATAAAACGCGTTGGATATTACAGGAAGATGAAACAACACAATAACTGAATTTCAGTTATTAACATTTGTTAGAAGAAATTCCCTCCTAAATTACTCGCCAAAAATATCATTATATAAACGAGGTAAGACATAGCTTCCATAATCACTTAAATCTATCCATTTCTAAAAAAACATCTTTAACCAAAAACGCCAACTTAACCAAAACGCCAAAAATGGCAACAATCGTTTCGTGGAGATACACTCTGGCAATCTGGCGATTCGTCCTCCGTTTTGACAACAGAAGTAAGGTGTATGTTAAGACGGTCAGGGCAATTTTGAAGATGGAAGAAGAGGTACAGAAGAGTATCTTATCCCTTGGCATCGCTTTAGACAACGAATGCCATGAAACACATATGTTTATGAAAGCATTAAGCAGAAAATTTGGACCAATCAAAGCAGATGTGAAGCCGGACCCTGTCATGACATCATGGTGTTTTGATGATGAAACAGACATGGTCACCGTTACATACGACAACGGAGAGCAGGAAGTCAACTGGCTTGAAAACATCATGACAACGCAGGGTCTTGGTTTCATGGAAGAATTGCATAACGCCACTTGTGCGAACACAGAAATGGACTCAAAATTGGAGTTAATGCAAGACATGTTCAAGTAGAGGCTTCAAAATCTTCAGGAACAAGAAGCTGATGAAGGTGAAGGTGATGACATGGATGAAGATCCAGATGAAGACTCCAAGGAAGAAGATGACGCAAGTGATGGATACTTTTCGCATAAAGTACCTTCTGATGAAGGGTTTTCATTTTTTTTCTTTTTTTTCTTCTGTGTAATCTTTTTTTTTTCAGGTAATTAAATGATATATTTCTCTATTTATTTGCAAAACGCCAAAAAAATACTAAAAAAGGTTATTGCTTACAAAACGCCAGAAATAACAAAAAATATTTTTCCTGCTTAATATTTTATTTTCTCCGTTATTGTATTTTGTCATCTTGGTCTGCATAACGCCATTTAAAAAAAAAGCCAAAACTTAGAAGATAGGATGTCTATCCCTTATAAACTGATAAAGCTGATCAAAACAGTAAATACAAAAACAATAACTGAAAAGACAGTTACTTTATTACTATCATTTATTACAATAAAAAATTCTCGCCTAAACTACGCGCCAAAAAACTCCTATAACAGAGGGGTCTATACACATTGATTGATCACACCAGAAAAACATACGCCATATCCTCTAGAAACCACTCACTTTAAAACGCCAAAAATGTTGGTTAAAATAACCACAGATGGCAAAGCTTTCACTGAATTGGATTCTTCTTCTGAGGGGGTTATCTTAATAATATTTTGCTAAATGAGATGGACAAATATTCAAGAAAAAGAGACTGATGACAGTGATATGCCATCATGTGAGCTTTGTTCTTGATGAATATCGGCATGGAATAAATGGATCAACACAAGTGTAAAATGCTATTTTGGACTCCATTATTATAAATAGCATCACGCAAGAGTTGATCTTCAATGACATGCCACCAAACAAGAATATCACACCAAAAAACAGGATGTCACTAAGCAGCTTCGTCTGAAAAAGACGGGGTTTATGTAGGAAAATTGGTGTCTAGCTAAGGTATTCAAAAAAGGTTCAAAACGTCAAAACAAATTCAAGAAGAAAGAGGTTGATGACAGTGAAGATTCGGAAGAGAAATTAGATTACCATTTTTTATTTTTTTTATTTTCATTTTATATTGTTTTGATATCAAGTTATTTGTTGTTTTGTTATCTAATTCTCGATAAAAAAAATACATTATTATATAAAACGCCAAAAACTACAAACACCAAAACGCTAGTAGTATGAAAACTGTGAAAACGGGTGCTGCAAAGCACCTTGTAAATGTATTAAACGCCAAAAAAATCACGAAACGCCAGAAAAAACATTTGGTCTTATTGTAATCTTATGAAAATATTAATGACTCGTAGTGAATTATTATACAAAACGCCATAGAACGCCAAAAAAATTGACTAGAAAACGCTATAACGCCAAAAAATTATCTATGTGACACAAAAACAATTAATCCAACGCCAAAAAGTTTAATAAATACAATTAACGCCAAAAAAAACTTAAACGCCAGAAAATATTATACCGCGTTGGGAAAATAAAAGAAGATTGAAAAGACGAAAAAACCCCTCGGACCCTGATCATGTCCCGTGCCACGTGTTGGGCTAGGGTGCGTTCTCATCATTCTCACACTTTTGAGCGTTTTCTCCTGATCTCGTTTCTATACATATACATATATATATATATATATATATATATATATATATGGTGGGGATCGTAAGAGAAGTCCACTCTATTTGAGAAACTTGAGAAACATTCTGGACCACACATTTTCCTAAGCTTTTCATAATATACACATATGTATAGTTTAAAATTGACTATCTACATATATGTATATTGTCAAATCTTGAATTATACACATATGTATATAGCTAATTTTAAACTATACATATGTGTATATTATGAAAATCTTAAGGAAAATGTGTGGTCCAGAATGCTTCTCAAGTTTTTGAATTAGCCTAGTGCTTCTCACATGATTCTAACCCTATATAACATATATATATATATATATATATATATAGGGTAAGGTTCATGCGAGAACCACCCTTATTGCGAGAACCGCGAGAACCAATGTGAACACAAAGTAAAATCTAAAAAAAATCAAAAAGCACTCAAAAAAAAAAATTTAATATTTTTTTTAAAAATCGCTATATTTAGTTAGCAAAAAAAAAAACTTTTTTTTCAATTAACTGTTATCCATGCACATGTGCATATGTATCATTACTTTGACAAATTCCGTAATACGTTTTCAGTAATAGACAATTGCACTTTAATTTACAATACCATCAGTAATACACTACTTTTTACATTACCAATATTCAAAATGCACATGTGCATCATTATGTATAACCATGATATAACGTATTTTTGGTACAAAAAGTTTGTGTTTTTGAATGGAGAAGTAGGCACATATACATGTTTTTTGGTTAGTTACATCTAGTGGTTGATGGTTTGGTTATAGTTGTCAATTTATGATGTAATATGTTGATTGGATGGTATAAATGGTGTTGATATACATGTAATAAAGTGAAAATATTGGTAATGGTATTGTATTATGGATGGTAGGAGGTAATGGTATTGTATTATGGATGGTAGATGGTAATGGTAGTGTATTATGGATGGAATGATAGATGAAAGGGAAAGTGTATTCAAAGTAATGTACCAAAACACCTTATTTCATGTTGATAGATATAGATGCACATGTGCATTTCTAATATTTATAATGTAAAAAGTAGTGTATAACATATGGTAGTGTAAATGAAAGTGCAATTGTCTAATATTTGTAATGAATTATGGAATTTCTCAAAGAAATGACAAAAATGCACATGTGTATGTTTGTGTATTATGGATGGAATGATAGATGAAAGAGAAAGTAGTGTACCTACACACCTTATTTCATGTTGATACATATAGATGCACATGTGTATTTCTAATATTGTTAACGTAAATAGTAGTGTATTACACGTGGTAGTGTAAATGAAAGTGCAATTGTCTAATATTTGTAATGAAATACGGAATTTATCAAAGAAATGATACAAATGCACATGTGCATGGATACCTGTTACTCGAAAAAAAAATTTATTTTTTTTATAAAGAAAATATAGCGATTTTTCAAAAAAATAGTAAAAAAAATTTTTTTGGGTGTTTTTTAGATTTTTTTAGGTATTACTATTTGTGTTCACACTGGTTCTCGCAATAAAGGGTGGTTCCTAACGGATCCTTCTTCTATATATATAGGGTCAGGATTTAGAGAAAACGCTCAAAAGTGTGAGAACGGAGAGAACGCTTATGGATCGTCCGATCAAAACAATCTATGGACTAGATTGGGGTGGCGGCATTTTAGTAAATAACACCAGTTTTATTACGTGGGCGCGCGTCATTAAGGGTAAAAAAGTAAAAAAAAAAAAAACTATTCCTCACATAAAACGCCATTGAAAATAAAACGCCAAATAAATACAAAACACCAATTTTATCACTGGGTACTTTTTCTCTGTGTTTTTATTTAAGCTCTCTGGCTACAAAAACGTTATAAAATATGAAACGCCATTATATATAACGCCAAACTTTACATCCGAATAAATATTATTTACATTTTGTGTTATAAAAATAACATCCCGCCTAACCTACGCGCCAAAAAAAATCTATAAATAGAAACGCCTCACCACCTTCCGTTTATCACACAAAAAAAACACACAGTGGTTGCTACAAAAATTTACAACTCAATGTAAAACGCCAAAAAATACAACGACAGGAAACATCTTTTTCTTTGATCGTCAGTAAAGTTCTGCATGAAGCTTCATTTAATGATTTTTTACGCGAGTGAAGAAAAAAATTTGTTGCATGATATGGACAAAATTGAAAAAAGAGGGACTGATGACACCCATATGTCATACTGTCATCTTTGTTCCTGAAGAAGGTTTGCATGATAAGAAGAGACCTATACCAGTGGCAGATAGCATCCACCCACAGGGGTTCGCTCTATGACTCAAACTTCAACAAAGACAATTCAACACATGAACAAAGAAAATAAACAACGCCAAACCCAAAACGAGCATTTATTTGTCACATTTCTTGTAGTTTCAAAAGAAAAAAGAGACTGATGACACCGAAGATTTAAAATAATAAATTGCTTCTACTTTGTTTTTTTTTTTTTTTTTTACTTTTTTTAATTTTCTTTGTCTATTGTTTGTTTTGTAATGTCAGTTAATAAACAACAAAATAATATTAATGCTATACCGAAAAATATAATAAAAGGCCAAAATTAGCAAATACGTGTAAAACGCCATAATGCCATACAAAAGCCCCCAAATAAACTAACAAACTATAATAAAATTAATCTGAACAACTAATATTATAAAAAAAAGAGTGAAAAAATGTGCAAAAGAATATAAAACAAAAAAAGTCCAATAGTTATCTAACCGCCATTGGAAAACAAAACGCCATAATTATAGCCGTCAAAAGATTTGACGTGTTACACCATTAAAACAATTGAGTCTGAAAACAAAACGCGGTAAACTGCAAAAAACAGTAAAATGAAACGACGGAAAACATAATTACTGACATTTATTATATTAAATTTATTTACCTTTTTCAAAACGCCATAATTACCTGACATACGCGGGAAAAAAAGTCAATATAAAAGAAGACCATCAGAACCCAAGTTCAAACACGCCAAAAAAACTTAAACACCACATATTCTCCAAAACGCCAAAAAATTAAAAAAATGGCTAAGGTTATTTCATGGAGGTTTGAAAGGAAAGAAAAAAGATTCATCATAAAGTTTGCTGACAGGAGAAGGGTTAAGGTAAGAACAATAAAAGCCATGATGAGAATGAATGAAAATATTCAAAAGGATATCCTGGCCCTTGGGGTTCCAAGAGACAACGATTGTGGAAGAACAAAAACTGTAATAAGAAGACTGGAGAGAAAGTTTCCAGCAGAAGATAATGAAGATGATGATGTTGATATTGAAGATACACAAATACCAAAACTTAGCAGTTGGGTATTGCATGAGGAAGAAGGAACACTTGAAGTAACTTATAAAAACAGGGTGCAATATTCAAGACCAATGGAAGAAATGTTGAAGACAGGGTGGTTATCTATCATTGAACAACTCTGTGATCTAACACCTTCAAACGATCCAAAATCCAAGGATGCAGTAATATTCTTGAATAGGCTGCAGCAAAGAAGAGATGAGCTAATGGCGTTATACGCAAAAATGAAATTTGATGATGAAGAATCTGAAGAAAGTGAAGAACAAAGCGATGGGTACATCTCCGATGTAATCCCCCCTACGGAAGACTATTAGATTATTTTGATTTTCGAGTTATTGTAATTTTTAAAAATATTAATCTACGGTAATGAATTATTAACAAAAAGATACAAAACGCCAAAAAATAACATGGAAAAAGCCATAACGCCAAAATATTAACTATGTGACACAAAAAAATTAACTCAAAGAGAAGAAATATGAGAAAAAAACAATAAACGCCAAATAATTAATAAATCTACAAAACCCCTCGGTCCCTGCTCAAGCCCCACGCCACGTGTTAGGCCGGGAAGCGTTCTCACACTTTTGAGCGTTTTCTCCTAATCCCGTTTCTATATATATATATATATATATATATATATATATATATATATATATATATATATATATATATAGGTAGAGGATCCTGTAAAAAGTGCTCAAAGTGCTCAAAGTGTGAGAAGTGTACTATAACACTATATATAATACTATATAACACCATATAAACACCGTATAACAATATGTAACACCATATAATACCATATAACACTTTGTAACACTATATATCATTATATAACAAATATAACACTATAGGTTGTCTGATAGCATGTCTATGATAGATGTATAGTGTTATATTTGTTATATAATGATATATAGTGTTACATAGTATTATATGATATTATATGGTGTTACATATTGTTATACGGTGTTTATATGGTGTTATATAGTATTACATATAGTGTTATAATACACTTCTCACACTTTAGGCCCTTTTTATACAATCCTTACCCTATATATATATATATATATATATATATATATATATATATATATATATATATATATATATATATATATATATATATATATATATATATATATATATATAATCGTTGACCAAGTTATGACTTCTTTTTAAATTTTGTTATTTCAGATTCTAATATCCATCACCATAGAAGAGCACGGTCATCCCGATATCTTCTAAGGAGTGTCATGCCAGTTACACAAATCCGTGGTGACTAAAGACAACAGTTCTGAATGCCTTCTTGCTGCCTAGCTAAGTCAACTAAAGAGAATACGATAAACCCTTCGCATGAAAAACTCTCCGATCACAGCCTAACACCTTAGTCTCTAATTTGTACAAAACCCTTTCTTTTGTTGCTATAGTCACTCATTAGTCTCAATGCTCATGTTTCTACTTTCTACTAATAAAATACGCACTTTAACTCTACTTAAACATCTTAATGCACACAATAAAACATTCAAATACATATAAACATACCAAACATTAAAACCACTAACAAAAGTAGTTATAACCATCCCTATCATTTCCGCTCTACAACCACAAGCAGTTATAACCATCCCTATTTTTTGCACTCTACAACCACATCATAAAACTCAGTGTCATCATCCACATCCACATCTGCACCCATAGGAACCGAAACAACAACCGGGTATAGCGTATAAAACTTTTTGATCAATCAATTTAACACCAAAAAACAAATAACAACACTAAACAATTGAGTAATAACTATCAAACAAAATTAAACCATGCCTGGTGACAGACTTGCATCTTCTTTTGCCTCAGTATTGTTGTGTAGTTAAAACAAAATGTTTAGCTTTCCCCTTTGTGTTCCTCTGTTGCATGCCCCTTCTATTTCTAAAAATATTTGCAAACAATTTTAAGCATTTCACACCCTGACTTTTGCGGAATCGTGATTATGGTGTGACTTTCTTAATATCATTGCATTCAATCATAACATAAACTATATGATAAAACCATAGGTTTGTCATCCATTAAATAAGTTTAAAACTTAACAACATCGTTTTAAAACGTAGATTACAAATTCTTGTTTTACAAATCATACAAAGTGTTTATGAGTTCATTAAAGACTCGTCAAAAGATATTGAATAATACCAAGGTTTGGAAGACATCTCTCGTTCAGGAATAAGACATACCGTCCAAACTTAAAGACCATGGATGACATCTTTATTCTTAACGCAGCCTAAAAACTTCCAACGCCCGCCAGATCCATTAAAATTTACTGAAATACATGTAGTTTGAAAAACATCAACAAAAGTTCAGCGACTTCATGTATTCGTTTGTGTGTAAATATAAACCTTTGAAAAATGTTGTAAGTATGTATTTAAGTCCCTGGTATGTAGCAATAAGGGAAAAGAGATCACCAATGGTTTGCAAAGCCATTGATATGTGTAAAGTGATACAGGAAGACTCAAACCTAGCAGATTTTGGCGTCAGGCACATAGTCACCTCATGGTCCACTCAGCGGACTCAGGAGTGGGGCTCGCTACACCCGAATAGATCTATCACTCATGTCCCTCGGTCCTACAATGAGGATTAATGGCCTTAAGTTCCACCTACCCACTCACTTGATCTAAGTAGTAAAAACCCTCCCTACGCTAACCATACCATGTAAGTAAAAGTTTGTAACAATTGTCGCATGTATTTCACCCCTGAAGTATAAAACTGAAAATAGTAAAGAGAAAAGGGGGACATGAACTCACAGTATTGCGTCTTCAGTATGTTAACCCAAATCTCCTCAGTCAACACGACTACCTACAGTGGACTAACGTCTATTAGACGAACGGGTCGTGCCTTTGCTTAGTATGAAGGTTTTTGAGTTACGTTTCTTGTCTTCTTAACATTATTCCAAGATATAATTAGCAGTTAAAATAATTATTTTAACTTTAAATTATAGTTAATGTTTGGAATAATCGTTAATCAATATTTCATATTCCTACTTCTCAAGTATTTTAACTTCGCATTTCCTTCCCAAGGGTGGGGGTATCTCATACATGTATTTTCGTATTTGTATTTGTATATCTTGCCAAGTAATGGCGTCGTATTTCGGTGTATTGTTACAAATAAAAATATGTTAATATATATTCCCAAAACCACATATTTCAAGTCTCACTTAAATATATAAACTTATTTTGTTCAACCATGTATTGTCCCAGAAAATATATATTTTCTCAAAAATTATATATCTTCTAAATATACTAGGAATATATATTTTTAAATCCCAAAAATAATATATATTCTTGTTGTCAAAAATATGATATACTTGGTAATATTTACGAAATCATATTTTCACTTCTTTCATTTCCAAAATAAGATTTACCAAAAATATAGTGTAATGGTATATCCCGAAATATTTTCGTTAGTCACGTTTTTGTGTTCGGTTTCACAATATTATGTGTGTAACTTAAATATTTATTCCTTGTAATTTTCTTGGTATTATTTTGGAGTTGTAATTTCCATGGTATTTTGTAAGTTATATTATTTTACCCTAAAATAATATAACTAGTTCACAAAATATACAAATAATCACACAAGTGTCTTAGTATAAAATATATATTCTAAATATATATTTACCCATTTTTATTTGCGAAAACCAACCTCCGGCACTTGGTATTTTTGTAAATAGAATCATGGCGAAGATTCATTTTGAAAACAATGTCAAAAATATAATTGTAACACTTGCTAGAAAAATATTTTCTAAGTGTTGGATTTTTAGGAAAATTTCGCCAGAGTTTCCCTTGTAAATGGAGGCGTCCATGCTTACTAGCATATCATTTTCTTTTGTAAAATCATTCAAAAATTTTCAATCAACAATATACAAATCTCTAATTACCAATCTTGACAAAAATAAGCATGAACTATAATGAACTTGAAAAATTTATAAAAACATGTAGTAACTTACTAGCATACTTAGTAAGTCTTGTTACCTTTAAAAATGTGATTAGTTCCTTAAAAACCTTATTTTTAAAGAGTATGAACATTTACAACTTCTAGTCATAATTTCTAAAAATATTTCTTTGTGAAATTTTCTTTTTACACAAGTGTTTCTACACTTGTTTACCCACTAATGTGATTGGTTTATGTAAGATCCAAGTTTTAACAAAACTTATACCTTTCACTTGGTTCTTTCGAAAAACCACTCATAGATCTTTAGATCTACAAGATTATAACTTATTTTGATCTTTATTTTTCAAGAAAACATGTATTTAATCAAGTTCATAGCTTATGTGTGGATGATTTCATCATCCTACACATCTTTAACTTTTACATCTTGCTAGTTCATGTCTTTAAACATGATCTAGCAAGTCCATGTGATGAACCATATCATTTTTACTAACAAACAACATACAATGATCATAACAACACAAGAACAACATGATTTCATCATTACTTTAACCATATTTCATCACTAGTTAGGTTATGTTCCAAGACTTTGATTATGTTCTTCAGAGTTCTTAATATTTCACCATTCATTTTGCTATTAACCATCAAGAATATGAAGAGTATGAAGATCTAAGTCACTTACTACTAGCACAAGGCTATGGGAGTTCAAGAGCGTAAATGTGATGGATGAAAGAAAATGAGAGAGGTCCTTGAGCTTCTGAACACACCAAGCTTACTTGTAGGATCTCTAACACCTTTGGGTATGTATGGATTGCTTGAAAGGAACTTGAAGATGGTGGTATGGTGGTGGTGTGGTTTCGGCCGATCCAATAGGAGAAGGAAAGAGAGAAGTTTGTAAGTGTTGAGTTGTGAAATGAAATGGGTTATCCCTTGTGCTTGTTTATAAACCAATTTTACCATTAACCAACATGTATTATGCTTCTAATCCACCAACATCTACAAATAAAATAATGGAAAGAATTGTGGGGGGTGTCCGCACTCTCACACAACCGGTTCGAAGGGGGGGGGGTATGGGGTTGGGTTTCAATGCTAAAGTTGCAATCTAGTTAGGATTCAATGTTATAGTTAGTGTCATTTGTGTGTTATTAATTATATAGTGTGTTAGGGTGTTCGGGGACCCTAACTAGCTCAGAAAAGTAAAAACAATGTGTTTGGCAATATTTTTGTGGTCCAGGTAAAGTCCGATTGTTCGGTTGGGTGTTGTTCCGTTAAAGTGCTAAATTAATCCATAAAGTGTCTTTTATATTACTTTTAGTGACACATTTAATTCCCAACACTTTGGAAAGTATGTAGGACTATTTTGTCAAGTTTTTTCACTTTACTAGCATTATTAAATGCTGAATTTTTGTTATTTAGTGCAGAATTCTGCATTTAAAGTATGTTTTAGGCACTTTCCGGCACTATAACTATCACCTAGTGACGCAGTTTTATGGTCCTCACTTCCCTACACTCCCTACTAGTGTAGTATTCTATCTCTGGCTCATACTGGCCTCAAAAAACGTTGTCTAGTGCTGGCATTGTCAGCATGTCTTTGGGTTATCCGCTCACGGTGCTAATTGTGCTTTGTACATCAAGTTTGTCTCTAATGTTTGTGTGAAATAAATGGAGTGACAGTGTAAAATGTGATGCATATGTATGTATGTAACAGAAAACAGAAAGCAGTTTAATCACAGTTGAAATTAAGCACAGTTATTAAGCACAAATTAAATATTAATTAATTGTACGGATACCTGTAAATGTGAGGGTTGTCACATTCTCCCCCTGTTAAGAAAATTTCGTCCTCGAAATTTGTACTACCTTAACTCTTTATGGTTACGTCACACGTGTTTGTATATGACTAATACCGAGGTAGATAATCACTAAACCGCATTAAACCCTACTCACCTCAGGTGAGTCCAAGAATATATAACAATCCGAATCCTATGGTTAAAAGGTATGTACTTTTGACCTTTGATGTCAAAGGTACAAGACGTAATTGACGTATAGTCTAGTGTAATCCAGCCTGCAGGGGGTTTCGCAAAAGAGGAGTTTTGGCTAATAAGATTCTCAAACGATCAATCACAATATGCAAACGAGTTTTCACAAACCATAGCATCCGCTATATGGATTCAAAATCAATAACTCAAATGTGATAGTAACGTGAAACAGGATCTGTCAACTTCCGAAAAACGAATGGTAAGGTTTAGTGTGTTGACATTCTTAAGTTTCAAAGGTACACCGAATGAAATACAAGCGAATCTGGTGTATTATTGTCGTGATTCGTAGTTGCATCAGAAATGTTTAAATGACAACTCAAACGAAAGTATATACAGTTTTGCGTGAAACTGTTGACCATGATTAGCACAAGCTACAAGTTTGTAATGACACCACAAGGTGTCGTAATGACATAATTCAAGTATAGTGGTGACTGAACAAATTCACCATGTTGGAAATCAAGTGATTATGTACCGAACAAGCCTAAAGGTTTGATTTACACAATGTCAAAGTGTTTTCAGTCGAATATGGAACATCAATGAGCCACTGTTTTTGGTTGAAGGTGGGAAAACAAATAGTACCTCAGGGTGTTCAATTTATTACGAAAGAATTGTTCGGAGGTACATTGGGATATGAAATGAGTCTATGTACCATTGTTTTGACACGCAACTGTGTTGAGATCGTTTTAATCGTGTTGAACGGAACGGATCTAGAGCAAGTCAATAAACAACTAAATCCGTATATATATAGGGTGTGTAACTTAAATTAGCGCAAGCTTCAATTCTGTGTAAGTATCACCGCGAGGTATCGAAATCAATCAAACGATTTAGTAGAGTCATAGATCAACCAAGTCTACCACGACTCGAAACGAAAGAATCTTTGCAAAATATTTGAATATGATGCCCTCAATACATCATATGACGTCTTAAACTGAATATACAAAATGGATGAGTTCAAGCAATTGAACTTGGTTTAAGCGTAACCCGGCAATAAACGTATGTATCAATAAAGGAATCTCGGCATGGTTGCAATGATAAACCATGAATGTAACTTGAAATGAAGGAAGTTTCAAGAGGGTGTGTTGGCTTGATAGCAAAAGAGCCAACAGTCACAATAACGTAGGTCATTCGAATTCACAAATCGGTAATTAAATTTTAGCGTCCTAATATTTGAACTCAAATGAAGCGTTTGAAACGAAGTGAAGTCGCACGCGTAGCAAATAGTGCATGCATGACAAATAAGTTTCCAAGAAAAGGAATAATGAGTATCTGCTAAAATGAAGAAATGACCAGATATCGAAGCAAATATGAGTTTGCTCTTTGCGAAGAAAATTAACATGATGCAACTACCATTAAGGGGAGTAGAGATGCAAACGTCTACTCGCTAGAAGTAAAAGAAATTCAAGTACTTTCGGTTTGGTCAACGGAAGTGGCATATGTGTCAGGTTAATGGTGTCTGCTTGAGTTAACGGACGTGGTTTCTAAGTAATGACCTTTGTGAATTTGGACCTGGCTCCCGATGGTCCTAAGTACATGTTTCCTAGATTCTCAGAGTTTCGTATTCGGTGTAGAATCGTTCTGTGCCTCGTGTAGGAAGCACCTTTCTTGTGTGCGTTTAAGAACAAGTTATTGTCCCACAACTTTCCCCCGGTATACTTTCTTCCTGAATTTACAGCTACTCGATCATCGATCAGTCTGGAAATACTGGTTGGAACCTTGCAGTTAGTCAAACAAGTAGTTTGCCAATCCTTAACAAGAGTCGCTGACTCTTGTTGGCTAGCTCTTCCGGCTCTTGGTAGTTTAATGTTCATTTGAGAGTCATCGTCCTTTCTCTTGACAAGAAGAACTGGGGTTACCCAAAACGAAAATTTTGGTCTGTTATCTTCCTTCTCTATCTATTGCTGAAACTGCACTGCCAATCCTTGCGTTCCCGAAGGTGTAAAGTCGCTAGAGTGCATTAACTACAAATGCGGCGCCTGGAACTCAAATCGATGCGAAATTCGACTCGTCGTTGAGGAGATGATTCTTGCAAGTCTTCAGGGAAGACTTCGGGGTATTCCCTTATCACAGGGGTATTTCCGAGTTTTGGTTCTTCGGCTCCCTCGTCCACGACATGAGTCAAGACAACACATTCTTTACGCAACATCCTTCGTGCCTTCAAGGAATTAGTAATTTGCAGAGGCGTATCCCGCTTCATGAGTCAAGATTGTTTCTTCGTTCGCCATCGCGGTGCGGATATCAACCTCGTATTGATCATTTGTCAACCAATCCATCCAACTACCTTGTTGAAGTCTCCCAATTCACTAGCAGTAGATCACGCGTGACCTCACACTCTCCGGGTCCTATCTTGCCATGTCCCATTTACTTCGTTGGCTTCTACTAGCTTCCCATTAGCTAGTTTTATCGAGTGCGGGTTATTTAACTTACTTACTACTAAACCAAGTATTCTCTCAAACCTTAGAGATGCGAAGCTAAAATTTGCAACAGTATCTAGCAGCGCAAATGCATAGTGTTGAGTAATATGGGACGTACCGATATTCATGCTTGAATTCTTGGCGTGCTCCCCTAGCTCTGCTACTGAGCTTTTATCCTTATGCCTGGTTCTTCTTACGGCAGTATTTTCTAAAATGCTTCTTGCTCCCACAGTTAAGACAACCTTCAACACGTTTTTGTTTGTCACTCGTCCTGCCTTCGTCGTTGTCGTTGTTTCCTCCGTGATTCTCGCTATCATCTTGACCTTTATTTCCACTTTCCATACCTTGTCTACAAGTCTCCTTGGGATGCCCCCTCTTACCATAGTTATCACATTTTCCATATTTACATCGCCCGACATGATAACGTAAACAACTGTCGCACTTAGGTAGGATACCCATGTAGTCTTTTCCCTTTTTGGCCTTCTTCTTGTTACTCGCCCGAGTAATCATTTTGAAATTTGTGACCTTTCTCTTGTTATCTCCAGATGACTCTACAGGAGTCTCCTCTTTCTCTTCCATACTAGAAAATTTTCCTTGTTTAATTGCTTCTTTAGTGAGTGCCACGCTTATGCTGATAGCCTCGATGATCATTGAAGGTTTAGATGTTGTTATCAGGCTTAGAATCTGAGGTGTCAATCCCCCAATGAAACGTTCGATCTTCCTAGATTCTGGTTCCACCAAACGCGATGCAACTTGTGATAATTCGCCAAATCTCTGCACATATTCGGCTATCTTTGGACCTTCCATTTTCAAGTTCCACAATTCAGTTTCCAACTTCTGGACTTCCGCCCTAGAGCAATATCTCTTGGTAATAGTTCCTTCAATTCGTCCCACGTCAAAGCATAAGCAGTAGTCTCGCCCATTACCTGAACCTGAAAGTTCCACCATGACAAAGCCCCATCTAATAATAGCCCAGCTACGTATGTGACCTGATGTCCCGGGGCACATTTGCTCAACTGTAGGACAGAATCTGTCTTCTCAACCCAGCGCACGAAGCCTAAGGCACCCCCAGTGTCGTCGAATCCTCGAGGTTTGTGGTTCAAGAACTGCTCGTAGGTGCAGCCGCTGGGTGGGTTATTTCCTGAGGTACCTCCGCCGTGTTTGGAGCGAAGGGCCTCGAGTTGTGCGATGGCTCGTGAGATGCGCTCTTGTAGCTCTGACTCTGCTGTTGTCGGCATAGGGTTGTTGGTATTGACGTTCCCTGGTATTGACATCTTATGAGAAGAAGTTTGGTTAGGTCAGGTCTTATTCGTTCGGGGAGTGCATACAGTTGTTTAGAGATCATATGCACATACACATAATAGGTTACCAACCAATCAAGCAATAGTATAATCATAGTATAACCAAGCAACTTGGTAATTATATTTATAGCAAGTAAGCACGCAGCATTATAATTATAGCACACAACATATAGGTCAATAACGCACGTAACGAAGACATAGCGACTGAGCTTTTGTTGGTCATTGGTCACAAAGTATCGTCGCATGCTTAATGTTGATTGGCTTCTCATTATTTCCTGGCCACAATTGTGTTGTCTTCCGAAATGTATCACATCAACAGGGACACAGGGTCACCCTACCCGTGTCCATTAAATATGTTAGTATATCAAAATTACGTAGTCAGATGTGGTCTTCAAAAGTCTCCACAATCTCGGCTTATCATTAATGTCCTACCTAGATGTAATGCAATCTACATAATCCAGAAACCAACTATACTGGTGACTGAGGTGGAGAAGGAAAGAAAAGTAAACTGTTAACATGCTTGAATTCCTCCTCGAGCTTGTATATTCGTCGAAGTAATTAACCGATCTGCTGCTTGACAGTAAAGAAACGAGCCTTAATAACCAAGAGGGTGCAATAGCAGCAGGTGTGTGTGCCAAAGAAGATAGTGATGAATGGGGGGGGGTGTCAAAGAATACTGGCATAGACAGGGTGGAGGACGTGGTGTAGCACAAGCTCCAAAACTCTGCGAACTATATCCTCAAACTGTAGCTAACGTCATAGGTGTACTTGTCCCGTGTGTAGTCTCCAGAAAGTGAGGGATGGTAAGGGTCTAAAATCAGCATAGTGTATTATAGGAACCATCGAAATAGCTCGTTCAGCGCGGTAGAGTTGAAAGTAGTGAACGGTGCGGCCTGTGAGGTCATAGTAAATGCTGCTGTGACAAAAGGAATCGTTACGCGGGTGCTGACCTGGAGTACCTTCCCGGGGTGCGGGTATTGACGGGTGGTTCGTAGGACAACCATTAAAAGGTTTAATACAACGCACATTCTATGCTTTATTCGGTTAATTGCTTGAACTTGGTAACCACTAGATGATTTGATATACAGGTGTTAAAGTGCTCAAGATGCTGGAATTAGGAAGCTTAGATGGATGAGGGAAGATGGCATAATCAAGATGTGAAGAAAATCAAGTTTTTAATGAAGAAATGAGGAAAAAGAAGATACAGCGCCGTAACCTACGGCCTCTGCCGTAGGCTACGGCCCCCACACAAAGTGCCAAGATGTCTGCCGTAAAACAGGAGAGCACCGCCGTAAGGAACAACTGGGCATCGTAAGCTACGGCAGGCGGCGTAGCTTACGGCGCCATATGCTGACATTTGACCCTGCTGACCGCCATAAGCTATGGCAGGCGTCGTAGCTTACGGCGCTGACTGATCCAATTGTGTAACCTTCGCATTTATTGGCCATTTGATGGGGATTTATGATGTCTAATCATGCAATTTCGGTTACTACTTGGCTAGAACGAGTTGGGAAGTATTTGAGAGGCACTTGGGAGTAAAGAACATCATCTTGGAACTATCTAATCATCTTGTTTTCAATAGTTTGTGTTGGTGATTCTTGTAAACAATAATTTCCTTCTATTTTACTACAATGTTTGTCCAAGCCATGAGTGGCTAGGTTCTTTATGGTCATCCTAGGTTAAAGGTTTGCATGAAACAATTATGTTTTGATTCCTTAATTTCTAGAATGGTAAACTCTATCTATGTCTTGTTTATCATGGTGTGTGATTTCTTATTTGTAAAGTGTTAATTCTTATGATATTCTAGTTTGAAACCATACGTTCTTGGTGCCGTTGGCAATCGAGATATCATGGGTAGAATTAGGATTGGGTAAGGGTTGATTGGTCATCGGGTAACAACCTCACGTTCTAGGAATCTGAGTACTTCGTTCCCTTTCATCACAATAAGTAATTATGCATGAACTATGTCTATGTAGTTCTTTCTAGTGGATGATAGCACAATTGTTGAAGCAAACTGGAAACTTAGGATGGTCATTTGTCTCCAAATTGTTTACAAACTCAACTTACATTTCGCAAATTAATTAGTATTCTTAGTTTTAAAAACCAATCCAATCAAACCAACTCTTGAATTTTACTTTATTTGCAAATTAGTGTAATTTTAGTCAAGTTAGATAATCCTCTAAATAACACATATTCCACAAACTCCTTGTGTTTGATACCCACTTACCGCTATCTACTTAGTTGTTATTGGGATTAAATTTGATTATGACCACGACATCACGTCAGGTATGTTTTGAAAGGAAGCAATAGGCACGTTGGCGCAATGGACGTCGGTCTTCACAAGAGCCAACAACACCAATTACACCGATTACACAACTTCGATACATGGATAGGGATCCACCACCACCACCCACTACGGGTGAACCTTTTCCATCTGTTATACCATCATCTACTCAACCATCACCAAATACCACCCTTCCACCAAACACTACCGAACCCATTATAATCCAAAATGTTACACCAACCAACACCACACAACCCATTGCTACCCAAGAAGAACCAACCATCACGTTTAACCCTTCCACTACTATACCACCATTATCCCATTTCTTCCCGGGTGCGGGTCCATCATATTCAGGCCATACTATAGGACCAAATTCAACGATTGTTCATACTTCATTATTTCGACCATCAAACCAGTCGGGTTTCCAATTCTCGACTTTTCCATTTGGGCAATCTTCGGGGATTCAAGGAGATGGGTATGATGAAGGATATGAGGAGTTCGAGGGTTTTGATGAAGACGGGTACGGTTATGGTGGTGAAGGAGATCAAGGAGAAGTTGGGTATATGCAAGGTCAAACGCATGCAATGCCAAATGTTAGTGGGATACAACAACAACAACTCATACCCCAACATGTGAGGCCTAGGCCACAAGGGCCACAAATGCAACGTCCCTTACCATTGCAACAAGTTCGCCCACAAAATGTGCAACCACAATTCCAAAGGCCAATTCAAAACCCACCAGTGCCACAACAACAATTTCAACAACCAATTGCACCACAAGGGCCTATACAAAGACCAATAGGTCAAGTTCGTCCAAGGGGTCGGTTTGGTGTACCAAGGAGGCATCTTAGAGAAAATGCGAGGGATATTGAAGCGCATTTTAGGCCGGTGATCACTCACAATCCTTCACCGGTGGTTATTCCTCATAATAACCAAGGAAGAACCTTTGAAGTAAGGACTAATTCCTTACAAAGTTTGCCGAAATATAAGGGTCTAGCGACGGAGGAACCTTATTTTCATTTGGAGGCCTACGACTCAATTTGCAACACTCTTGGGAGTCAAGGTTTTTCGGCCGATGATGTGAAGTTGGTCTTATTTCAATTCTCCTTGGAAGATAAGGCAAAGAAGTGGTTCTACACTTTGCCTTCGGCATCTATTTATACTTGGGGGGGGGGGAAATGCAACAAACATTTTTAGACGAATTTTATACCGCCCAAAAGACCAATGATGCGAGGAAAGGATTGAGAAGTTTTCAACAACAACAAGGCGAAATGTTCCATGAAGCCTTTGACCGCTTAAACATGATGATTAAAAATTGTCCACACCATGGGATTGAGCTTTGGGAGTTGATGAACGCCTTTCATGAAGGGTTGTGTGCCGAGGATGCACGTGATCTAATGTCCATCACAAATGGGACTTTTGGCACAAATTATGAAGATGAGGATTGGGAGTTCTTGGAACAAATGGCCATTACCTCAAAGAGGAAAGCTCAAGCATCAAGGAGAGCACGACCGACTGTCACGAGATCGCAAGTTCATGCAGTTGACGATGGTAATGTTGAAACTACTAATCAAATTTATGATGTTTGTGCATTGTGTAATGAAATAGGTCATGCGGCTGAAAATTGCCAAGGAGTGGTGGAAGGGCAATATGAAGAAGTTTATGCGGTACAAGGTCAAGGAGGGGGTGGTAGAAACTATAATATGAATTCTAACACTTACCACCCCGGGTTGAGAAACCACCCGAACTTTCGGTATGGGAACCCTTCAAATCAAGCTAACTCGAATTTCCATGGAAACCAAGGATTTCAAAGGCAATATCAAACGGGTCAAAGCTCTTCGGGTGGAAACGAAGTAATTGAGATGTTGAAGGCGATGCAAGTTGAAATGCAACGAATGAATCAACGTGATGAGGTTCGGATGCAAAAGGACGAGGCCCGTGATAAAGCTATTCAAACTTTGACTACTCAAATGGGTCAACTTGCGAGTGAAGTGGCGATTTTGAAGAAAGCAAAAGGCCAGCTACCAAGTGATACGGTGACAAATCCCAAGAACATAAAAGGCGTTAATATCAATGTGGTAAGCACCGTTCCTAGTACCGAATTTAATGAAAAATGTCTAACATCTTCGTGTCAAATAAATGCAGGTTTGAAAAAGGATGCCGAAGTTGAATTGGACAGAGAGCATGGAGCACCAATTGTGCCTATTCGTGTGGGAAAATTAAAAATCCCTCACGCATTGTTGGACTATGGGGCAAGCATGAGTGTGCTACCAGGTGATTTATATGACATGTACGATTTCGGTCCGCTTGAAGATGTAGACACAATGGTGAGCTTGGCGGATGAGAGTTGGAGGCGTCCACGAGGAATAATTAAGAATGTTATGATTCGGTTGGGAGAATTCGAATACCCAGTGGATTTTCTGGTTTTAGATTATGCTACTACCACGATGGCGTCACAACAAAAAGTGATTTTGGGTCGACCGTTTCTCTATACGGCAAATGCTCAAATTGATTGTAGAGAAGGAATCATTAACATGACCGAAAAGAACCGTAAGTTGTCATTTAATGTTCAGACGAAGATGATTAGTTACGAGTTTGTTAAGGTGGATGATAGCGGGTTTAGTGAAAAGGTGTTCCAAAGAATGAGAAGAAATCACCCACCGGATCGTGAAGAAAAACATATGGGTTCAAGCAAGAGCGTATTTGATTACCCACCGAGTCAAAACAAGATGAATGCATTTTGCTCAACGGCACAAGGAAGTGATGGTGATGGCAGGAACCGATTCTTTGAGCCACCTTAAATGAGGGTGGCACGGTCTGGCTGAAGACTCGAAACTTAGCGCTGCTCGGGAGGCAACCCGGGGTTTTATATTGATCTTGCTATTTTTATCTTTCTATGTTTCAGGGCCATGGCAACACTCAAGTGTGGGGAAGATGTGCGGAGATTGGTGTGAAGGTAGTGATAGGAAGTTGGATTTTCTACAACATTTGTTGTATCAAACTTCACCAGGTCAATGTACTCTTTCCTTAGTCTTGTTGTGTTCTTCAGCTTTGAAATATTGGTAGTTAGTTGTTTGCTTTTGTTTATGGTTGGGAGGTAGGGTGGTGTTTTGATGTTGATGTGTTTGTTGGGTTGTGAAAGTTGGTGGTGTTTTTAGAAATAAAATAAAAAAAAAAATTTGGGGTTTGAGAACATAAGCAAATGGAGATGTTTTTGGTTAAAGCGATCTTTTCCTCAAAACCATACATTGGGACAATGTATCCCAAGTGTGGGGATGGGGGAAATTTTTGAGAAATTCAAAAAACAAATTTTTTGTAAATCCAAGCGAAAAGTGTAAAAATTTGAAAACTTGATATTGTACCATTTGACACACCGACACCCGTTTTAGCTTTTTCTTGGTGAGAATTGAACCACATATGAGAGTTAATTCTTTGAGTGGCGGTGTGTGTAGTGTGTAAATAGAACTTGTGTGTGAATGTTTTTTAAATCCTATAGTTAGCATGCTTTTGAAGATGATAGGGGACTTTTAGGTAGCCTCGTCTAGATGTGTGAGAGTGTGGGAATTGGGGGTTGGACCTCATACATTACATATATGAGCATGGTATAGTGAGGGGTGGAGGTTTGGTCCTTAGAAAGCCATGTTGAGCCTTATACCATTCGGTTGTGACCCAAACCTACTTCTTACAAAATTTTACCTTTTGAAATGACCCGGTTTAGGAGATTTAGTATGTAGTATTGATGTTCTTGTATATATTGTTGAGTTGAGGTGTTAAAAAAAAGAGAGAAAAATATGAGAAAAATACAAAAAGAAGTTATTAGTTGCAATAGTAGTTTAGAAGTTTATGATGTTTTGTACATAGTCGTTTGCTTTGTTTAGTAGTGGAAATAAAACCGGGTCAAATCAATTAGCCTTCTCATATGTATTCCACCATTTTCCTACCCTTGCACCTATCCCCATTACAACCCGTAAGTTCCTTTGATTCATAAGCATGTTAGATATTCGTTAGGAAGAAACTTGATTTTCATACAAGCTTATTGTCGCACACACACATACACGCATTGAGTGGTTTAGCATAACATGTTAATTTTTCTTGTCATCAAGAGTTTTTTTGGGAGGTGTGTTTTGTGGTATGATTGAAAGTTAGTAAAAGGACAGCACTTTAGCTTGGTTTGCACGATTGGTCGCTTGTGGTTGAATATAGTTTTTGAATAGGTTGCTTGGGACAAGCAACGGGTAAGTGTGGGGATGTGACGGGTGGTTCGTAGGACAACCCTTAAAAGGTTTAATACAACGCACATTCTATGCTTTATTCGGTTAATTGCTTGAACTTGGTAACCACTAGATGATTTGATATACAGGTGTTAAAGTGCTCAAGATGCTGGAATTAGGAAGCTTAGATGGATGAGGGAAGATGGCATAATCAAGATGTGAAGAAAATCAAGTTTTTAATGAAGAAATGAGGAAAAAGAAGATACAGCACCGTAACCTACGGCCTCTGCCGTAGGCTACGGCCCCCACACCAAGTGCCAAGATGTCTGCCGTAAAACAGGAGAGCACCGCCGTAAGGAACAACTGGGCACCGTAAGCTACGGCAGGCGGCGTAGCTTACGACGCCATATGCTGACATTTGACCCTGCTGACCGGCGTAAGCTACGGCAGACGGCGTAGCTTACAGCGCTGACTGATCCAATTGTGTAACCTTCGCATTTATTGGCCATTTGATGGGGATTTATGATGTCTAATCATGCAATTTCGGTTACTACTTGGCTAGAACGAGTTGGGAAGTATTTGAGAGGCACTTGGGAGTAAAGAACATCATCTTGGAACTATCTAATCATCTAGTTTTCAATAGTTTTTGTTGGTGATTCTTGTAAACAATAATTTCCTTCTATTTTACTACAATGTTTGTCCAAGCCATGAGTGGCTAGGTTCTTTATGGTCATCCTAGGTTAAAGGTTTGCATGAAACAATTATGTTTTGATTCCATAATTTCTAGAATGGTAAACTCTATCTATGTCTTATTTATCATGGTGTGTGATTTCTTATTTGTAAAGTGTTGATTCTTATGATATTCTAGTTTGAAACCATACGTTCTTGGTGCCGTTGGCAATCGAGATATCATGGGTAGAATTAGGATTGGGTAAGGGTTGATTGGTCATCGGGTAACAACCTCACGTTCTAGGAATCTGAGTACTTCGTTCCCTTTCATCACAATAAGTAATTATGCATGAACTATGTCTATGTAGTTCTTTCTAGTGGATGATAGCACAATTGTTGAAGCAAACAGGAAACTTAGGATGGTCATTTGTCTCCAAATTGTTTACAAACTCAACTTACATTTCGCAAATTAATTAGTATTCTTAGTTTTAAAAACCAATCCAATCAAACCAACTCTTGAATTTTACTTTATTTGCAAATTAGTGTAATTTTAGTCAAGTTAGATAATCCTCTAAATAACACATATTCCACAAACTCCTTGTGTTTGATACCCACTTACCGCTATCTACTTAGTTGTTATTGGGATTAAATTTGATTATGACCACGACATCACGTCAGGTATGTTTTGAAAGGAAGCAATAGGCACGTTGGCGCAATGGACGTCGGTCTTCACAAGAGCCAACAACACCAATTACACCGATTACACAACTTCGATACATGGATAGGGATCCACCACCACCACCCACTACGGGTGAACCTTTTCCGTCTGTTATACCATCATCTACTCAACCATCACCAAATACCACCCTTCCACCAAACACTACCGAACCCATTATAATCCAAAATGTTACACCAACCAACACCACACAACCCATTGCTACCCAAGAAGAACCAACCATCACGTTTAACCCTTCCACTACTATACCACCATTATCCCATTTCTTCCCGGGTGCGGGTCCATCATATTCAGGCCATACTATAGGACCAAATTCAACGATTGTTCATACTTCATTATTTCGACCATCAAACCAGTCGGGTTTCCAATTCTCGACTTTTCCATTTGGGCAATCTTCGGGGATTCAAGGAGATGGGTATGATGAAGGATATGAGGAGTTCGAGGGTTTTGATGAAGACGGGTACGGTTATGGTGGTGAAGGAGATCAAGGAGAAGTTGGGTATATGCAAGGTCAAACGCATGCAATGCCAAATGTTAGTGGGATACAACAACAACAACTCATACCCCAACATGTGAGGCCTAGGCCACAAGGGCCACAAATGCAGCGTCCCATACCATTGCAACAAGTTCGCCCACAAAATGTGCAACCATAATTCCAAAGGCCAATTCAAAACCCACTAGTGCCACAACAACAATTTCAACAACCAATTGCACCACAAGGGCCTATACAAAGACCAATGGGTCAAGTTCGTCCAAGGGGTCGGTTTGGTGTACCAAGGAGGCATCTTAGAGAAAATGCGAGGGGTATTGAAGCGCATTTTAGGCCGGTGATCACTCACAATCCTTCACCGGTGGTTATTCCTCATAATAACCAAGGAAGAACCTTTGAAGTAAGGACTAATTCCTTACAAAGTTTGCCGAAATATAAGGGTCTAGCGACGGAGGAACCTTATTTTCATTTGGAAGCCTACGACTCAATTTGCAACACTCTTGGGAGTCAAGGTTTTTCGGCCGATGATGTGAAATTGGTCTTATTTCAATTCTCCTTGGAAGATAAGGCAAAGAAGTGGTTCTACACTTTGCCTTCGGCATCTATTTATACTTGGGGGGAAATGCAACAAACATTTTTAGACGAATTTTATACCGCCCAAAAGACCAATGATGCGAGGAAAGGATTGAGAAGTTTCAACAACAACAAGGCGAAATGTTCCATGAAGCCTTTGACCGCTTAAACATGATGATTAAAAATTGTCCACACCATGGGATTGAGCTTTAGGAGTTGATGAACGCCTTTCATGAAGGGTTGTGTGCCGAGGATGCACGTGATCTAATGTCCATCACAAATGGGACTTTTGGCACAAATTATGAAGATGAGGATTGGGAGTTCTTGGAACAAATGGCCATTACCTCAAAGAGGAAAGCTCAAGCATCAAGGAGAGCACGACCGGCTGTCACGAGATCGCAAGTTCATGCAGTTGACGATGGTAATGTTCAAACTACTAATCAAATTTATGATGTTTGTGCATTGTGTAATGAAATAGGTCATGCGGCTGAAAATTGCCAAGGAGTGGTGGAAGGGCAATATGAAGAAGTTTATGCGGTACAAGGTCAAGGAGGGGGTGGTAGAAACTATAATATGAATTCTAACACTTACCACCCCGGGTTGAGAAACCACCCGAACTTTCGGTATGGGAACCCTTCAAATCAAGCTAACTCGAATTTCCAAGGAAACCAAGGATTTCAAAGGCGATATCAAACGGGTCAAAGCTCTTCGGGTGGAAACGAAGTAATGGAAATGTTGAAGGCGATGCAAGTTGAAATGCAACGAATGAATCAACGTGATGAGGTTCGGATGCAAAAGGACGAGGCCCGTGATAAAGCTATTCAAACTTTGACTACTCAAATGGGTCAACTTGCGAGTGAAGTGGCGATTTTGAAGAAAGCAAAAGGCCAGCTACCAAGTGATACGGTGACAAATCCCAAGAACATGAAAGGCGTTAATATCAATGTGGTAAGCACCGTTCCTAGTACCGAATTTAATGAAAAATGTCTAACCTCTTCGTGTCAAATAAATGCAGGTTTGAAAAAGGATGCCGAAGTTGAAATGGACAGAGAGCATGGAGCACCAATTGTGCCTATTCGTGTGGGAAAATTAAAAATCCCTCACGCATTGTTGGACTATGGGGCAAGCATGAGTGTGCTACCAGGCGATTTATATGACATGTACGATTTCGGTCCGCTTGAAGATGTAGACACAATGGTGAGCTTGGCGGATGAGAGTTGGAGGCGTCCACGAGGAATAATTAAGAATGTTATGATTCGGTTGGGAGAATTCGAATACCCAGTGGATTTTCTGGTTTTAGATTATGCTACTACCATGATGGCGTCACAACAAAAAGTGATTTTGGGTCGATCGTTTCTCTATACGGCAAATGCTCAAATTGATTGTAGAGAAGGAATCATTAACATGACCGAAAAGAACCGTAAGTTGTCATTTAATGTTCAGACGAAGATGATTAGTTACGAGTTTGTTAAGGTGGATGATAGCGGGTTTAGTGAAAAGGTGTTCCAAAGAATGAGAAGAAATCACCCACCGGATCGTGAAGAAAAACATATGGGTTCAAGCAAGAGCGTATTTGATTACCCACCGAGTCAAAACAAGATGAATGCATTTTGCTCAATGGCACAAGGAAGTGATGGAGATGGCAGGAACCGATTCTTTGAGCCACCTTAAATGAGGGTGGCACGGTCTGGCTGAAGACTCGAAACTTAGCGATGCTCGGGAGGCAACCCGGGGTTTTATATTGATCTTGCTATTTTTATCTTTCTATGTTTCAGGGCCATGGCAACACTCAAGTGTGGGGAAGATGTGCGGAGATTGGTGTGAAGGTAGTGATAGGAAGTCGGATTTTCTACAACATTTGTTGTATCAAACTTCACCAGGTCAATGTACTCTTTCCTTAGTCTTGTTGTGTTCTTTAGCTTTGAAATATTGGTAGTTAGTTGTTTGCTTTTGTTTATGGTTGGAGGTAGGGTGGTGTTTTGATGTTGATGTGTTTGTTGGGTTGTGAAAGTTGGTGGTGTTTTTAGAAATAAAAAAAAAAAAGAAATTTGGGGTTTGAGAACATAAGCAAATGGAGATGTTTTTGGTTAAAGCGATCTTTTCCTCAAAACCATACATTGGGACAATGTATCCCAAGTGTGGGGATGGGGGAAATTTTTGAGAAATTTGAAAAACAAAATTTTTGTAAATCCAAGCGAAAAGTGTAAAAATTTGAAAACTTGATATTGTACCATTTGACACACCGACACCCGTTCTTAGCTTTTTCTTGGTGAGAATTGAACCACATATGAGAGTTAATTCTTTGAGTGGCGGTGTGTGTAGTGTGTAAATAGAACTTGTGTGTGAATGCTTGTTAAATCCTATAGTTAGCATGCTTTTGAAGATGATAGGGGACTTTTAGGTAGCCTCGTCTAGATGTATGAGAGTGTGGGAATTGGGGGTTGGACCTCATACATTACATATATGAGCATGGTATAGTGAGGGGTGGAGGTTTGGTCCTTAGAAAGCCATGTTGAGCCTTATACCATTCGGTTGTGACCCAAACCTACTTCTTACAAAATTTTACCTTTTGAAATGACCCGGTTTAGGAGATTTAGTATGTAGTATTGATGTTCTTGTATATATTGTTGAGTTGAGGTGTTAAAAAAAAAGAGAGAGAGAAAAACATGAGAAAAATACAAAAAGAAGTTATTAGTTGCAATAGTAGTTTAGAAGTTTATGATGTTTTGTACATAGTCGTTTGCTTTGTTTAGTAGTGGAAATAAAACCGGGTCAAATCAATTAGCCTTCTCATTTTTATTCCACCATTTTCCTACCCTTGCACCTAGCCCCATTACAACCCGTAAGTTCCTTTGATTCATAAGCATGTTAGATATTCGTTAGAAAGAAACTTGATTTTCATACAAGCTTATTGTCGCACACACACATACACGCATTGAGTGGTTTAGCATAACATGTTAATTTTTCTTGTCATCAAGAGTTTTTGTGGGAGGTGTGTTTTGTGGTATGATTGAAAGTTAGTAAAAGGACGGCACTTTAGCTTGGTTTGCATGATTGGTCGCTTGTGGTTGAAAATAGTTTTTGAATAGGTTGCTTGGGACAAGCAACGGGTAAGTCTGGGGATGTGACGGGTGGTTCGTAGGACAACCCTTAAAAGGTTTAATACAACGCACATTCTATGCTTTATTCGGTTAATTGCTTGAACTTGGTAACCACTAGATGATTTGATATACAGGTGTTAAAGTGCTCAAGATGCTGGAATTAGGAAGCTTAGATGGATGAGGGAAGATGGCATAATCAAGATGTGAAGAAAATCAAGTTTTTAATGAAGAAATGAGGAAAAAGAAGATACAGCGCCGTAACCTACGGCCTCTGCCGTAGGCTACGGCCCCCACACCAAGTGCCAAGATATCTGCCGTAAAACAGGAGAGCACCGCTGTAAGGAACAACTGGGCACCATAAGCTACGGCAGGCAGCGTAGCTTACGGCGCCATATGCTGACATTTGACCCTGCTGACCGGCGTAAGCTACGGCAGGCGGCGTAGCTTACGGCGCTGACTGATCCAATTGTGTAACCTTCGCATTTATTGGCCATTTGATGGGGATTTATGATGTCTAATCATGCAATTTCGGTTACTACTTGGCTAGAACGAGTTGGGAAGTATTTGAGAGGCACTTGGGAGTAAAGAACATCATCTTGGAACTATCTAATCATCTAGTTTTCAATAGTTTGTGTTGGTGATTCTTGTAAACAATAATTTCCTTCTATTTTACTACAATGTTTGTCCAAGCCATGAGTGGCTAGGTTCTTTATGGTCATCCTAGGTTAAAGGTTTGCATGAAACAATTATGTTTTGATTCCATAATTTCTAGAATGGTAAACTCTATCTATGTCTTGTTTATCATGGTGTGTGATTTCTTATTTGTAAAGTGTTGATTCTTATGATATTCTAGTTTGAAACCATACGTTCTTGGTGCCGTTGGCAATCGAGATATCATGGGTAGAATTAGGATTGGGTAAGGGTTGATTGGTCATCGGGTAACAACCTCACGTTCTAGGAATCTGAGTACTTCGTTCCCTTTCATCACAATAAGTAATTATGCATGAACTATGTCTATGTAGTTCTTTCTAGTGGATGATAGCACAATTGTTGAAGCAAACCGGAAACTTAGGATGGTCATTTGTCTCCAAATTGTTTACAAACTCAACTTACATTTCGCAAATTAATTAGTATTCTTAGTTTTAAAAACCAATCCAATCAAATCAACTCTTGAATTTTACTTTATTTGCAAATTAGTGTAATTTTAGTCAAGTTAGATAATCCTCTAAATAACACATATTCCACAAACTCCCTGTGTTCGATACCCACTTACCACTATCTACTTAGTTGTTATTGGGATTAAATTTGATTGTGACCACGACATCACGTCAGGTATGTTTTGAAAGGAAGCGATAGGCACGTTGGCGCAATGGACGTCGGTCTTCACAAGAGCCACATCAGCGGGTGAAGGTGCAGGTACAAACGTCTCTACTGATAGGAAGATCATTAGGTGCAGGTACTGGGTCGGGTATAAGGGATGCATTGTCTGGTAAGTCAAAAGAAACAGGGTCCTGATCAAGTAAGGGTGCAGGTTCAGCAGGTACAACATCAGGCTAACCCCAAAAGAAACACGGCTGTCTCAGAAGCAGGTTCTGGGTTGTGTGACGGTGTGGTGCCTCGAGTGGCGTCGTCGTCTGCGTCAGTAGTAGAAAGCTGTAATCTGGCTGTCTGTAAGGCTGCGGATGTCACAAGCTCAAAAGAGTCTAAAATCGAATGTATGCTAGAATCAGAGGATAGCTTGTTAACAGGGGTCTCAAAAAGTGAAATTTGTAACAACGTGCTCGTCAAACTTTCCATCATCATAGGTGTTATTAGAAGGGCCATCAATTACATGCCAATGTTATCATCAATTATTCGTTGAGTAGCTAACCTTCGGAAGGAATGTCCACAGGAGGCGCATTGTCGAGGATTGGAGTCAAGAGGTGCTCTCCACCGAAGTGTCCAAATGGTAAGGCGGTCGTGGACCGAATCAAGAATAACAGGAAGACTCTCGTCAAGGAAACCATCAGTAAGGGTAATTCATCACCAAAGTCTGGCAGCGCGGACGGTTGGAAATTGTCCTCATCCTTGGTCAGCATGTCAGGGTCACTCTCAGTGTCTGTCGTAAATATCTCCGGTGCAGGTATAGTCTCATTCTCTGTGGCGGTGGCCGTAGGGTCATCATTATCTGAAAATTCGCTTTTTAATCAAAGTGACATGTGTGCCGGTACATATTAGTCATAGCACGTATGTCCATAATAATCAGTAGTAATCAGCGTATGTAAATAAGATTAATTTATCACGTAGTCATGTATTCACATTATCTTTCCTAGTCTCTCAGACAAATCTCCCAGTCTCTCAGACTAAACCACCCAGTCTCTCAGACTAACACATCCCATCTCTCAGACTAAACCTCCCCAGTCTCTAAGACTGAACTCCCTAGTCTCTTAGACTAACTCCCTGGCCTCTAAGACCAAACCTTCCCAGTCTCTAAGACTAATTCCCTGGTCTCTAAGACCAACTCCCTGGCCTCTAAGACCAATTCTCCCAGCCTCTAAGACTAATTATCCCCAGCCTCTAAGGCTAATCCTCCCTCAGCCTCTAAGACTGAACCTCCCCAATCTCTAAGATTGAACCCCTCAGTCTCAAAGACTGAACCTCCCTCAGTGTCTAAGACTGAATTATAAGTATGGATTTTGAAATGTGTATTAGTGCCTTTTGTTTATAAAAATGTTTGTTCCTTGGATCTGGACGTTTTGTGTATGCAATGAAAAACAAGTTGTGAAAACATTTTCGTGAGAGCCCTAATGATCGTAGTCTAAACTCAAGAAAGAATCCTAGTTCACTACGATCGAAGCTCTGATACCAAGCTGTCACACCCTGACTTTTGCGGAAGCGTGATTATGGTGTGACTTTCTTAATACCATTGCATTCAATCATAACATCAACTGTATGATAAAACCCTAGGTTTGTCATCCATTAAATAAGTTTAAAACATAACAACATCGTTTTAAAACGTAGATTACAAATTCTAGTTTTACAAATCGTACAAAGTGTTTGTGAGTTCATTAAAGACTCGTCAAAAGATATTGAATAATACCAAGGTTTGGAAGACATGTCTCGTCCAGGAATAAGACATACCGTCCAAACTTAAAGACCATGGCTGACATCTTTATTCTTAATGCAGCCTAAAAACTTCCCACGCTCGCCAGATCCATTAAAATTTCGTGAAATACATGTAGTTTGAAAAACATCAACAAAAGTTGAGCGAGTTCATGTGTTCGTTTGTGTGTATGTATAAACCTTTGAAAAATGTTGTAAGTATGTATGTAAGTCCCTGGTATGTAGCAATAAGGAAAAAGAGATCACCAATGGTTTGCAAAGCCATTGATATGTGTGAAGTGATGCAGGAAGACTCAAACCTAGCAGATTTTGGCGTCAGGCACATACTCACCTCATGGTCCACTCAGCGGACTCAGGAGTGGGGCTCGCTACACCCGAATAGATCTATCACTCATGTCCCTCGGTCCTACAACGAGGATTAATGTCCTTAAGTTCCACCTACCCACTCACATGATCTAAGTAGTAAAAACCATCCCTACGCTATCCATACCATGTAAGTAAAAGTTTGTAACAATTGTCGCATGTATTTCACCCCCGAAGTATAAAACTGAAAACAGTAAAGAGAAAAGGGGGACATGAACTCGCAATATTGCGTCTTCAGTATGTGTAACCCAAATCTCCTCAGTCAACACGACTACCTACAGTGGACTAACGTCTATTAGGCGAACGGGTCGTGCCTTTGCTTAGTATGAAGGTTTTTGAGTTACGTTTCTTGTGTTCTCAACATTATTCCAAGTTATAATTAGTAGTTAAAATAATTATTTTAACTTTAAATTATAGTTAATGTTTGGAATAATCGTTAATCAATATTTCGTATTCCTACTTCTCAAGTATTTTAACTTCGCATTTCCTTCCCAAGGGTGGGGGTATCTCATACATGTATTTTCGTATTTGTATTTGTATATCTTGACAAGTAATGGCGTCGTATTTCGGTGTATTGTTCCAAATAAAAATATGTTAATATATATTCCCAAAACCACATATTTCAAGTCTCACTTAAATATATAAACTTATTTTGTTCAACCATGTATTGTCCCAGAAAATATATATTTTCTCAAAAATTATATATCTTCTAAATATACTAGGAAAATATATTTTTAACTCCCAAAAATAATATATATTCTCGTCGTCAAAAATATGATATACTTGGTAATATTTACAAAATCATATTTTCATTTCTTTCATTTCCAAAATAAGATTTACCAAAAATATAGTGTAATGGTATATCCCGAAATATTTCATAAGTCACGTTTTTGTGTTCGGTTTCACAATATTATGTGTGTAACTTAAATATTTATTCCTTGTAATTTTCTTGGTATTATTTTGGAGTTGTAATTTCCATGGTATTTTGTAAGTTATATTATTTTACCCTAAAATAATATAACTAGTTCACAAAATATACAAATAATCACACAAGTGTCTTAGTATAAAATATATATTCTAAATATATATTTACCCATTTTTATTTTCGAAAACCAACCTCCAGCACTTGGTATTTTTGTAAATAGAATCATGGCGAAGTTTCATTTTGAAAACAAGGTCAAAAATATAATTGTAACACTTGCGAGAAAAATATTTTCTAAGTGTTGGATTTTTAGGAAAATTTTGCCAGAGTTTCCTTTGTAAATGGAGGTGTCCATGCTTACTAGCATATCATTTTCTTTTGTAAAATCATTCAAAATTTTCAATCAACAATATACAAATCTCTAATTACCAATCTTGACAAAAATAAGCATGAACTATAAACTTATGAACTTGAAAAATTTATAAAAACATGTAGTAACTTACTAGCATACTTAGTAAGTCTTGTTACCTTTAAAAATGTGATTAGTTCCTTAAAAACCTTATTTATAAAGAGTTTGAACATTTACAACTTCAAGTCGTAATTTCTAAGAATATTTCTTTGTGAAATTTTCTTTTTACACAAGTGTTTCTACACTTGTTTACCCACTAAAAATGTGATTGGTTTATGTAAGATCCAAGTTTTAACAAAACTTATACCTTTCACTTGGTTCTTTCTGTCACACCCCAACCGATGGCGGAATCATCAGGGCGTGGCACTGAGCGAAACAGATTGTTCAAAAGTTTCCATAACAACTATTTATATAATCCACTTAAAGATGCGTCCCATACCGTATCCCGAATAAACAAACATGTCATTACAGATAATCATCCAAACAAGAAATTCCGTTCCGACAACTCAGATTCAAATATTATTACAGCAATTGTTTATCTGCTTCTAGACCCCTATTCTGTTGAGTTTCTGGCTGTAATGCCAAAGGACAAGATCTACAGACAACTATGCCTTAGACGCTTGTTCTTGGCAGACAACTATTTGTTGGGGGCTTCTAGAAACTTATTCAAGCCTCGCTTTCCTAGCAAATAAGCATCCTAATTACCTGTCACATACGTTAAAATAAAGTCAATACATAAAATGTAAAGGTGAGCACACAAGTTTGATAATAACATATAGAGTTCGAATAGTTTACGCATAACCAGGCACGTACACAGAGGAAAACGATGCATGTTAATTATCGACATGGGACCATCGATACCAATGACTGCGGATTGACCGTCCGAGACGGTTCGCAATACATGATTACCACCGTAATCCATGCAAGTAATTGTCCTTAACAACCCCCGTGTGAACGGGTGCTGAGTCCAAACTATAGTACTATGTTGCTAAGGCAGGTAGATAGCTCTCCACGTGTAAACATAATAAAAAACAACATTCATTTAGTCAAGTAGCACATGCAAATGGTCAGCGTTCAAATAGTTTGTGTTTGATTGTGATTTGATAGGTGACGTATGTACCACCCAAAGGTGCTAGAAGCAAAAAGGGATCGAGTATACTCACAGTGATTGATTGTGGATTGAAGGGAGCGCTGAGAGTAAGATTAGCCTGAATAGTTCGATATCACAACAATAAGTAACGTGGAAAAGTAAACAAGTATGGATGGATCGAAGGGGCTGGTCGATCGAACGACAGGTTCGTTCGAACAGGCTGTTTGGTCGGCTGGTATGTCCGGTTGGACAGTCCTGTTCGATCGGCTGGGCCATTCGAGTGGATTGTTTCTTCCTCTGGTGTTTGTATTGGAGGATTTGAACTTTTGAAGTTTTTGTTACAGTATTTGAGAACACTGAAGTGTTCCTACCTTTCAAGTCGATCGATCGAACAGTTCGTTCGATCGGCTAGCTCACTCGATCGGCTAGAAACTTCAGAATTGGTCCTCAACTGAATGTCACTCGATCGAACAGTCCGTTCGATCGGCTGGCATTCCCTACTACGAACGAGTTTGTGAAAACGATTAAGCGTTGAAGCATAGTATCTCATGATCCGAACAGTAATGTTCACCAATCGAGTGACATATTCGATCGAACACTACTTAGTCAATACTATACCTCAAAAGTTTGGGAAAAGTGAGACACCATGTGCTAGCCGATCGGCTGGCCCGGTCGATCGGCTGGTGTGTCCGATCGGCTGGGCTGTTCGATCAGCCTAGCCATTCGGCCAGCAAGTCTGACCTAGTCGGCCTTTCGTCTAACACTTGGTCGTCTGGTTACTTGTTATTATATCGAGGTAGTTTGATAATGAGTTGAACTATCGCGGTTCGGAACGTCGGCTTAGAGTTTAACCCAAAATCGGTGAACCTTGTATATAGAACCTGAATCTTGAACCTTTTAACTTTATTAGAATGATTAGTTAGCCGGTTCAAGCTCCGTTTCTATCGGTTTGAAGGCATTGAGTGTAAAAGAGTTGAAAGAAAGTTGGGATTCCTTCTTCCAATCCTTCACAACTTGTGGATGTTTAGATCCTTGATAGATCTTAGCTTGTTTATGTGGAAATCGGTTAGATCTAAGCTAATAATAGTTGAATAAGGCCAAAACATGATGTTCTTCAAGAACACCATGATGACATCACCCAAGAACACTTAGATCTTGGTGATTTCACGGTTAAAATCCAAGTTTTGAAAGATAGAAAGGTGTAGAATCAAGTAATGATAAAAACGTACAAGAATTAGAGTGAAAACTTACCGGGATTGAGAGAAATCTGAGAAAAGGTGAAGAATAGGAGTTGGCCGGTCAGAACTTTCCAAACGTGGAAATGAAGATAAGGACAGCCCTATTTATAGGCTTCCAAAAGAGGAAAGTGGCAGCCGATCGGCAAGGAGCTCCGATCGAGTGGGCTGCTCGATCGGCTGGCAAGATGCTAGCCGATCGGCTGGCCTATTCGATCAGGTTGCCTCCTGTTCGATCCGCGACACACTTTGAGTATTTTGCGACGATTTTCGACGTTTCGATTTTGATGGACGATGATACGAATATGATAGAGTTCGTAGTCAAATTACTTTCAGTAGTTGGGACTATTCTAACATACAATCTTCTATAAGTCACGTTTCGATGTCGGTTTCGATTGAGTTCGATTGCCTTTCGAGTTTCGATTTGATTTTCGATTGATTTGCTTGAATACCACTAGGGTTGTAAACGAACCGAACGAACACGAACAAGGCCTTGTTCGTGTTCGTTCGTTAAGGAAATAAATGTGTTCACGAACGGTTCATGAACACTTACCGAACGGGATTTTATGTTCGTGTTCGTTCATTAAGGAAATGAGCGTGTTCGCGAACGGTTCACGAACACAAACGAACACAAATAAATTTGGTGAATGCAACGAAGGATAAAGGTAGATGGCTCAGAGAATAGCACTAGAACTTGAATCTCTTATTGTGGAACGGAGTTCGACTGTAGTCGCCTATGTAAATAATGAGAAATGAACGGAAAATGGTGCATAAACAAGGTGAAAGCAGGTTTCCTACTTTAATTGTTAGGGTAATAAAACGAATAAAAGTTTAATAATATAAAAATTACAGATAAAATATATGAAAGTGCAAAAATATTCAATTAAAACATAAACATACGAACATAAACAAACGCAAATGAACAAATGTTCACGAACACATTCATGAACACCTTACCGAACGTTCACGAACACAATCGAACGAACAAGACCTCTGTCTATGTTCATTCATTTAACTAATCGAACGAAATTTCTTGTTCATGTTCGTTCGTTTATTAAACGAACGGACATAAACGAACTTCCCGCCGAACGGTTCACGAACTGTTCGCTGAACGTTCAGTTCGTTTACAGCCCTAAATACCACACCAAACATAAAGTAAACATACACAAGTAACACATAAGGCACACACATACGTATAAAAATACCATAATTCGCATAACTCGAGTCTCGAGTTTGATGATTGTTAGATCGGCTTGATTACTGATTAGTTAACTTTATCGCATTGTTACTTCCTATCATTCACAGTCGTAGATCGGTTCGCGTTAAAACACATTCGATTACCTCGATTCTTGCTGATTACAACACTTACTCCACATAATACAACTAAAACATAAAATCGCCTATCTACAGTCAAAGAAAGTCAAAGTTGACTTGGACTTTGACTTTGACTTTGACATTGACATTCGAAAACACGGGGTGTTACAGCCTCCCCTTGTTTAGGGAATTTCGTCCCGAAATTAGGCTCGAAGGCTACACAACGCCGTGATTTACCATTTTCATGTTTCAAATCTATTTATTTAAACAACTGCGGGTACTTGGCCTTCATGTCGCTTTCGAGTTCCCAAGTGAACTCCGCGCCTCGTTTGCCTTCCCATCGGACCTTCACGATCGGGATGCGAGAGTGCCTGAGCTGCTTGGTTTGGCGATCCATGATTTCGACAGGCTTTTCCACGAAATGTAACGTTTCGTTGACCTGAAGATCGTCGAGCGGTACGATTAGATAATGATCAGCAAGGCATTTTCAGAGGTTAGAGACGTGGAAGGTCGGGTGGACGTTACTAAGTTCCTCCGGTAGTTTGAGTCTGTAGGCGACTTTTCCGATCCTTTCCAGAATCCTAAAAGGTCCAACATATCGAGGCGCTAGTTTCCCTTTCTTGCCGAACCTGACTACACCCTTCCAAGGGGATACCTTTAGGAGTACGTAGTCACCAATGGCGAATTCCAGGGGCTTGCGTCTTTTATCGGCGTAACTTTTCTGTCTGTTCCGAGCTTTCACCAAATTGTCTCGAATCTGGTGGATTTTGTCGGTCGTTTCTTGTAGAATCTCGGGGCCAGTTAGTTGCGAGTGACCGATCTCGTGCCACACAATGGGCGATCAACATCTTCTACCATACAAAGCCTCGAAAGGTGCCATTTGGATGCTGGCATGATAGCTGTTATTGTACGAGAATTCCACCAATGGCAGGTGTTTGTTCCAACTACCACCAAAATCTATGACACACGCTCGGAGCATGTCTTCAAGAGTACGGATCGTTCTTTCAGTCTGTCTGTCGGTTTGAGGATGGAATGCAGTACTTAGGTTAAGCGACGTACCAAGGGCCGCTTGAAACGTTCCCACAATCGCGAAGTGAACCGAGCGTCACAATCTGAAATGATGTCACGAGGCGTACCATGATTACGAATGATCTCGTCGGTGTAGATTTGGGCTAGTCGTTCCACTTTGTAGTCTTCTCGTATTGGCAAAAAGTGGGCTGATTTCGTTAGACGGTCAACTATAACCCAAATACTGTCGTGACCTGATGGCGTGGGCGGGAGTTTCGTTATGAAATCCATAGCTATACTCTCCCACTTCCATATAGGTATCGGCGGTTGTTCGTGTAAGCCAGAAGGTCTTTGATGTTCAGCCTTGACTCTTGCGCAAGTTAAACAGCTTCCAACGTAAAGAGCGATATCCCGTTTCATACCCGGCCACCAGTACTTAAAGCGCAAGTCCTGGTACATCTTGTCTACACCGGGATGAATAGAATATCGGGACTTGTGGGCTTCGTTCATGATAATCTTTCGCAAATCGGTCCGCCTAGGGATCTAAATTCGGTCCAGATAATAGAATATCCCATCTGATTTGCTTACTAACTGAGCTCCATCGTGATAGATCCTCTCTCTCTTCAATGTACGCTCGTTAAAGCAAGCATGTTGGGCTTCGCGAATAAGGGTTTCGAGATTGTGCTGGGCTTGGATGTTTCGGGTACTAAGCACGTAACTCTTTCTGCTGAGCGCGTCGGGAACCACATTCGCCTTGCCTAGGTGATAACGAATCTCACAGTCGTAATCGTTGAGAAGTTCTACCCATCGGCGTTGACGCATATTAAGCTCTCTCTGATTAAAGATGTGTTGTAAACTCCTGTGATCAGTGTAAATCGTACACTTAGTGCCATACAGGTAGTGTCGCCAGATCTTCAATGGGTTGTATAGTTCTTCTCGTGGATCTTGAGCTGACGAGATGCGTAGGCTATAACCTTGTCTCGCTGCATGAGGACACAGCCGAGACCAAGGTTAGAAGCATCACAGTAGACAATGAAGTTGTCGCCTCCATCGGGCAGCGTAAGAATCGGTGCGTTGCACAGCATATGTTTGAGGGTATGAAAAGCAGTCTCTTGTGCGTTTCCCCACACAAAAGGCTTGTCCTTATGAGTAAGAGCGGTAAGCGGCACAGCGATCTTAGAGAATCCTTCAATGAATCGTGATAATAGCCCACTAGTCCGAGAAAAGAACGAACTTCTGACGGGTTCTTAGGCGTAATCCAGCCTTTGACAGCTTCAATCTTCGCAGGATCGACATGGATACCCCGACTATTCACTATGTGACCCAGAAATTGAACCTCCTCCAACCAGAATTCGCACTTGGAGAACTTGGCATAGAGTTGGTTCCCCTGAAGTAACTCGAGAACCAAACGTAGATGTTGCGCGTGTTCGGCATTCGATTTGGAATAGATCAAGACATCGTCGATGAACACGATGACAAAACGGTCAAGATAAGGCTTACACACGCGATTCATTAGGTCCATAAAAACCGCGGGTGAATTGGTTAGACCAAAGGGCATAACAACAAATTCTTAGTGACCATAACGGATTCGAAAAGCAGTTTTAGGAATGTCTTCCTCTTGAATCCGTAGATGATGATATCCTGAACGTAGATCGATCTTAGAGAAGCATGCTGCACCTTGTAGCTGATCAAACAAATCGTCAATTCGGGGTAGGGGGTATCGGTTCTTGATAGTTAGCTTATTCAATTCCCGATAGTCGATGCACATCCAGATCGACCCGTCCTTCTTTTTGACGAAAAGGACTGGCGCGCCCCAAGGAGAGGTGCTTGGGCGAATAAAGCCTTTTTCGAGTAATTCCTGGAGTTGGTTCTAGAGTTCCCTCATTTCGGATGGAGCGAGTCAATAAGGGGCTTTGGCAATGGGGTTAGCTCCAGGAATGAGGTCGATACGGAAGTCGATATCATGACTTGGTGGTAGTCCGGGAAGATCGTCAGGGAACACCTGAGGAAATTCACGAACCACTGGAACATTTTAACTTCAACTTCCTTTTTCTTTCCCTTCTCCGCTACTACAATGTGGGCCAAGAAGGCTCGGTATTCCTTGGGGAGATACTTGCTGGCTTGAATACACGACATAAGCTTGAGACCCTTCGACGCTGTTTCACCGTACACACACAATAGATCACCATTCGCGAGCGAGAATCGAATCATCTTTTCAAAGCACACAACTTCAGCTTGGTTTTCACGAAGAAAGTCCATGCCTATTATGACGTCAAAGCTTCCGAGTTGCATCGGAATAAGGTCAATAGGGAAGATGTGATTGTTGAGCTCAAGAGTACGATCACGGAGTACTGAATTAACGGCAATAGTTCTTCCTGTAGCGACTTCGACTTCGAATGACGAGGATAGATAGGAGCGCTTACGACTAAGGAGCTTCTCGAATTCAAACGACACAAAGCAGTTATCGGCTCCAGTATCAAACAAACATGATGCATAAATACCATTCACAAGGAACGTACCATTAACCACGTTGTTATCCGCCTGAGCCTGGCGGGCATTAATGTTGAAGGTTCGGGCATGGGCTGCTTGCTGCTGTTGCGGAGGCTGCTGTTGTGGTTGTTGCTGTTGTTGCTGCTGGGGCTCTTGCTTAACCACCTTGTTCGGGCACCTGTTTGCAAAGTGGTTAGGGTCACCACATGCAAAACAGACTCAAGCATTGACTGCAGGTGCTGGAGCTGCTGGTTGGCCTTGAGGGGCAGGGAGTAGAGCTTGGTTAGCAGTGGTTTGAACTGGGGCTTGACGAAGACCATAGCGACAGTTCGTAGTGAAATGACCGTAAAGGTTGCAGTGAGTGCAAAAACGACAAGCTAGACCCACTGGATGATGATACGAACATGTCGGGCAGAGTGGGTGAGGGCCTGTGTATGCACGCTTCGCTGGCGGTGCATTGATCACTGGAGCTGAGCGCTGGTGCTGCTGCTGTTGAGCTGGTACAGCTTGTAGTGGAGTAGCGCTTGTTACGGCAGCACAGCTCTTGTTGCTGGAGCTGTTGTTCTTCTTCCTTCTTCTTGAAGACTTGGAGGCTTGAGCAGTGGTGTTGTCGGTGGGTGCTGCAATGGCTTGATGCAGAGACTTGGTTGGCTTATCCCAGAAACCAGCCTTTACTCGCTTATCATTAATCTCAGCGGCGAGTAGGTAGGTTTCTTTGATCGTTGCTGACTTGGCGGCGTGAACAAAGTCGGCTACACAGTCGGGTAGGGCTCGGATATACTTCTTGATGGCTTGATCTGAGGTCTTGACTTGATCAGGACAGATGATGCTAAGCTGCTTGAAGCGAGCAGTGAGAGCAGCGTTGTCTCCATCCTTCTGCTTGATTCCCCAGAACTCGTCCTCCAGCTTTTGGCGTTCATGAGGAGGGCAGAATTCTTCGATCATAATCGCCTTCAACTCCTTCCATGTTAGCCCGTAAGCTGCATCATTTCCGCGCTTGTTTCGTTCGGCCGACCACCAGTCTAGAGCACGGGACTGGAAGACGCCTGTAGCATTGAGAGTGCAGAGATGTTTAGGACATCCGCTCTGGCGCAGAGTGACTTCGACCGAGTCGAACCAGTGAAACATGGCTGTAGGACCATCTTCGCCAGTGAACTCTTTTGGTCCGCACGCTTTGAACTGCTTGAAGCTGAAAGCAGCCTTGCTCGATTCCTTAGGGATTTCAGCTCGGGATTCTTCAGACGACTTGCTAGCATTTTCATACACCTCACTCACAGCTTTCGCCACAGTTTTGGGGATGATCGCAGCGAGACGTCGATCTCTCTTCTCTTGGCGAGTCAAACGGTGTCGGGATCCAGACGACGACATGGTCTGCATTAGACATCGTCACGAGACTCAACACAACGAAATCGAATCTCACCTCACACGTCTAGACTACTAAAGCTTAGAATCACGTCGAATCACATATTTCGCAACATATAGGCACATAATCACAGATACACATAATCATAGAACACAGAAGTACACAGAGCACAGAATCACAGAAGCAGAGAAGCACATAAGCACATAAGTACCTAGAGCGCAAAACACAGAAACACGTAAATACCTAGGCACTTAATCACTAAGGTAGTCAGAAAACAGAAACCTATCCTTCAAAGTTCGTGTGTCGTTCAAATATCATATCGTATAGCATCGTATAGTATAGTCTAACTTAGTCATATAGCATAACATAGTATGATATCGTCTAGATTCGCGACAACTGGATGTCGAATTGAGATAGAACAGCAAATGCGAGTCGTGTGTGTTGATCGAAGTGGTAGTAAAATCGAATATCATCCCATATTAAAACAGAGAAAGCAAATATAAACACAAAACAGAGAAAGCACACATAAACTCATAAAATCAACAAGTCATCAGTGTACGCGGTTGCGGTTCTCAGAATTGAAACACATAAAATCGAGAGGTAGATTGTCTGCGGCTACTAGACATCGACTACCCAAGGCAACTCGACTATTCACAGTGGACTTGTCATCACTTTCGACTCTAGAGGTCGTGCTTCTGCCTCGATTCTTCGGCATTCCACACGCGTTCCCTAGGTCATACTTGTGAGTTCGGGTCGTTGGAGTCCGTCGAAGCCTTGGTGAGATAAATAAAATACAGAACAAACTGCTAAGGTTAGGGTTTCACCCCTTGGCTTAGCAATTTCTTCCTTGTTTTTAGTAAAATCGAGAAGAATTTTCATCAAAATGGGGGTTTCACACCTGATTTGGTATAATTCTCCTCGTTTATTGGCGAAAATATCGAGATGAAGGAGTAAAATCCCCATAAGTTAGGAAATTTAGTCGGGAGTTTGCGTTTTTCACACCTATTCCTGACTGAATCGCCTGACTTTAGTTGAAAATTTGAGTGCAGTGATAGTGAAGAATTACAGAATAAGACATATAAACTGGGTCTGATGGTTCCTAACTATAGTCTAGGTCTCTAAGACAGCGACCCGGACTAGGTCGTGTCTAACCTAATTCCCTATAGCTATGGCTCTGATACCAATCTGTCACACCCCAACCGATGGCGGAATCATCAGGGCGTGGCACTGAGCGAAACAGATTGTTCAGAAGTTTCCATAACAACTATTTATATAATCCAGTTAAAGATACGTCCCATACCGTATCCCGAATAAACAAACATGTCATTACAGATAATCATCCAAACAAGAAATTCTGTTCCGACAACTCAGATTCAAATATTATTACAGCAATTGTTTATCTGCTTCTAGACCCCTATTCTGTTGACTTTCTGGCTGTAATGCCAGAGGAAAAGATCTACAGACAACTATGCCTTAGACCTCTTGGCAGACAACTATTTGTTGGGGGCTTCTAGAAACTTATTCAAGCCTCGCTTTCCTAGCAAATAAGCATCCTAATTACCTGTCACATACGTTAAAATAAAGTCAATACATAAAATGTAAAGGTGAGCACACAAGTTTGATAATAGCATATAGAGTTCGAATAGTTTACGCATAACCAGGCACGTACACAGAGGAAAACGATGCATGTTAATTATCGACATGGGACCATCGATACCAATGACTGCGGGTTGACCGTCTGAGACGGTTCGCAATACATGATTACCACCGTAATCCATGCAAGTAATTGTCCTTAACAACCCCCGTGTGAACGGGTGCTGAGTCCAAACTATAGTACTATGTTGCTAAGGCAGGTAGATAGCACTCCACGTGTAAACATAATAAACAACATTCATTTAGTCAAGTAGCACATGCAAATGGTCAGCGTTCAAATAGTTTGTGTTTGATTGTGATTTGATAGGTAACGTATGTAACACCCAAAAGTGCTAGAAGCAAAAAGGGATCGAGTATACTCACAGTGATTGATTGTGGATTGAAGGGAGCGCTGAGAGTAAGATTAGCCTGAATAGTTCGATAGCACAACAATTAGTAACGTGGAAAAGTAAACAAGTATGGATGGATCGAATGGGCTGGTCGATCGAACGACAGGTTCGATCGAACGGGCTGTTCGGTCGGCTCGTATGTCCGGTTGGACAGTCCTGTTCTATCGGCCGGTAGGCTCGATCGGCTGGGCCATTCGAATGGATTGTTTCTTCCTCTGGTGTGTTTGTATGGGAGGATTTGAACTTTTGAAGTTTTTGTTGCAGTATTTGAGAACACTGAAGTGTTCCTACCTTTCAAGTCGATCGATCGAACAGATCGTTCGATCGGCTAGCTCACTCGATCGGCTAGAAACTACAGAATTGGTCCTCAACTGAATGTCACTCGATCGAACAGTCCGTTCGATCGGCTGGCATTCCCTACTACGAACGAGTTTGTGAAAACGATTAAGTGTTGAAGCATAGTATCTCATGATCCGAACAGTAATGTTCACCAATCGAGTGACATATTCGATCGAACACTACTTCGTCAATACTATACCTCAAAAGTTTGGGAAAAGTGAGACGCCATGTGCTAGCCGATCGGCTGGCCCGGTCGATCGGCTGGTGTGTCCGATCGGCTGGGCTGTTCGATCAGCCTAGCCGTTCGGCCAGCAAGTCTGACCTTGTCGGCCTTTCGTCTAACACTTGGTCGTCTGGTTACTTGTTATTATATCGAGGTAGTTTGATAATGAGTTGAACTATGACACCTTCGTCCTTACTTGTCTCTCCGGCTCGGACAGGAATCACCCAAATCCGTCCGTTGAGCGGTTCGGAACGTCGGCTTAGAGTTTAACCCAATATCGGTGAACCTTGTATATAGAACCCGAATCTTGAACCTTTTAACTTTGTTAGAATGATTAGTTAGCCGGTTCAAGCTCCGTTTCTATCGGTTTGAAGGCATTGAGTGTAAAAGAGTTGAAAGAAAGTTGGGATTCCTTCTTCCAATCCTTCACAACTTGTGGATGTTTAGATCTTTGATAGATCTTAGCTTGTTTATGTGGAAATCGGTTAGTTGAATGAGGCCAAAACATGATGTTCTTCAAGAACACCATGATGACATCACCCAAGAACACTTAGATCTTGGTGATTTCACGGTTAAAATCCAAGTTTTGAAAGATAGAAAGGTGTAGAATCAAGTAATGATAAAAAACGTACAAGAATTAGAGTGAAAACTTACCGGGATTGAGAGAAATCTGAGAAAAGGTGAAGAATAGGAGCTGGCCGGTCAGAACTTTCCAAAAGTGGAAATGAAGACGAGGACAGCCCTATTTATAGGCTTCCAAAAGAGGAAAGTGGCAGCCGATCGGCCAGGAGCTCCGATTGAGTGGGCTGCTCGATCGGCTGGCAAGATGCTAGCCGATCGGCTGGCCTGTTCGATCAGGTTGCCTCCTGTTCGATCCGCGACACACTTTGAGTATTTTGCGATGATTTTCGACGTTTCGATTTCGATGGACGATGATACGAATACGATAGAGTTCTTAGTCAAATTACTTTCAGTAGTTGGGACTATATCTAACATACAATCTTCTATAAGTCACGTTTCGATGTCGGTTTCGATTGAGTTCGATTGCCTTTCGAGTTTCGATTCGATTTTCGATTGATTTGCTTGAATACCACACCAAACATAAAGTAAACATGCACAAGTAACACATAAGGCACACACACGTATTACAATACCACAATTCGCATAATTCGAGTCTCGAGTTTGATGATTGTTAGATCGGCTTGATTACTGATTAGTTAACTTTATCGCATTGTTACTTCCTATCATTCAAGTCGTAGATCGGTTCGCGTTAAAACACATTCGATTACCTCGATTCTTGCTGATTACAACACTTACTCCACATAATACAACTAAAACATAAAATCGCCTATCTACAGTCAAAGAAAGTCAAAGTTGACTTGGACTTTGACTTTGACTTTGAAATTCGAAAACACGGGGTGTTACACTTTCGAAAAACCACTCATAGATCTTTAGATCTACAAGATTAAAACTTATTTTGATCTTTAGTTTTCCAGAAAACATGTATTTAATCAAGTTCATAGTTTATGTGTGGATGATTTCATCATCCTACACATCTTTAACTTTTACATCTTGCTAGTTCATGTCTTTAAACATTATCTAGCAAGTCCATGTGATGAACCATATCATTTTTACTGACAAACAACATACAATGATCATAACAACACAAGAACAACATAATTTCATCATTACTTTAACCATATTTCATCACTAGTTAGGTTATGTTCCAAGACTTTGATTATGTTCTTTAGAGTTCTTAATATTTCACCATTCTTTTTGCTATTAACCATCAAGAATATGAAGAGTATGAAGATCTAAGGCACTTACTACTAGCACAAGGCTAGGGGAGTTCAAGAGCGTAAATGTGATGGATAAAAAAAACGAGAGAGGTCCTTGAGCTTCTGAACACACCAAGCTTACTTGTAGGATCTCTAACACCTTTGGGTATGTATGGATTGCTTGAAAGGAACTTGAAGATGGTGGTATGGTGGTGGTGTGGTTTCGGCCGATCCAAGAGGAGAAGGAAAGAGAGAAGTTTGCAAGTGTTGAGTTGTGAAATGAAATGGGTTATCCCTTGTGCTTGTTTATAAACCAATTTTACCATTAACCAACATGTATTATGCTTCTAATCCACCAACATCTACAAATAAAATAATGGAAAGAATTGTGGGGGGTGTCCCCACTCTCACACAACCGGTTCGAGGGGGGGGGTATGGGGTTGGGTTTCAATGATAAAGTTGCAATCTAGTTAGGATTCAATGTTATAGTTAGTGTCTTTTGTGTGTTATTAATTATATAGTGTGTTAGGGTGTTCGGAGACCCTAACTAGCTCAGAAAAGTAAAAACAATGTATTTGGCAATATTTTTGTGTTCCGGGTAAAGTCCGGTTGTTCGGTTGGGTGTTGTTCCGTTAAAGTGCTAAATTAATCCTTAAAGTGTCTTTTATATTACTTTTAGTGACACTTTTAATTCCCAACACTTTGGAAAGTATCTAGGACTATTTTGTCAAGTTTTTGCACTTTACTAGCATTATTAAATGCTGAATTTTTGTTATTTAGTGCAGAATTCTGCATTTAAAGTATGTTTTAGGCACTTTCTGGCACTATAACTCTCACCTAGTGACGCAGTTTTATGGTCCTCACTTCCCTACACTCCCTACTAGTGTAGTATTCTATCTCTGGCTCATACTGGCCTCAAAAACATTGTCTGTCTAGGTGCTGGCATTGTCAGCATGTCTCTGGGTTATGCGCTCACTGTGCTAACCGTGCTTTGTGCATCAAGTTTGTCACAAATGTTTGTGTCAAATAAATGGAGTGACAGTGTAAAATGTGATGCATATGTATGTATGTAACAGAAAACAGAAAGCAGTTTAATCACAGTTGAAATTAAGCACAGTCATTAAGCACAAATTAAATATTAATTAATTATACGGATACCTGTAAATGTGAGGGTTGTCACAAAGCAAACCAAAGAAAAAGAAATTTAAACATACTTAAAAATTGTGCCATAAAACACAAATTAGTGTTCCAGTGACACATGTATTGGTTAAGAATCGAACGCGATAACGGAGATGGATCATAAAGATGAATCAACTCTTCAGTTACCAACTCTTCAATTACGTCTCAGGGCTGTTTGTTCAGTACTTAGTACTTAATGGTTCAGACTGTTTGTTTCACGAGCTGATGTCTAAATGATTCAGATATTTGCCTCTGAATGGTTAAGCATTATACTGAGTTTGAATGGTTAAGACCTCTAATTTGAATTGGTCAAATATTTGCTTCTAAACGGTTAAGCATTATACTGGCTCTTAATGATTCATACCTCTTACTGGTTTAGTACTTAATGGTTCAGACCCCTTATTGGTTCAGTACTTAATCATTCAGAAGTTGCCAAACAACCCCTTAGATGGGGGTGTTGCTTATTCAACTGCCGTCTTGTATGAGGGGTGAATGAGGGTAGAATGGTAAGTAAAGTGTATAAAAATTGAGATTTCTTCTTGAGTCTTTTGGTATGCCGTCTTAAATCAGAGGTAATTTGCCAAAAGGATAAAAAAGCCAATTTACTTAACAAGGTATTATACATATAGATATAGATAGAGATTGTAAGGGTATATTGGTAAATTTACATAGATCATCAATTTAATTCTTGTTTTTCCTCTTTAATAACTAACTACATTATATTTGTTACTTATTTACAAGATATATAATAAAAAAAATAATTTAAAGTGTAGGATAAATTACGAGGTGTGTAGGATAAATTACAAGCTACGTAGGATAAATTTCCACATAAGTAGTCTAAAATTCAATAATGCGTAGGATATATAGGATAAAATTTTATGTGTGTTGAATAAATGAAATTGACTAATTAATTAGGGACAAAATAATTAATATATTATCAACAATTTAATGTTTTACCATTATACTATATTATTCTTTTTCTTCCTAAATTGATTTTCTCTAATTTGATCATCTCCCTATAGTAAAATCCGCCTTTTTGTACTGCCGCTTTAGCCACTAGGAGCTTGGGACTTTGTTTTTGGTTTTGGTTTTCTAAATGAAGACTTTTCAAGAGGTCGAATTCCATTAATCACCGACTGTTTTGATTCTTTGAAACAACTCGAAGAATTTTTTAGTTCTTTTTTGGAAGCCTCAATGACCATAGATCGAACCTATGCATTTTTTATAGTGTGATAGTTGGTTGTTCACGGCCTAGCTGTAACCCTAAGTAGGGGTGTTCAAAACTATCCGTGTCCGAAAATCCGATCTAAAATATCCAAAAATTCGGATATTCGATTTTTCAGATTCGGATAGTGATTTTAAAAATTTTCGGATATTTTGGATATCCGAAATATCCGAAAATATCTTAAGTATCCGAAAATATCTGAAAAATATCCAAAATATCCGAAAATGTCTGAAAAAATATCCGAAAACTTATATTCGGATATCCGAAACTACCTGAAATATCCTGTTATGAATATCAAAAAGTATTAAAAAATAATATATAAATTGGATATTCAGATATCTGAATTTCGGATACGGATTCGGGTTGTGAAATCTAGTATCCGAAAATTTCGGATATCCGAAATTCGGATATCCGGTTTTGAACAACCTTGCCCCTAAGTATGGTCAACTATTTGGCAACAGGCAAACGACTATTGCAAAAAGCATCCCTTAACACAAAATTTGGAAACTTACTGGAAAGAGTAAGTTGAACTGTTAAATTTATAAAATATTAATTATATATGGTAAATGACCGAATAGTTTATAGCCTCCCTAAATGTACAAACAGTTTACAAAATACATAAAAGTATATTGGAAAATTAAATTCTTGTAATCCAAACGATAACATTTTGCCGATAGTAATACATACCCGCAATGCCACCAATAACACTTTTAACTTTTACTTTCGTTAATAGTAAAAGTCAAGGGCGGAACTACAGGAGGGGTCAGGGGGTCGACTGACCCTCCTACCGGCCAAACTTAAGCTTACCGAAGTACTTTGCCCAAAAAAATCTTATGGTTGACCCTCTTAGTTTTCTTCTATACTAATATTGGAAAAAATGTGTTTCTCTCCAGCCAAACTCCCAAAACTTAACAAATAACGAACACATGACACTATATATATACATGATGCTGGGACAGACAAGCTCTTCCGTGTGGATGAGCTTGTTCGTACGGATGTAGTTACATCCGCACAAATGAGTTACATCCGTAAGAAAGTGTTACATCCTTACGAAAGTATTACATACGTGCGAACTTACATCCGTACAAACCATCTCGTCCTCTCCAAAGTCATGTGTTTGTATCTCAACTATACAATATTCAACACATGCTCTATCTAGCCTATTCGCATAGTGGCGGACACACAGAATATGACTAACATCGTGTGAGCATACGGACTGACACAACTCATTAAATGAAGACAGAGAAGAAAAAAACACGGGGTCGTAATATAAAGACATAAATAAATAACAAAAATCTATCCGTAATATAAAGTTGAAAAGAAATCTCTCACCGGCATTCAACATATTTAGATCAACTGATTATGATAAAAAAAATTAAAAGTATGTAAACACATGTGAGTCATGTCATGCAAATAATTATGATAATTAAATTTTAAAAGCATGTAAATGCCCCAAAGTCATGTCATTGGACAAAGCGACAATCTTTTATCTCCAAAAATAAAGATAAAATAAGTGTTTCAAACTCATAGATAAATTTTTGGTATTCTCATCATTCACCTCAATGTATAGAGATGCCAAAATCACTCTAATGCTTACTATAAATAGTCGTCTACAAATGAGAAAAATAAACTTTGATTTTCCGAATTTGAAGATAAAATTTTATAAAAAGTTACATTGTTTAAATTTTTAAGCTTTGTATTTCGTTAATTTTATTTATCCAATGTTAGGAAATTTATAAATATGCAGTAAAGTAAAGTTGTAAATGAGCTAAACTATAAAGGTATGTTTTGTAAATTAAAAACAATTAACCCTATACAGTAGATAATTATCACGGATCGTTATATCCAAGAAACCCATTTCATCTTCTCTATTTTTTTTTCTTTTTCTTCTCCTCAAGAAACCCTAATCACTTTAATCGCCCGGTTGTGATTTTTTAGCCAAGTTTCTGTGGATCTTCATCGATGTTGAGACGCTTGAATTGTCTTCTTCAACATCATCATGCTGTTTGAGGCTAGGTTAGCCTTGTTATTGTGTTTTGTTAAGCTTATCAGTTGAGATTAATTGAAGAGTTCTATAGAATTTCAGATTTTTGTTATATCTTTCTCCTCAAATGTTATCTGCGTTGTCATTATTGTTAGTAAACCTTACTCTCTAAATGTCTTACGGCGGGCGTAGTAGATAAAACACAGATCTTTTGGTGACAAGTAAAACACATATATAGTAGTAATAGTATACAAAAGTTAGATCGTTTATTCAAAATAAGAATATTTTAAGTTTGCATTTCATTATTTCAATTCATGATTTTTATTAGACTATAAAACTAGTGATGGATAGAGTTTAGTGATTTATTAATTGAAATTAATTGATTGTATTTTGTAATATGTTTACTCATGGCTCTGCTAGCTTCTATGTTTCATAAAAGAAACCTGGTTAGCAATGTACCCCGTATTAGAAGCTTCAGTAATGTAAAACAACTTTATAAAAAAATATGACTACAAATATAGTTTACATTATTGAAAATGCATTATTCTGTACATAATTATCTCTTCTTGTTTCACTCCCAATCAAAGATCCACGCATATCTCCAGCAATTATTTTTAATTCTCTTTTATTTGTTTCCTTTGTTTGGTCTATTGTTTTGCTTATTTAAGGCCCTTTTCTCTTTGTATTTTATCATCAGAAAAAGGCATATACCAAATGAATAAAACTCTGATTACCAATTTCTATATGGTATCAGAGCGGGTTCATGAACCCTAAAAAAATATATATACACTTCGGCTTCTTCTTCGCCTCCCATTCAATCGACTCATGCTCACCACCATGGCCGGTGATGACCGGAGCCGAACTAAATCCAATTCCGCTGCCGACAACCAAAATCAATCGAGTCCAATCCCGGGATTAAACCGTGAGAAGTACGAACAGTTCATCAGCTCGTTCACTAATGACGAGATAATCCAGTAGATGGCAAACATGGGGTCTAGATTAGGCGATGATGGCAACTGGATCGTTGATTCAGGGTGTACCGAACAAATAACCTACCTTCTTAATTTGTTTCATGGCAACTTAAAAACAACACATGAACTACCGGTAAGAATTCCAAATGGAGACTCTATACCTGTTAAAGGGAAAGGGTCGTCCACCTTACCAAATGGGACTGAAATCCGAGATGTCCTATACGTTCCAGATTTTACTTGCAACCTATTGTCGGTTGGTCGGCTGACTCGAGATCTTCATTGCACTGTAACTTTCTTTCCGGACTTCTTCGTAATGCAAGACTTGATTTCGAAGAAACTGATCGGAACGGGTAAATGTCAACATGGCTTATACAGGATGAAGATGGTCGAACGAGAAAGGAAGGCTATGTCGGCGTCGGTGGAGGTATGGCATAAAAGACTTGGTCATGCTTCTAGCGGTAAACTTTCTCATTTTGATTTTGTCAAGAATGTGTCTTTTAAAACTATTGATCGTGATTTGTGTGCTAAAGCCAAGCACACCCGGTTACCTTTTCCCATAAGTTCTATCAAAACCAAAGAATATTTCGAATTGTTGCATTGTGATCTTTGTGGAAGGTATAGAACTCCTTCGTTTTCAAGAGCAAACTTTTTTTTAACGATCGTGGATGACTACAATCGACCTGTTTGGGTTTTCCTTCTAAAGCACAAATTTGATGTGGGTGACCATCTGATATTTTTCCACAAAATGATCAAAACACAATTTGGAAAATCAATTAAAAGGATTCGTTGTGATAACGAGGGGGAGTTTATTTCAAACCGAATGCACAACTTTTATGCTCAAGAGGGTATAATTCTTGAGACCACTTGCCCACACACACACCACAACAGAATGGTGTTGTAGAACGTAAGCACAGACATTTGCTCGAGACTGCACGAGCACTTAGATTTGAGGCAAATTTGCCAAAGAAGTTTTAGGCCGAGTGTGTCATGACAGCGGCCTACATAATCAATCATCTCCCATCAAACACCATTAACAACAAAACCTCATTTGAAATTTTACATGAAGAAGAACCTGATTATGAACATATGAAGATTTTTGGTTGCCTCGCTTACTTTCAAAATATCGACACAGATGGAGACAAATTTGAATGGAAAGGGAAACCCGGGGTATTTTTAGGTTATCCACCGGGAACCAAAGGGTACAAAATATATGACATTACCGATAGCAAAATGGTGGTATCAAGAGATGTGAAATTTGTTGAAAATGTTTTTCCTTTTAAGAGCTTGGATCGTATCAACAAAAGCGAAAATGAGAAACTTTTTGATTTTCCGCCCTGGTATTACAATGAGAAAATGAAGGCAAACCCTTAGTCAACCCTCATGTTGATGGGAACGAAGAAAATCAGAATGGAGACAATGCCCACGGTCACGAGGATGATGTCGAGACCATCAGCCATGAAGTTTTAGTTGAGGCATCGTTGAACACCTCAAACATTAATGATCAAGATCTTAACAATGCAAAAATTGCGGAACATGAAATGCAAAACACTACTGGTCCTTCTGAACAAAACACTTCGGTTCGAGAGGAAGAAAATGCCCATGTTCGACCATCCAGAGTTCGAACCCAACCAACAAGCTTCAACGATTACAATGTCAAGCTTCCCCCATCGATAGAACATACTCGACCCACAGCTAATCAAAGTTCATCCACGGTACATCCTCTAGCTTGTTACATCTCTTATGAAAATTTTTCTCCCACCCATAAAGCTTTTCTGTCAACTATCGACTCATGCGATGAGCCCAAGAATTTTCGTCAAGCATCACTGAACCATGAATGGCGAGAATCCATGAAGAAAGAAATTAAGGCCCTTGAACAAAATGGTACTTGGACTCTTGAGGCGTTGCCCACAAACAAAAGGGCGATTGACTCAAAGTGGGTTTACAAAATTAAGTACAAACCAAATGGAAAGGTGGATAGATATAAGGCGAGATTGGTGGCAAAAGGTTTCACTCAACTCGAAGGGGTTGATTATCATGATACATTTGCACCAGTTGCAAAGTTGGTTACTATTCGTACCTTGTTGGCCGTGGCTGTTAAAAGAAATTGGATGATTCACTAACTTGACGTGAATAACGCCTTCTTGCATGGGGATTTAGAGGAAGAAGTCTACATGAAGATTCCAGATGGTTTTGCTAAACAGGGGGAGGCTCGTGTTTGCAGATTAAAAAAATCGATCTGTGGTTTGAAACAGGCATCACGTAATTGGTATCAAAAGTTCACAAAAGCTCTCATTGTGCTTGGGTTCAGACAGTCAAAGGCAGATTATTCTCTGTTCATTTATAAGTTAGAAAGGTCCTACGTAGCTGCGCTTATATATGTTAATGATGTAGTCATAGTTGGAAACGACTCTGTAAAAATACAACACACTAAAGATCAGCTCGACGAGATGTTCAGCATCAAAGACATGGGTCCGTTAAAATATTTTCTTGGAATCGAAGTCTCTCGTACCAAGGAAGGTTTGGTCTTGATTCAAAGAAAATACACGCTAGATATCCTGAGGGATAGCGGCTTGGAAGGGTGTAAACCTAGTTCCTTTCCCATGGAACAAAACCTTAAGCTTGGGAAGGGAGAAGGATAAGATAAAGTGGATAGCAGTCAATACAGGAGGTTAGTTGGTCGTCTCCTTTACCTACAGGCCACCAGACCGGACATCACCTACGCAGTGAATATCCTCAGCCAATTCGTGACAGACCCTCGCCAGAACCACATGGATGCAGCAACTAGAGTTCTGCGGTACTTGAAATCGACTCCAGGACAAGGTATATTGTTACCAAAAGAAGGTGGCATGAACTTATTGTCATATTGTGATGCGGATTGGTTAGGATGCCCTTTGTCAAGAAAGTCTCGAACTGGTTACTTATTGTCTCTCAGAGGAGCACAAATATCATGGAAGTCAAAGAAGCAATCAGTAGTTTCAAGATCATCTGCAGAGGCAGAGTACAGAGCCATGGCTACTACTGTCAGCGAGGTGATTTGGCCAAGGTGGATGTTGAGTGAATTAGATGCTAAACAAGGAGAACCAGCTGTTTTGTTCTGCAATAACCAGGCGGCTAGGCATATAGCGAACAATCCAGTCTTCCGTGAGAGAACAAAGCACGTAGAGATGGATTGTTACTTTGTCCGTGAAAGAGTTGAAAGCAGAGAAGTTGAACCGGTTTATATTAGCTCCAAAAATCAAGTTGCAGATTTGTTAACCAAGGCCCTTGGAGCTCAACACCTCAACTCTCTACTGAGCAAGTTGGGCATTCGAAATCTACATGCTCCAACTTGAGGGGGAATATTGAAAATGCATTATTCTGTGCATAATTATCTCTCCTTGTTTCACTCCCAATCAAAGATCCACGCATATCTCCAGCAATTATTTTTAATTCTCTTTTATTTGTTTCCTTTCTTTCGTCTATTGTTTTACCTATTTAAGGCCCTTTCCTCTTTGTATTTTTTCATCAGAAAAAGGCATATGCCAAATGAATAAAACTCTGATTATCAATTTCTATACATTGGAAGGTGGCAGATGTATACAATTGTTCTACTTCATATCTGAAACCGTTTACATAATATAATCGTAATTAGAAATGCACGACAAGTTGCATATTGTAAAGCAATCAACTTGATAAATAAATTGCCAACTAAGTAACTTACAACATTGATAGACGTATGAGTTGCGTGATAGGAAAATGAAGATGGAACATGGAACTTGGATGAGAAAATGGTGGGTCAAATGCATTTTACAGAATGATGTGTGTTTAAATACGCTAATTTGGAGGTAACCTATACGGCAGTTACCTACGACAATCCAGGAAATGTACATCATGTATATGTATATTGATTTCGAGTGACGATGAATAGTAACTTTATTTTATAATAATATATAGTTTTTATTATTTTATTATTGATATATTATAATAGTTTATTATTATATTTACGTTTAATAACATATTTTTCTTTTTTTTAAGCATCTATTTCCTTTACCTTTTTTTAATAATTGTTTTTTTAAATTTTTTAACATATATTAATTTATCGATTAATTTGATACTTCTTTAATAAGTTACATTTATAACTTTTTTCTAAAAACTTCAGTACGTAGTTGTGCTTAATTTCTTTCCCTGACATTTCGTTATAAGTTTTGTTAAAACGAGGTTATACTCAAAATAAAGTATTTATTTTTTTTTTTTGAAAGATTATAAAGTATTTATTTGGTATCATAAAACGGTACGATGATAAACTAAATCATTTTAATGGTTTGACTTTCTAAACAACATTCTTTATTTTCAATTCACGTTTATTTTACATTATCATTTGCTCGGTTTCGCCGCAACGCGTCGATATAAAAAAACCAGTTTTTTTATTAAATTTGTAACATGTGTTTGTATCTATATGCTAACCAATAGATCTGATGTTTATTTTCCCAGGCTATTGTATTCCTAACTACCTTGTTGTAAATTCATAACACGAAAAATAATAATCTAATTATGATTTTTTTCTGCGTTTTTGTTTTGGAATTCTTTAATTGTTTATTTGTTCAATTGTGATGTAAAAGTTCTACCTTTTATGTATTTATTTATTTTTTTTTTTTGTAAAAAAAACCTATGCAGATTAATTGATTACCTGGCCCTGTTCACATTTCCCTCTAAAATCGTTGCTTAAAACTACACTTAACTGTTGAAAACTGCTTGAAGATTTTAGGATGAGAAGTCAAAGTTAACCAAAAACAAACCTCCCATTCTAGAAGGTTTTTCTGAATTATAATGGCCAGGATTTAATCTTAGGGTTAATGGGGCGGGTGCAGCGTGAAGGGCGGTGAACCCCTTCATCGCGCGGGGGACACCATCACCGTTCCCCTTCAATGCGCGGGGTTAGATCAAATCGGTGACTCTTCACCGATTCAAGAATATTACCGTTAGACAATAATGGATCGGTGGAGTATGATATCTAACGGCATTATAGCCGTTTAATTAAAAAATAAATACATTATAAATATTACCATTTTACATTCCATTTTTCACCCAATTCACATAGGGGTGTTAGTTTTTTTCTGAAAAGCACTTCTGGACCTCTTATGTCTGCCCCACGCAGACCATGCACAGACGTTTGAGTCTGCAGGGTGTTTGTTTTCTGGAAGTGATTTCATTAAAAAAAAGTCTTCTAGACCTCTTCTCCAAGCAGACCTTGACTCCCCTCTTCAAACCTCTTCTTGTTGTGACAAATGTGCCCTTTAATCGATGAACAATGTAAAACAATGTTAATTATCAATAAATCAATGTGATTTGGTGATATTATATGTGCTTTAGTGTTTGGTGATTTTGCAATTCGATTCGATTTCAAGCTTTAAATCGCTTTCTAGAAGGTTATACGCAAATTGGTGCGTAAACGTAATCAGTTAAACACGACAAACACTCCGGGATAGTGAAATCGGCATAACATACCTTAAATAACCTTAACATAACTTAGAAATAAGTTTTGGTAGGTTTGGTGTGTTGTAAGCCAATCTATTCGATCGCAGGGACTATTTATGTCAACATGCGAAACTATACCGATTCGTATGATGTCGAACAGTCCGGAACTTGATCATAAGTTAAACATACCCTAAATATCCTTTACATAGCTTAGAAATAGGCTTTGAGGGATTCGGTATGCTAAAATAAACTTATTGGTCATTCAGGGACTAAAAGCGTCAAAAAGTGCACAAGTTTGCATTTTCGCACATATCTTATGTCCTGAATATATCCGGACACCAAAAATTTATGTAATCATTAAAATATTTTATTTTAATGATTGGGACGCAAAAACGCCATTTGTCGCGCATTTTGGATCGTACACACGTTCGTTACGACTTCCGTCGTAATTAACCGAACAACGCGATCGTACGACCAAACGAACCGATATCCGAGATTTTTTTGAGCATGTTTTAAGTTCCCAATACTTTAACTTCATTTTAGAGCCTTGAAATGAGGTTAACGGGGCTTAAACGTGTCAAAAATGGGCCGAAATGCAAGTTTCTAAGCTGCAGGGACTAATTTTGACAATCTGCCAAAGTTGGCCAACTGGGGCGTGTAAGCCTTAGCCATGTCTTATGCGGGGCGCATGGGCATGCCAGACAGAAACATTGAATTTGGTCATTTACTCGTTTTTGCTGGTTTTGATCTCTAGTTTTCAATGCTAGGGGCTGGTTTGTGTGGGGAACAAGTCCCCCAATCAGTCCTTGACACTTGTATGGCTTGGATCATGCCCTCCTCTCCAAGAAACGATCCTAACGGTTTGCGAAAAACTATATATAACCCAACCATTTCATGGTTTCATTGCTCATTTCTCTCCTCTCTTCTCTACAATCTGCTTTGGGAGCATTCTCAACTGATTGGGAACTTGGTTTTCTTGTAGAAAAGATAGCAAGGACCCATTGTGAGCATTCTTTCATTCTTTTTATTGTTTTCCTAGTTTGAAAGTCAAATATAGTTTGACTTTCAGTTTTACCAGTCTTTGGTCAACGCAAAGTTCGGTTGAACTTTGCAATGTGATTGTAATCACGTTGGTTATAATCGTTAGTGATTATACCCGCTGATTACCACGTTAACTAGGTGTAGTGACGAGTCAAAGTTTCGGTCAAATTGCGTTTTAGCACGCATTTTGCAACGGAACTACTATTAGGTATCAAAACACTTTGTTTTGATACCAAATCAGTAGGTTAAACATGCTTTGACACGTTTAGCTCGTCGCTTTTAGTTAGTGCTTGTTTAGAGTCGTAAGTCGAGAGGTCTAAACCACCGCTTAGACTTTCGAACTCGACCCGTTTGGTCGATCTTTAGGATCCGACCAAGCATGGTTAGTGACCATAGTTGCATAGGGAATAACCTTCCGAGATTATACCTTATGGTCACCGAGTTTAAGTAGTTGTATGATAGGTAGATTATATGCCTTAGGTAATTTACCAAAATGCCCTTTTCATGCATAATTGGACTTTAAGCATATGTAACCTAACTTTTGTCACCTAAACTGATTATGCAACCTATTTAAACATGTTTAGGCATATAATACTTGTCATAGGACTAGTTAGACGTCTCGAACGCGCGTTTGCGCGCACGACGCGTTAAAGTAGCGTAAGCTACCTTAATGGGTCACAACGGGTTGAAAGCATTTAGGTTAGGTTTCAACCTAGGATGCAGGCTTTGTTAAACCATATCACATGAGTTCCAACACTCGTTTGGTTTACAAGACCTCAACCTGTCCGATCTCCCGATTTAGGCGTCTATTGTTTGACTAAGTGATTCGATTATTAGGTGCTGCTTGAGTTTCCTTGGTTTGATTGAGGATACTTTGCACTTCAATGTGAGTACATAGTTCCCCTATTTTACTGTTTTCAATTGTTTTGGGGTGATTCATATGTACAAAACGAATTTCAAGGTTTAAACGATGCTTTCAAAAACGATTAAGATGGTTTATACAAAACTAATAACGATTTCAATAATGTGAACAAACTTGTGGTTGTAATTACATAACGAATGACATTCATTAGCTCTGATCAAGCCGACCAGTATTAGGTTATGGTACCATAGGATCTCACAAATCCCGTTATCAGACTACACCGATGGTTATGTGTGGGGGTTATGTAGGTAACGACTGAATCTGTGATTATTAACTTACCCTTTGGTGGTTTGTTAATACGAGAAACGAGGTAGTCGAGTCACGAAGGTTTGAATGTTGTTCGCGAGACGACCAAAAGTAGTTTCACTATTAAAACGAATACGATTTGAAATGAGATAAACGATTGAAACGAGTTAAACGATTGGTTTTGGGTAGTGATTAGATAATGGGATGGGTGTAGCATGATAAAAGCATGGTAGATACGCCGCCGGTACATCTTATATATAAGTGCTTCTATCATATTACATTGCGTATCATTATTTAGTTCACTTGGGAAACGATTTGAAACGATGTCACACAACGAGGTTTTCGAAATGATATAAACCATACGAGTTTTATTAACGAGTTTTTACGAGATGTTATACGATTTGGTTTACTAAAACAAATGTTTTTGGGTTAAGAATCATGGCTACGAGATTTTATAAACTATAACCAATTCGATTTGTGTTGGTTAATTATGTTGCAATACACTTTTCAAAACGAGGTTTGTACTTTTGACTCTTGTAGTCTAACGAGGTAATGCAACATATAAAGAACCATAAATCCGATACTCTCACAAAACCTATGTACTCGCCAGCATTTCTTTGCTGACTTTATTTTTACATATGTTTCAGGTGGTATTGCTTGATGTTGCATGCTAGGAAGCTTGTGTCACATAGGACCTGGACGAGGCCTTAGTGACTTAAAAACAGTTATAAACAAATATGTAGTTTGTTTGTGTTGATTTAAAGATAATGTACATTACTTAATAATTCAATAAAACAAACATTTGGTTACCATTGTTGTGGAACAATAATTCTGTTGCAAAACTCCCTGATGATTCCGCCACGGTTTGTTGTTTTAACGTGGTCGAGGTGTGACACTTGTGACACCCGGCTTTTCAGGCCGTACCGTACAAATGAAACACGTGTCATGAATAAATAAAAGGACTGTATTTGACTAATTGTGATATTTATATGTGATATTTAATGTGTTGGTAAATCCAAACGTTGATAAAAATTATGCTGGCAACGATAAAATTAACGCTTGTCGCGTAGCAATTAAACTGCGTAACGAACGTTGGTGATCGACTGGATAATATTTAAATCCTAAAAATATACTGTTATGATTAAAATTTTATTTTTAATCTTGTTCATGTTGAAAAATAAATTAAAATGTTTAAAAACGTTATTTTTCAAATTTAAGCGCGTACCGCGTGTTACTGCGCAACACAGCGCATATACTGCGAAACGCAGACAACGCAGCCAGTCTCGGCAACTGATATTTATTTCAGTAATATTTTGGCGAGTTTATTTTTATGGAATAATAAAAATAATTTAAAATGCCATAAACCGGGATTAAAACGCTTGATAAAATACCTGTTTAAACTTATATATATATATATATATATATGTGAAATGTATGCATGTATATGTGTGTAATGTCGTGTTTATGGAGAGAGGAGGCCACCTCTCACACACTCATGACACTTGTCAAATTGCTTTGCATGCAATCTTGAAATTTTCACCATATCTTCAAAATCCAAGACAACCTCCCATTCCAAGAAATCAAATCTTAACATTTTCACTTCTCTTTCTCTCCTTTGGTTATTCCCGGCCGAACACCCCCTTAACATCTCCATTTCCAATTTTCAACTTTAATCTTGAGGATTCAAATCCATTTCAAAAAGGTTTCAAGTCCATTTGAAGGTTTAAAGGTGTTTTTCTAGAAGATTCAAGCTAGAATAAGATCCATATCATCATTTTTGTCGAAAACCCACCAGAACCTTGAAGGTATAAAAACCATTTCTCTAAATTTTGTTCGTGGTTCTTAGTGATGTTGTAATTCTTGGAAAGTTTCTCTTGAATCTTAAGATTTTTACAAAACATAAAACTAAAACAAATGGGTTTTTTAAAGGAAACAAGAATGGATGAACATGTGTGCATGTGTGGCCGTGAGTGTGGGTGTGGGTGTGTGTGTAGGTGATTATGTTTTGATTTTTAATTGAGTGATTCTTGATTAACATGTTACTTGAATAGTAGAATGCATGCATGTTTTAAAAGTTGTGATATGGAAGCTTTTTGATTTGAAATGAGTTTAAGTGAAAAGTGAATTTTTAAAATCATGTGTACATGTATATGGCCGTGTATGTATGTATATAGCTACATGCATGTGAATTTTTTATGATTAAAAGTCTTAGATATACAAGAATGTGTATGTCTTGTATTTATGTTAAAAGATTAAATGATGATCATACGAAGATGATGATGTTCTTGAATGTTTAAACATGAGCTACATGCATGATAGATATAATTTCAATCATGCATGTTGATGATGATATGAATTGTATGCATTAGATGTTTGTACTTAAGCATGCATGTGTATGAATGGTCATCAAATGATGATTTATGTATGATATGATGAAAATAATTTTTAATAAGATTCTAAACATTAAAAAATAGGAAATTTTGGAGTGTTAAAATAGTATAAAACTTTGTCATAAAGTTTACTAGCTTTGCATGTTGTACTTAGTGCATAAAGTGTTGTAAAATACGTGAAATCGCATGATTTATGTGACTTACACAAAAACTGCACTAAGCTGATTATAATCACTATTTTAATCAGTAAATAACATGTATTGTGTTAAAATATCAAGTTATTTCGAGTTGGGATGATTATAGTAACGTTTAACGTAAACTATGCGTTAAAACGGTCAAAAATCGGCTTTTCGAACGACTTTTTATGAAACTGATTTAGATCGGTAAGTAAACTAATATTTTTAGTTTAAAAATTAAGTATTTTAACTAATTTTAAATTTACTTGGTGTTTGGTTGGTCATACGTGACTTCCGACGCCTGAAAAAGTTACCGAATCGCTAAAATACGCTTTTTTCAATGAACACTAGTATGGGTTATTTTTGGGTGAATCTTATGTGTTAAAATGTGTTATGTGACGTAAACATATGAATGTGATAATATGTTAAGTATTAACTTGATAGTGGGAAATTTAGACTATGCATGTATACTTGTGCGTTTTATGCGGTAGAAATGGTAAAATCGTGTTAAATGTGTAACTTATTTGTCGAGCATGAAATTGGATACATATAATTTATTTTATATATGCATGCCTTAAAAATGACAACATAAATAAGTTAACGAGATTACGCGTGTTACGGTGTTAATTTATGTGTACGTTTATGTATATATTTTACGACGCGCAAATCGTAGATATATTACGTATAAACGGGAGTGTTCATGGATTTACATGATAACGGTCACCAATAAAATCATTCAAGTCGCAAAACCATATATATATATATATATATATATATATATATGGACTCATATATATATATTAACGTGCCAACATAATCAAAAACGATAACTTTTCGAGAAAATCTCAAAGTTATGTGTAAAATTCTAAGAAACAGAGAACCTTAGGATTCTTGTGATATATTGAATTATAAATCGTTCCTACGTATAATAGGACATGTAGAAATCAATCTGTGGGATTGCGCTACTTAAAATACGCACCCAAAGGTGAATGTCATTAAACCCCTCTTTTACTGCTTTGTATATATTTTGGGGGTAGAACACGCCAATAAAAGGGTAATAATGTTTTTGGATTAAAACATACCTTTTAATATAAATTATATATATTTTCCTTGAAAATATATGGAGTTTGATAAATCACACGTTTCGAGGTAAAACGTTTTTGATGAATATATGTTTGGAGGAGAAGTTGGGATGGTACGGTGTTTCTAAGGAAAAACCGATCGTGATGTTGGAACGAATATTGCTTGGTCTCAAGAGAGTAAGTAACAACATAGGCTTACATTTCGGTGGGGATTTAAGGGGATTCGTACAACATCGTATATTAAATTTGTCATATTAGTAGGATATATATATTGTACATGAGGCAGACATCATATATGGTCTCAATATGGACCCTGCGCCAATGATGTCGTTTAATCGATTAAGTATTGCACGCGATGAATTGTTGGTAGATCTATCGGGTTGACAACCCCGTCATGACCGGTCGCCCCGTGTCAAGTCAAACGACGAATTTAGATTCTGGTTATTGTCTAGCATTGATTATCCCTGCATGGTAAATATATAGTTCATATTGTCTAGCTAACATACGAGTCTGAAAGTTGACGCTATGAATTTAATATACAAAACTTGGGAAAATGCCTTAATGTCAGGTTTTTGAACTTACGGCGGATGACCCATGGATTTTATTAAGGAAGTAAATGGACTTTCTAAAAATATTATATGGATGTTTTACAATAAACACATAATTAGAAAGTTTTCCTTTGGATCAAATTGTTTAAATTTGAATATGTGAACTCACCTTCCCTTGTGTTGACACTTGATTTTAATGTGTTCTACAGGTACTTGAGTTCGGCTTCAGGAATTATGGCGTATCTTGTGGTTGTTGATGCATGTTTTGTTACTTAATAATGTTGGACTAACTTTTAAATCTTTCTTGGACGAATGTAATAAGATCTATGAGGCTCAAAACAACTTAACTATGTCGTGGTTGTGTCATGTTTTAAAACGTAATGTTTAAAACTTATGTTTTAAATAAGATAATATGTCCAACAATTTAATGCATCGATCATCAAGGTATAAATGGGCACCAACCTCCGTCTCCACTACGTTTTATATTCCGCTGCGACATTTTTGGGGTGTGACAGAAGTTGGTATCAGAGCCAATGGTTGTTAGCGAACTAGATGTTTTCGGGTGAAAACTCTAGACTTCAACCGAAGAATTTTGAGATTTAAGTCCAAAATTCTCGAAGCCAAAATTTTTAAATAAACATGGAAAATTTTATCATGTATAAAAAACCATTGCGTGTTTATATGCATACGTGATTATTCGTTTATCTGGGCCTTATGTGTTATTTTTCATTTGAACAGTGTTATTTTTCATTTGAACACACACACTACTTCAACCGAAGAATTTTGAGATTTAAGTCCAAAATTCTCGAAGCCAAAATTTTTAAATAAACATGGAAAATTTTATCATGTATAAAAAACCATTGCGTGTTTATATGCATACGTGATTATTCGTTTATCTGGGCCTTATGTGTTATTTTTCATTTGAACAGTGTTATTTTTCATTTGAACACACACACTTACTTTGTACGGTTACGAAAGGTCACGTCTCGGCCAATAGAGCCATTAGTTGTCCTGCTCACTGATACTGTCGAGCCTACACTTGAGATTCTTTCGCCCGTCGTTACAGAATCGTTTGTTCTGCTATTCTAGTCACGTGTTTTGCTACACCACTTTTAAGTCTACACTCGCTGTAGAAAGAGGACTCGACCCGTTGGAGAGATCACATTCGACTTCGAGAGCTGAGACAGCATCCGCTTTGAAGAAGCAGAAGGAGATTTGGGTCAATCGCTCTCACCGCGATCGTCAGTTCGCCACGTTATGCGGAGACTTGGAGACGACGAAGGGCAAGATGAAAGACTTAGAAGGACAGATAGACTGGTATGATGAGCTCAAGAACTTGGATGATAGTGCTAGGGATTAGATGCACTGGAGGATAGTTGAGCTAGAAGAGCTTGTTAGGAAGATGTTGGACTTCCTGGGTTTGAAGCTTTAGTTTCTTGGTTGTTTCTGTTGTCTATTTCGTATGTCTCGTTTGATAAACCCAATTTACGGCTTCCATACCAAATTTTCAGATATTTAGGAGGAGATTTAATATAGGTTTGTTGCGGGTGTTGATGTAGACACGCCGAATTTTGATTAGTCTTTGTACTAAAAACAAGTTTTGTAAATTTCTGGTATAAATCAAATGGGTTTCTTTTGGTTTAAGAATTGTTCTCATTAATATGTGGATATTATACATGCGCAATGTTTGGTCCACTAGCATTTAATGATTGAATTATTTTGGATATCGTCTTATGTTGATGTTATGTTGTAATAATAGAAACGACGAAATGCCGCCAAAACAGAGACAGGGTTCTGGAGTACCTATTACCCCAGAGGAGTTGGCACAACTCATAGCCTAACATGTTAATACTGCCATGGAACAACGCGATGTTAACCAAAGTGATGGCCAGGAACGTGGGTGTGGTGCTCACGGGCATGGACTTGGTGGGACACAGATCGGAAATCCTTCAGGTGATATAATGATCGGAAAGTTTTAGTAGTTCATGTTTTATGATATAATCAGAGCGTATTCCTGATTTTCATTAACCTTGTGAATAGTACCTAGATGTACACATAAAACAATCCAGGGTTGTAACCCAAGATCTTTTACTGGTGCCCTATGCAATGACGTGGCAACGGTATACGTGATGTCGGGCCTTCACAGCGGGTCGACCATTTAAATAATTCCGCATTCCAAGCCTAGATCTGGGGATTCGCGAAAGCGAAAGTGTGAGAGTTCGAGGAAGGAAACCGATGAGAAGCGTGATAGGAAACGCAGTTCGAGGAAGGCGTATGTAGCTAGTTCTAGCCGTTCTAGAAAGGATAATGCCAGGGATGGCAGGAGTAGTTTTGAGAAAAAGACTCACGAGGATGAGTGGAGAAAGTGCGCCAGAGGTGGTCGGACTAGACATATGAGTCGCGAGTGCTATGCTAAGAGTACACCAGAGGGAAATACACTCGAGGGATGCTACGAGTGTGGTGAGCAAGGACATTTCAAGAGAGATTGTCTGACAATGAAGGGTCAGAATGCCAAGGGCAGAGTTTTCGAGAGGAATGCTGGGAAGACATGTAATGATGCTACAGTTTCTACCGATACGTTCTTAATCGTCAACCATTTAGCGTTCGTACTATTTAATCCTAAGGCTGACTTGAGTTTTGTTTTGAAAAAAATTGAACCATTTTTGTGTTCTCCAACAAGTAAGCTAAGTATAAAAGTACTCGATAGAACTAGCAATTGGCAAGCTGATAGAATCTAGTGAGGTCGTTCGCGGTTATAGTATTTAGTTAGATGATCATAGTTTAGTATCAACTTGTTACCAGTAGAGCTGGGGAGCTTTGATGTAGTTGTGGGAACGGATTGGCTATCCAAGAACGAAGCTGGGATTACTTGCTCGGAGAAGCAAATAAGGATTCCTCGTTTTGATGGTGGTGAAGCGGTAGCTGTTCACGGAGACCGTCCGAGTCGAGTGTCGAGTGTTGAGTGTTGAGTGTTGAGTGACGTCAGTATTATGAAAATGTTCAAGTTGTTACGAAAAGGCTATCCTGCGTTCTTTGTTAACGTGGTGGATATGAAGGTCGAATGTAGGAATATCGAAGAGATTCCCGTTGCTCGCAATTATCTAGAAGTTTTCCTAAAATGACTTACCTGGATTGCCCCCTGCGAGACAGATCAAATTCCGAATCGATCTAGTACCCACTGCTGCACCAATTGCAAAATCTCCATATAGATTAGCACCGATAGAAATGAAAGAAATGTCAAATCAGCTTCAAGAGCTACTAGACAAAGATTTCATTCGATCAAGCTTTTCATTTTGGGGTGCACCTATTCTGTTGTGAGGAAGAAGGATGGATCTTTCAGGGTGTGTATTGATTTCAGAGAGCTGAACAATTTGACTATCAAGAATCGGTACCCTTTTACCGAGGATTGACGAATTGTTCAATCAAGCTACAGGGATCCAACTACTACTCGAAGATTGATCTGCGATCAGGATATCATCAGTTGAAGGTTGCTGACGAAGATATTCCGAAGACTACCTTTCGAATGCGATGTGGCCATTATGAGTTTTTAGTCATGCCTTTTTGACTTAACTAATACGCCGGCTGTACTCATGGATCTCATGAACATGGTATGCAAACCCTATTAGGATAAATTCGTGATAGTATTCATCGACGATATACTTGCCTATTCGTGAACCAAAGAGAATCATGAGTAACATCTGAAGTTGTTGGTGCACGGAATGTCTGTTGACTACGTTTGTATCAAGTTTTTGGTCAATATAGGTTAGATTGGAGCTTGAAAGTCAAAATAGGGTTTAACTTGTTAATTTCGCTTATGTGTACATTGTTAGGTTAGGGATTTCACTCATAGGGTCATGGGGGTTTAGCTTATTTGTCATATGGGGGTTTAGCTTATTTGTCACATGGTGATTTCGCTCATATGTCATGTCATAAGAGAGAAATCAAGCCAACTATAAATACCTCCATGTGTGACTTCATTTGTAACTTGGAGCGAAATCTGGTCATGATTGTGGTAACGAAACTCTGTCAAAATCAATTCAGAAAGCATCAATAGAGAAGGAATTAAACAGGAAAAGCTGTTGTTACTTTGTGTACATTGATTCCACCTTTATACGCAAAGATGAACTGCCTTAACTGACTTTTCAGGTCATAGAACGGTCCAACAAGTGGTATCAGAGCTCAGGACGAGGAGTTCATACTACTACAGCTTGATTCTACCAGATTCTCTTACTTCTACTCACTTCTTCTCATACTTTTCTGTTTTGAACTGGTTCCTACGGTTGAAATGGACTGAATTTTGAATATAACATGTGAAACATAGTAATAACAAACCCTAGAAAGAATCAGGTTAAAATACGGCTTAAAAATGGTAAAAATCAGCTAAAAATCTAATTTCCCTTTTACGGACATCGAAGGATTTCGTTTATAAGTGCCTGATTTCGCTTATAGATACCTTCTGATTTCGCTCTTAAGAACATAAAGTTTCTTGATTTCGCTTAAATGTCACCATAATTTCGCTCATAAGGACATTCATTGTCTGATTTCGCTCTTAAGGACATAACCTACTGATTTCGCTTTTGTGACATAGTTCTGATTTCGCTTATCTGTCAAAGTCTGATTTCACTTATCAGTCATTACAACTGATTTCGCTTTTGTGACATAGTTTTGATTTTGCTTATTTGTCAAAGTCTGATTTCACTTATCAGACATTACAACTGATTTTGCTCTTGTGTCACTGTTTTCTAAAATTTCGAAAATTTTTCTAAGTGTTTGCTGATTTTGCAGGTACATTCAAGATGGATGATATTTTCTTGAACCCGTTTAGCGACATGTACGCATTCTCTGGAAATTCTGGAAACGATGATACATCGTCTAGCAATGCGAATGAGAATCCGTCGAATGCGAAGAAAAAGTTAACGGAAGCTTGGGAATCTGAAAGTACCTTTAGAACCTTCAATAAACCTCCAAAGCTAATGGCAATCGAGGAATATAGTCGGTGGTCAAGAAAGTTTGAAGATTGGTTGATGGCATTTGCATTTCCCAGCTGGAAGAGTCTAAAAAACGGTTATCACAATGGAAACAAAAATGGTGAAATTTTAACATCAGCTGAGGAGATTGAATCATTTGTGGCTGAGCAGAAATGTGTGGCATTGTTATTTCAGTCTGTCCGGGAAGACATAATCTCATTGATCGATTATTCTAATGCAAAATATCTCTGGAAAAAGTTAGAAAAGAAATGTATAGGTAGTGAAGAAATCAAGAAAAACAGAATGAAACTACTTAGGAAAGAGTTTGATATGTTTGGGTGTTTAAAGAATGAATCAGTTTCAAAAATGATCGAGAAGTTTGGACACCTGAAGCTGGAACTAGCTAGACATGGTATTAAGTATCCTGAAGATGAGTTAGTAGACAAATTGTTTGATTCATTGCCAGACGAAATGGATTGGCGATATTATGCGCTGATGCTGAAAAATACTATCAAAGAGCCAGAAGTGTTGACTGTAGATTTGCTGATTAAGAAACTCGAAAATCACGAGTTGGAACTAAAGAAGACATTCAAAGTCAATCACTTATCCTACCAGCAGAATTTGGATTTGTATTATCCAAAAAGCATGATGCCAAAAGCAACTTCTCCCAAGACTGCGTTTTCTGCTGAGAATGTGTCCACAACTAGCAAAGAAAGTCAAAGCGGTCAAAGCAGTGGAAATCACAGTGGTTTTCACAGTGGATCTTCATCATCTGCAAGTTATTCTGATGGAAAGAATCGTTTTCAATGTAACATCGCAATAGATTTAAAGAATGCTCAGAATTTTGACGAAGAGTCTGCTAAACAACAGATGATTTTCCTAGCATCTGTGTTAGAGTCGTATGAAGGGTTAGTAGCAGGGAAGATAGGCAATACCAACCTGACGAAAGAGGACTATGATCAAATAGATCCTGAAGAAATGGAATCAATCGACATACGGTGGTGCATGGCCAGTGCTGTTCGTCGAGCACAACGTTTCATGGAAATAACCGACAGGAAGACAATTGGTGGACCATCTACCAAGCTGGGGTTTGATAAGTCCAAGGTGACGTGCTTCAAGTGTAAGCAGAAAGGTCACTTCAAGCGAGAATGCAGAAACGCATATGCTGATGACTCCGAGAACCCATTCAGAGAGGATTACTACAAGAAGGCAATTTATCTCCAGAATAAATCTGAGCCGCCTAGATTGAAGCAGGTTGAAGACAACAGAGAGAAATCTAGAGCTCTTGCAATAATTTACGATGACGAAGGGTATGATTGGAGTGAAGAGGTTCTACCGGAGGAAGATGCGGTTGATTACGCTTTCATGGCAAAGAATGAACCTGTTCCGTGGAAAGACAACAGAACTGAAGAGCAGAAGTACAAATACATAAAAATGTTGGCTGAAAACAGAATAACTAGAATATTTGGTATCTATTTAGAAGCGAAGAGAGCAAGAAGATGGGATCCGGACAGGGAGTGTTATCTTAATCAAGATGGAAATATTGCGGTCGATGACAAAACTCTTGATCTGGAAGCCATAATCAAGGAGTTCAAAGATGAGGATGATTATTGGCAAAATAAATGGTGGGGAACGGGAGACGAGAAAGAGAAAGAAGAGAAAGAGAAGAAGGAGAAAGAAGAGAAAGAGAAGTCAAAGAAAATTGATACTGGGGTTATTGACACAACGCAGGAGTTAACAGCTGAAAACCTCGGAAAAATGGCTGACAAAGTGCTGGCTGCTAAGGCACTTGAGGTAGACTCTAACTCCGTGTCTGAGTCAAAAAGCCAGGTCAGGTAAGCAAATTGATGGAAATGTTGATTGCAAAAATTGCATCAAAGAATGCAAATTTTGTAATACAGTCACGTATCTCAACGGAAAGAAAGTTGATGATCTGACAGCAAAAGTCAGAAACATTGAGAATCAAATTCTTGATCGTGACAAAAGGGTTAAAGCTTCAACTGAACGGATAAAAGAATTAACTAACCAAATTGAAAATGATAAAATTGATCATGAAAGAATTAAACAAGAAAATGAAAAGTTAATTCTTGAAAACCGTCAGATTTCTGAGAAGTTTGAAAAACTCAAAAGCACAATGAAAGATAATGATGATCGAAATGGTAAAACTTATAAAGAAAACATTCAACTAAAAGTAGTGCTTAGAGTAAAAGAAGAATCAATCAACCAACAACTGGATGAAATCGCTAAACTGAAACTTAAAGTTCAAGAGGCTGTAATCGAAAACGAGCGAATCCAGTTGAAGCTTAACAGTTACAGCTCCGCAAGCTTTGTTTTGCAACACGTTGTTCCAAAACCCAGCGGTAAAAACAAAGCTGGTGAAGATGTTTATTCTGATGGAACTGGGGTGGGTTTTAATCAAGTTCCACCACCTATTCTTGATAACTATTCGAAAAAGCAATCGGGGTTGGTTGAAATTGGAGAAGAAAGTGAAATGAATCTTCTGGATTCAATTGATGTCACGTTCACATCTTCCAATGACGATAGTGTCCAAAATGATATTGTAAAAGGTGTTGTTGAAAATGTCCTAAAAACGGATAATGACACTACTGAGGAAGAGGGATGTTTCTTGGACAAATACATTCCGAAACAAAAGTCCAAGAACAACTTAAATGAAGAATCAAATCTTGTCATGTACAAGATGTTGGGTTCTGATAAGTTGTTTTCGTATTCAGAGTTTCCAATTGAGAATGTTAACATGAACAAATTGACAAATGTTTTCAAGTTGGTTGAAGTTGATTTGTCAGAAATGGACAGTTTGAGTCGAACAAAGAGACAAATGAATTTTGAAAAAGATAAATCATACTACAAAAAAACCTGTTGTTCCACCGCGTTTTAATAATAGCAAAAATCGAAACAATTGGTCGGGTGGTTATCAGGGTGGTAAGAATTATCAGAGAAGAATTGTTCAAAACAAAAGGTTTGTTGAAAAGAAAAAGTTTGTTAACAGTTCGAGTTCACTTGCTGATGAAGAGAAAGAAATTTTTTCAAAATCTAATGAAGAATTCTTTGAGAAGAAAGCTTCACAGGCTCAGTCTGAAGGCACGAGTCGGGTAACTGATACTCGCACATGTTTCAGATGTAATCAAGTTGGTCACATTGCACGAAAGTGTACTAATGTGAAGCCTAAGACTGAAACTGTGAAGATTCAACAGAAGAAAGTTGAGGTGAAGGGTAAAGCACAAATGGTTGTTCAGAAAAAGAGTGTGAAAAATGACAACATCAAAGTGAAAAATGAACCCATAAAGAAGTCGGTAACTAAAAATGACAAATTTTACAAACGGGTTGCATTATCTCAACAAGTTTGGAAACCTAAAACTGAGAAAAAGATTTCACTTTCTGAGGATTCAATTCAAATTGATTATGATGCAAATTTTCCACCTTTGAGGGCTGAAAACTTTAAAATTCAAGTTGCGAGAGTTAAAACTGTCAAGGTTACACCCAAGGCTGATGAGGCTTGGGTGGATACCATGTTTGACTAAGCAGTTTGAATTGTCGGAGCTTCCATGAACGCGAAGCATGAATCGGCATCCTTATTGAAGTTTTGATTCATGTTGTTATATGTGCAGGATCTTCCGAGATTAGTCTCACGTTGGATTATGGACAGTGGAGCGTCTCGACATATGACAGGGAAGACTGCCTTATTGTATGATGTGAAGAATATCAATGGAGGATATGTTGGCTTTGCGGGTAATCAAGGAGGAAGGATTATTGGTGAAGGAACGTTATCCAACGGGATTGTGACGTTTGAGAGAGTTAACTACATTGCTGAGGTGGAGAACAATCTGCTGAGTATTTCGCAGATTTGTGACAGGATGTATACCACTCACTTCACTGATAAAGAATGTTTAATCTTGAAACCAGGATTTATTATCCCTGAGGAATGGATTATCATGAGGGCACCGAGAGTTAATGATCTGTACGTATTGGATATGAGCGTAGCAACTATAACCACGGGTCAAGCTCATTGTTTCGTGTCCAGAGCAACTGAAAAAGAATCAAGATTGTGGCACCGGAAGATGGGGCATATACATCTTAGAAAAATGAATCACTTGGTGCACAACGATTTGGTTACAGGAGTTCATGTAAAAGGTTTTCATTTGGAAGGGGAGTGCATTAGCTGTGTTAAAGGCAAGCAGAAGAAAAAGTCACACCCTACAAAGCAAGTCAATTCAGTCTCAAGACCTCTGGAGAGACTTCACATGGATTTGTTTGGTCCGGTGAATGTCAAGAGTATTACGGGAGATAAATATTGTCTTGTGGTTACTGATGATTATTCCAGATTTTCGTGGGTTTCTTTCTTGAAGACAAAAGACGAAACGTTTGATAGTTTGATGGCGTTGTTCAAGAAGATTGAGAATCTGTACCAAAGGCGTATCAAAAGAATTCGAAGTGATAATGGTACTGAATTCAAGAACAGCAAGATGGAAGAATTTTGTGATGAAAGAGGTATTTTGCATGAGTTTAGTGCTCCGTACACTCCGCAGCAGAATGGAGTTGCAGAATGCAAAAACCGGACACTAATCGAGACGGCTAGAACGATGCTCGCAGATTCAAAGTTACCAATTAATTTTTGGGCTGAAGCTGTTTCCGCCACATGCTATACGCTCAACAGAGTTCTCACTGTCAAGAAGTTCAACAAAACATCCTTTGAGCTAATCAATAACCGTAAACCGAATTTGAAGTATCTAGAACCGTTCGGGTCACCCTGTACAGTTATAGAGCCTTATGGAAAGTTTGGTCCGAAGTGCATTGAGGGTATATTTGTTGGTTATTCAAGTCCTACGCGACGTGTCTTCGTTCCAAGTGAGAAGCGGATTATTGAAGCTGCAAATGTTGAATGTCAAGGTTATACTATGCCGCCACAAAGTCCAGGAGATTCATGGCGATATCATTATGATAAGTTGTGGGAATCATTTGACATGATGGAAGAAGAAGAAGAAGAAGAAGATTTCTTTGATGAATTGGATATTTTGCGTGAGTATGAGTCACAGCAAAGGTTCCCAGCTGAATATTCAAGGCGACCATGGGTAACTTCAAATGACGATGAAGCAGGTCCGAGTAATGCTGGTGAACACGATGATGTCCAACAGAATGATGTTGCTCAAGATAATTAGACGGTTGAGAATGATAATCAAGAATCTGAGAACATGCCGATCTTTGATCATGGAGATTCAGATTCTGAGGGGGAGCAGATTCAGGATTTAGGTCTATCAAGCCAAGTTGGTGAACAAAGTGCAAATCAAAATGTTACTAATCTGGAAGGTGATGTGGATGTTCCAAGCGAAGCAATGCCGCGAACTCTTTCATATCATCCAGAGGAGTTGATCATAGGAGAATTGCATTTAGGCATTCGCACGGACGTCAAATCGACCAGGGCTTAACATGTTTTTATTCTACAGTAGCACCTTTATAAACTGAATTTTCATTAAGTTGTTTTATCTCGCAGATCGAACCGAGAACGTATAAAGAGGCGCTTAATGAAGACTCTTGGATCATTGCGATGCAAGAAGAGTTAAGTCAGTTTGAAAAGTTGGGAGTGTGGAAGTTAGTGGATTTGCCGGATGGTCAAAGGAAAATCAATACGAAATGGGTATTCAAGTGTAAGAGAGATGATAGAGGAGTTGTTGTAAGGAACAAAGCTCGACTCGTTGTTCAGGGTTTTAGTCAACAGGAAGGGATTGATTTTACAGAAGTCTATGCTCCTGTGGCACAACTAGAGGCAATCAGAATTTTCCTTGCATTTGCGTCTTGGAAGAACTTCAAAGTATATCAGCTAGATGTAAAATCGGCGTTTCTTTATGGGAAGGTTAAAGAGGAGGTTTATGTCGGTCAGCCACCGGGCTTTACAGATCCAATCCACAAAAACAAGGTCTACTTGTTGGACAAAGCGCTGTATGGTTTACACCAGGCCCTGAGATCCTGGTACGAGACTTTGTCTCAACACCTACTAGCCAACAGTTTCATACGTGGAAAAGTGGATGCCACTCTCTTCACTAAAGAGGTCGACGGACATCTTCTGATAGTTCAGATTTATGTGGACAAAATAATCTTTGGGTCGACAAATGAGAATCTATGCAAAGATTTCGAACAGGTGATGAAGCAAAATTCGAAATGTCATCAATGGGGGAGATGAAATTCTTTCTGGGACTTCAAGTTGAACAACTACCTGAGGGAATTTTCATTCACCAGACGAAGTATGTGCATGATATTCTAGAGAAATTTGGAATGTTAAGTTCTACTCCAGCTGCTACCCCACTTGCAACAAATCATGGGATTCACCCAGATCTCACCAGAGACAGGGCTGATGAAACATTCTACCGTTCCATGATAGGGTCTTTGATGTACCTAACTGCTTCACGTCCTGATATTATGTACCCAACGTGCCTCGCAGCAAGATATCAATCTAACCCGAGAGCTTCGCACATGATTATTGTGAAGAGGATATTACGCTACCTGAAGGGAACTCCTACATTGGGGTTGTGCTATCCTAGAAAAGGCGACTTTACGCTCGAAGGGTATTCCGACTCGGATTTCGGATGCTGCAAAGTCAATACAAAATCAACAACTACAGGATGCCAGTTCTTTGGACCTAGATTGGTTACCTGGCAGTGTAAGAAACAAACGTCTGTGGCGCTATCTACATGTGAAGCGGAGTACATTTCTGCTAGCAGTTGCTGCTCTCAGATCCTGTGGATACAGCAACAGATGCGCGACTACGGTTTGCAGTTTCTTAACACACCTCTTTTTGTTGATAATGAGGCCGCTATAAATATAACAAAGAATCCAGTACATCACGCTAAAACTAAACATATAGAAATTCGTCATCACTTTATTCGCGATTGTTTTGAGAAAAAGTTGATACGAATTGAGAAAATCCACACTGACGAACAGAAAGCTGATTTACATACCAAAGCTTTTGATAAAAATCGGTTAAAATATTTGTTAAAACTGAATGGTATGAAGCTTCTTTCGGTGTCGGATGGCACAATTGGCGTTGATGAGAGTACTGTTACAGATGAAGATGAGAAACAATCTGCAATGGTTTGTCGTTTTTTTACTTGTTTTGGTATTTAGGGGGAGTAGATGTATATAGTTATATTTTTTCAGAAAATGCAAAAACAGTAAAAAAAAATGCAAAAATACAAAAAATGATAAAATTTTAAAATCCAAAAACAATAGAAAATTGAAAAAGAGCTTGTGTAAAAAGGGAAAATGATAGTACATCGGCTAGACAATTACAGTATGCTAAAGAATTGTAAAGTGTAAATGAGTTAAACAGTCTCACTAATGATGTGTTGATAGGTTTTCGCACATTTAGTAGATTTATTCGGGATATAAATCTAAAATTTCAAACTTGCGAAATTTGTGGGGAACACTACTTGGATATATAGGTAACCCCTGAAATCTCGTTTGAAAGGTCCCATATTCTGAGATACTAGGTCTTTATACTCAGTGATATCTGGGGTATTATTCCGGGACATCTGCTGAATGGAAGTTCTGACCTAGTCCCCGAATAATACTTTCCGCATTGCTTGAAATATAGCAACTACCCTCAGCATAAAAAACGATGAAACATTGCAAAATGCTAATCGTATGCTGTTGAAACTAAAAGATCCTCTAAAGGGGATACACCGAAAAGTCGAATCCGTCATCTCTCTGCGTATACGGAAGTATCGACCTGAGCTCTCACGGCCCTCGCATTTAACCCCTGACATATATCATTTGTGGTATACTCACCAATAAGACTGAATATCTAGGATTTTGCATACGGGAGTATATTCAAGAGGTGGGACACATGAATGAGCTAAGTTCATAAGACATCTAAATCGTATCCTGAGTAGATTGAAATTTGTGTGAGAATTTAAGATGAATCAATATATCGACAATCGACGTGAATTGTTTAAGTCTGAGTATGAAATGAAGCTTAACGGTACTTGTAATTTATTTGAAAAGCTGATATGATTCCCTGACACGCTTAGCCAAAAATAAGTTTGTAAATAGTTTAGTTTCTGCAATTTAAGTTTCTGTATTTCATTGTTTAGTATAGAACATTTTTTAAATCCAAAAAGTTTTTATTTCTGCTTTATTTTTGACAAACCAAAGTGGAGAGTTAATCGTTGGATTCTCGAAGATTGAAGCAGATGCAGGAAAAGTTCTGACTGAAGAATGAGGAGAGCTTACTTTGATAGAGTTTGTGTGATTTTCAAGTTAAAACAAGTTCATTAATTTGATACTTGTTACATGTGTCAGAAAATGTTTGAAAATGTTTTTACAAAATCAGTCTGTATCGTCAAAAGATCAACCAAGGTCATTAAATTGGACTTGGTAGATTAATTGAGTAATCAGGGTCATTAACTTGGACCTGAGTACTTGAGTGAATTTCTAGTACTGATAGATTGTGTGTTTTTGTGAAGAGATAAGTTTGTAATGTTTGATGTTTGAGACATAGGTTTTGGACTTCATCATTCCCACGGAAGCTAATTGTCAAAGCTTGAACCAGATCAAGACCTCAGATTCTAGTATATTGAGAGGGGGAGTCTGTGAAAGGGGGAGTTTGGATCAACAAGTCAAAGGGGAGTCTGAAGATGGAGCTAGGAAATGATTCTGAACTTGTGAAGATATAGAGTTTACGATGAGAAGACAGAGTTGGAGAAAAGACCAAGACTAAAGACTCGGAGCCGAAGACTTCGTCAACATCCAAGTGGGATTCTGTTGGTGCACGGAATGTCTGTTGACTACGTTTGTATCAAGTCTTAGGTCAATATAGGTTAGATTGGAGCTTGAAAGTCAAAATAGGGTTTAACTTGTCAATTTCGCTTATGTGTACATTGTTAGGTTAGGGATTTCGCTCATAGGGTTATGGGGGTTTAGCTTATTTGTCATATGGGGGTTTAGCTTATTTGTCACATGGTGATTTCGCTCATATGTCATGTCATTAGAGCGAAATCAAGCCAACTATAAATACCTCCATGTGTGACTTCATTTGTAACTTGGAGCGAAATCTGGTCATGCTTGTGGTAACGAAACTCTGTAAAAATCAATTCAGAAAGCATCAATAGAGAAGGAATTAAAGAGGAAAAGCTGTTGTTACTTTGTGTACATTGATTCCGCCTTTATACGCAAAGATGAACTGCCTTAACTTACTTTTCGGGTCATAGAACGGTCCAACAGAAGTTGACTATGGAGTTGTTGAGGAATAAGGGAGGTATGCATGTAGATCTGTCTAAGATCAGAGCAATCAAGTGTTGAGAAGTACCTAAGACCCCGTCGAGAGTACGACAATTCATAAGAATAGATGGGTGCTACGGAAGACTCATTGAGAGTTTCTCTAGATTAGCGCGGCCTTCGACGCTAATAACTGATTGGACAGAAAAGTAGGAGGAAGCTTTTCAAACATTGGAGGGAATGTTGAGAGCGCGTGCGATGGATTTCGAAGGAGGTTAGGATACTCACATGCCTTCGGCAGAGTTATCCTACAATAATAGTTATCACGCTAGTATTTAGGCCGCTTCATCTAAAGCCTTGTAGGGAAGGAAGTGTCGATCGCCTCTTTGTTGAACTGACGTGACAAAAGACAATTAACCAGACCCGAGTTTATCCAGGAAACCAGCGACATGATTTGCCTAGATCGAGGGAAGGTTAAAAGTCGCCATTTGATCAACCAAAGGATTACATGGATAATTGAGGGAAACTATTATAATTTCAGGTCGAAGAGTGTGTTTATTGAAGGTGTTATCTTGGAAAGGTGTTATTAAGTTTAGCGAAGAAAGAAAAGCTGAGCCACATTGATTAGGTCCTTTCGAGAGCCCATCTTGAGTTGGATCAGTCGTTTATAGGCTCAAGCTACCATATGGATTGAGTGGAGTACATGATGTGTTACATGTGACCAGTCTGAGAAAGTGTATAATGGATAATACACTGATTATATTCTTTGTTGAGGTTTATTTAGGCGATAAACGGAAGTTTACTGAAGTACCGTAGAAGCAGTATGATTGGTTAAGAAGAGATATGTTGATAACTAGAAAGACGATTACAAATTCCTAACGGTATATGCGATCTGTAGATTGTGCAATCCATGGAGAGTAGATATTTGAAATAAATGCAAGAAGGGAAGAAAACGAGCTCATGGGATTAGATACTTTCGAAAGCCTATCTTGAGTTGGATCAATCGTATGCAGACTCAGATTACCTCAGGTATAGGACAATATATATGAGAATATACGTGTGTCAAACCTGAAATGGTGGAACATTGACTTTACCCTTTCTGATTAAGTACTCGTAAACGATGAACCTTGGAAAAGGTAGAAAGCGTTGAGATGTGAAATTAGGAAATGAGACTATAGGTCTACGAGGATTATTCGTAAGAATCAAAGTTTCTCACAGAAACTACAAGACCATATTCAATAAGAATGTTCTTACTGTTTCCACCAAGTGCAAAAACAAAACCTGTAGAGTAAAAATTTCAGGGACAAAATTTCCTAAACAGGGGGAGACTGTGACACCCGTCTTTTCAGGCCGTACCGTACAAATGTAACACGTGTCATGAATAAATAAAAAGGTTGTATTTGATTGATTTTGATATTTATATGTGATATTTAATGTGTTGGTAAATCCAAACGTTGATAAAAATTATGTTGGCAACGATAAAATTAACGCTTATCGCGTAGCGATTAAACTGCGTAACGAATGTTGGTGACCGATTGGATAATATTTAAATCCTAAAAATATACTGTTATGATTAAAATTTTATTTTTAATCATGTTCGTTTTGAAAAATAAACTAAAACGTTTAAAAACGTTATTTTTCAAGTTTAAGCGCGTACCGCGTGTTACTGCGGAACACAACGCATATACTGCGAAACGCAGACAACGCAGCCAGTCTCGGCAACTGATATTTATTTCAATAATATTTTGGAGAGTTTATTTTTATAGAATAATAAAAATAATTTAAAATGCCATAAACCGGGATTAAAACGCTAGATAAAATATCCGGTATCCAGTTAAATACCTGTTTAAACTTATATATATATATATATGTATGTATGTATGTGAAATGTATGCATGTATATGTGTGTAATGTCGTGTGTATGGAGAGAGGAGGCCACCTCTCACACACTCATGACACTTGTCAAATTGCTTTGCATGCAATCTTGAAATTTTCACCATATCTTCAAAATCCAAGACAACCTCCCATTCCAAGAAATCAAATCTCAACATTTTCACTTCTCTTTCTCTCCCTTGGTTATTCACGGCCGAACACCCCCTTTACATCTCCATTTCCAATTTCTAACTTCAATCTTGAGGATTCAAATCCATTTCAAGAAGGTTTCAAGTCCATTTGAAGGTTTAAAGGTGTTTTTCTAGAAGATCCAATCTAGAACAAGATCCATATCATCATTTTTGTCAAAAACCCACTAGAACCTTGAAGGTATATAAACCATTTCTCTAAATTTTGTTCTTGGTTCATAGTGATGTTGTAAATCTTGGAAAGTTTCTCTTGAATCTTGAGATTTTCACAAAACATAAAACTAAAACAAATGGGTTTTTTAAAGGAAACAAGAATGGATGAACATGTGTGCATGTGTGGCCGTGAGTGTGGATGTGTGTGTAGGTGATTATGTTTTGATTCTTGATTAACATATTACCTGAATAGTATAATGCATGCATGTTTTAAAAGTTGTGATATGGAAGATTTTTTATTTGAAATGAGTTTAAGTGAAAAGTGAATTTAGAATCATGTGTATATGTATATGGCTGTGTATGTATGTATATACCTACATGCATGTGAATTTCTGATGATTAAAAGTCATAGATATACAAGAATATGTATGTCTTGAATGTTTAAACATGAGCTAAATGCATGATAGATATAATTTCATTCATGCATGTTGATGTTGATATGAATTGTATGCATTAGATGTTTGTACCTAAGCATGCATGTGAATGAATGGTCATGAAATGCTGATTTATGTATGATATGATGAAAATAATTTTTAATCAGATTCTAAACATTAAAAAATAGGAATATTTGGAGTGTTAAAATAGTATAAAACTTTGTCATAAAGTTTACTAGCTTTGCCTATTGTACTTAGTGCATAAAGTGTTGTAAAATACGTGATATCGCATGATTTATGTGACTTACACAAAAACTGCACTAATATGATTATGGTCACTATTTTAACCAGTAAATAACACGTATTGTGTTAACATATTAAGTTATTTCGAGTTGGGATGATTATAGTAACGTTTAACACAAAACTATGTGTTAAAACGGTCAAAAATCGGCTTTTCGAACGATTTTTTATGAAACTGATTTAGATCAGTAAGTAAACTGATATTTTTAGTTTAAAAATAAGTATTTTAACTAATTTTAAGTTTAGTTGTTGTTTGGTTGGTTATACGTGACTTCCGACGCCCGAAAACGTTACCGAATCGCTAAAATACACGTTTTTCAATGAACACTAGTATGGGTTATTTTTGGGTGAATCTTATGTGTTAAAATGTGTTATGTGATGTAAACATGTGAATGCGATAATATGTTAAGTATTAACTTGATAGTGGGAAATTTAGACTATGCATGTATACTTGTGCGTTTTATGCGGTAGAAATGGTAAAATCGCATTAAATGTGTAACTTATTTGTCGTGCATGAAATTGGATACATATAAGTTATTTTATATATGCATGCCTTAAAAATGACAACATAAATAAGTTAACAAGATTATGTGTGTTACAGTGTTAATTTATGTGTACGTTTATGTATATATATTACAACGCGCAAATCATAGATATATTACGTATAAACGGGAGTGTTAATGGATTCACATGATAACGGTCACCAATAAACTCATTCAAGTCGCAAAATCGTATATATATATATATATATATATTAATGTGCCAACAGGGTGGGGTTCGGCTACAAAGTCTATTTTTCCTACAAAGTGTACAAAGTCATAAAACACCACAATTTCAGCCATAAAACACACTTAAAACCCACAAATAACATAGTGAAGATCACTAGAACACAATATCCAAACCCTAGCAGTCCTTAAAAACTTCAAACGCATCATCTTAGAACTATGAATATAAAACACAACATGATAATCAACATAAAACACACTAATATTTGTCATTCGATAATCAAAGCCTTATCATCCAAAACACCAGACAAAACCCATAAATATGATGTTTTAGTAATCTTCACTGTGTTGATTATGGGTTTTGAGTGTTTTATGGCTGAAATTGTGGTATTTTATGACTTTGTACACTTTGTAGGAAAAATGGACTTTGTAGCTAACTCCCACCCTGTGCCAACATAATCAAAAACAACATAATCAAAAACGATATCTTTTCGACAAAATCTCAAAGTTATGTGAAAATTCTAAGAAACGGAGAAACTTAGGATTTTTGTGATATATTTAATTATAAATCGTTCCTACGTATAATAGGACTTGTAGAAATCAATCTATGGGATTGCGCTACTTAAAATATGAACCCAAAAGTGAGTGTCACTAAACCCCCTCTCTTACTGATTTGTATATGTTTTAGGGGTAGAACACGCCAATAAAAGGGTTTAATAATGTTTTTGGATTAAAACATACCTTTTAGTATAAATAATATATATTTTCGTTGAAAATATATGGAGTATGATAAATCATACTTTTCGAGGTAAAACGTTTTTGATGAATATATGTTTGGAGGAGAAGTTGGGTTGGTACGGTGTTTCTGAAGAAAAACCGACCGTGATGTTGGAACGAATATTGATTGGTCTCAGGAGAGTAAGTAACAGCATAGGCTTACATTTCAGTGGGGATTTCAGGGGATTCGTACAACATCGTATATTAAATTTGTCATATTAGTAGGATATATATATTGTACATGAGGCAGACATCATATATGGTCTCAATATGGTCCCTGCGCCAATGATGTCGTTTAATCGATTAAGTATTGCACGCGATGAATTGTTGGTAGATCTGTCGGGTTGACAACCCCATCATGACCGGTCGCCCCATGTCGAGTCAAACGACGAATTTAGATTCTGGTTATTGTCTAGCATTGATTATCCCTGCATGGTAAATATATAGTTCGTATTGTCTAGCTAACATACGAGTCTGAAAGTTGACGCTATGAATTTAATATACAAAACTTGGGAAAATTCCTTAATGTCGGGTTTTTGAACTTACGACGGATGACCCATGGATTTTATTAAGGAAGTAAATGGACTTTCTAAAAATATTATATGGATGTTTTACAACAAACACATAATTAGAAAGTTTTCCTTTGGATCAAATTGTTTAAATTTGAATATGTGAACTCACCTTCCTTTGTGTTGACACTTGATTTTAACGTGTTCTACAGGTACTTGAGTTCGACTTCGGGAATTATGGCGTATCTTGTGGTTGTTGTTGCATGTTTTGTAACTTAATAATGTTGGACTAACTTTTACAACTTTTTGAGATGAATGTAATAAGATCCATGAGGATCAAAACAACTTAACTATGTCGTGGTTGTATCATGTTTTAAAACGTAATGTTTAAAGCTTATGTTTTAAATAAGATAATATGTCCAACAATTTAATGCATCGATCATCAAGATATAAATGGGAACCAACTTCCGTCTCCACTACGTTTTATATTCCGCTGCGACGTTTTTGGGGTGTGACACTTCTCCTCCTCCTCTTCTCCTCCTCTGCTATTTCAAAGAACAACAAACCCTAGAATTTTCCTCCTCCCAGCCCAACAGACACCACATCTCCCGTCCACCACCACATCTCCGATTGAGCCGCCAACAACCACCTGCTGCGTCCACCCTACACAATAAATAACCCTGAAGAAGAATCGAGGTTGCAATATCACCCCCTTCTTAACGGAATGCTGAAGAAGAATCGAGGTTGCAATTGTTTCTTCAGATGCAATAAATAACCCTTTTCTTCTCAAACACTACAACCCGAATTAGACTCCGGTGAGATCCAAATCCGACCACGTGACTTGTTCACACAATTCAACACCACCGCTGAGAACTTTAGCAAGGCTCCAACTATGGTCTTCCGGATCGACACTGATGCTCATCTCTACGACGATCCTGACGACGTCAGCATCTCTCCTCTTCTCGACAGCAAAATCGACCAACTCATCATCATGTCCCCCTCCGGTACGTATCTCTCACTCAATTCGTTTATAAAAACATATGTCTGGTGATTATTGTTAGAAATTAGGGGTTAGTTGGACTTTTGCTAGTGTTAAACTTGAAGGAGATGAAATTAGGGTTTGTATGATAGGTGTGTAAAAGGAAAGGATGGTGGAAGTTAAAAAACAAACAGTCTTCTTCTTGTAGAGTGCAGAGGTTTGGTCCACCTCTTCAGCTGCAGATGTCTGCCGGTGTGATCCGCAGACTACAGACGTTTTACCTCTGAAAAAACAAACAGCACCATACTCTCAAAGCATACAATGGATAGAAAAAAACAAGGGCGATGGCAAGAAAAAAGTTGCGGGTTCCAGTTCGAAGGCGAGGGGGCGCGGCTCGCAAAGTAGACGAGGCGGATCGAGTGGTTCAAGTGTGCCATTTCAATCACCACATGGTAATTTTTCCCTACACTCTCAACCTCCATACTTTTATGCCCAAAAAACACAACCGGATTTTTACAACACCCAACCCCAACCGAATTATCCACCACATTTTTTTTCATTACTACAAGGTCCCACGATGGTTGCACCAGGTGTGTACGAGTATCCTACGGAAGCCCAAAATGATTTTGACCCGTTTGCTTATCGGAGTCCACTCAATCTCCAATATATAATGTTAAACACATGCTTCCAATATACGATGATGACGAAGATGAAGAATTTGTAGCCGAGACTCAAGACTTAGATGAAGACGAAAATGAAGAAGCCGAAGAAGAGGAAGAACTTGAAGTCGAAGAAGAAGCCGAATATGAACCGAAAGGAAAGGGGGTAAGGCGGATCCACAAAGATGGACAAAGAAACAAGAAGAGCCATTAGCAATGGCGTATGTGCATTGTAGTCTAAACAAGAAAAAAGGCAATCAACAAAAATCGGATGGTTTTTGGAAAAAGTTATCGCATATTACAATTTGACCATTGGAGGAAGTTCACAGACCGTTCATCAAATCCATCCAAAATGGAAAGCTATGCAAGGGAAGTTGAACTTATTCAACAGCTTTTGGCATTAAGCGGTATAATTTTTTACGTTTACATACTTTTTATTTTTTTACCTTTATATATGGTTATTTTTTACCTTAATATAATTTATATTTTTATTATAGGATTGTTTACGTCCTAGCGGGAGTGATGATGCTCTTGTTATGAAACAAGCGCTAAAAGATTACCAAAAAAACATACGTGTAGCTTTCCTCATATTGAGGCGTGGGAGGTGGTTAGAAAGCATGAGAAATGGTCCCCGGTACCATTGTTGGGTGAGGAGAGTAGTAGTTCGGGGCAAAAAAGAAAGTCATCAGATTTGGGTAACTACCAAGCGGGTACACCGAATACCGAATTCACTAGTGATATACCCGACATAAACGTAGAGTCCTCTCCAAGTAGGAAAAAAAAGAAAGAGAAAAAAGATAAAGGACCCGCAACATCGACTAAAGATAGAGTCCTCTCCACAGGGGCTTCGTACGAAGGCACATAATGTCTATAAATATGGGTCTTGGGTTCTTAGAAATAGCAACTTTTGGTGAGACGAAGCGAAGCTCTGCCAAAATTATCCCGGGTCTGTAACTTTGCAATTATCAATGAGAAGCGATCTTAATGGTATATGCATGGTTCTTATGTCGATCACTAGCATGGAATCCGCACATAGCTTGTAGATAACCGAATTGGTCGGAGCGCATATTGAAGGCGATTACGGTCCTCACAAGTGGTATCAGAGCTTGGAGGCCAGATTTGTGACAAAGGATCATCATTACCGGAGATATCTACTTGATTTAACCGTTTCAAATCAAATTTCATCTTACTTCTACTCATTCTTCTAGTTTTTGAACTTTTGAAACATTTTGAGACTTTGAACCTCAAATTCACGTTGAATCCACGGATAGATTCAGCTGAATTTGTAATATACTGTGCGAAACACATCATTAAATAATCCTATAAAGTTTCAGACCTAAATTCAATCTAAATCTCTCAAAATCAGCAAAAAAACATGAAAAACATAACAACTTTTCTCGCAGCTTAGCCTCATACGAAGGCAGCTTCGTACGAACCCAGTGTTCTTGTTGTGATTTTTGAAGAAATTTCAATTTTAAGAAGCTACTGTTCTAGCTTCGTATGAAGACACGAGGGCTTCGTATGAACTCTCAGTGTATTTGTCTAATTAGTGTATTTCTTGTCTTCGCACGAAGGCAAGAATCTAGCTTGGTACAAGCACATTGTTCTTGATATTTTCATTCAAAAAATTGTCTAAGTGTTTGAATTTCTCAAGTACTTTCAATCATGTCTGACGAATTCTTGAACCCGTTTTATGATGCTTTCACTACATCAGCACCAGCATCTACATCTACATCCAACCCGAAGAACGTGTCAAGTGTCATCTTTGAGACACTAAACGTAGACAATGTGTTTGGTAACTAGCAAAAGCCACCTAAGCTAATGAATATTGAGGAATACAATCGATGGGCACCGAGGTTCATCAAATCAACTGGCTAAAGGCTTACGCGTACGAGAGTTGCAAATATTTGGAGATCGGGTATCCTATACCAGTCACACCATAAGGAGAAAGAATTCCATTCACAGCGTTGCAAAAACAAAATCAGGAGAATTTTTGCTGCCGCACAACGTGGGATAGCTCTTATTCACCAATCGGTTCATGATGACATCATATCTTTGCTTAGATATGATAATACAACTAAAGGGCTGTGGGAGTCGTTAAAAAAGAAGTTTACTTGTGGTGACGAGATTGTTAAAAAAAGGAAATCGTTGTTGAAAGAAGAGTTTGGTTATTTTAGTTGTATGAAAGGTGAAGGTGTGAAGCAAACGATTGAACGTTTTGTCACTTGAAGGTTGAGCTAGATAGGTTCGGTATTCAAAAGACAGATGAAGAGGTGAACGAGAAGCTAATTGATGCACTTCTATAGATGAGGATGACTGAAAGTATTATGTGTTGATACTGAAAAGCAATACGAATTTGAGCACAGTCAGTCTGGACACCTTGATCGAAAAGTTAGACGGACACGAACTGGATATCAGAAAGCAAAACAAGTCGAATACCTCTAACTACCAACAAAATGTAAATACCTACTACAGAGATAGTCTTTTGTCACCGAATGTTCAGTCACTGAAGATAGGGACAGCCTTCAGTGCCGGTAGTTCAACCGAGACACCAAGCAGTGGTTCTAGCAGTGGATCGTCAGGGAGTAGCGAATTTGGTTATCAAATTTCTAACTTAACTCCACAATCACAGGCTACACCAAGTGTTCAACAGAATCAAAGTAATTCCAACACCAATGTAGTACAATGCAACATAGCCGTAAATCTTAGCAATGCACTGAGTCTAAGTGCAGAAAGGGCTAAACAACAAATGGTGTTCCTCGCATCTGTTCTCGAGAGTTACGAACGTTTAGTTGCTGGCAAGATAGGCAAATTGATGACAAAAGAGGACTATGGTCAAATTGACCCTGAAGATATGGAACTAATTGATATACGCAGGTGCATGGCTAATGTAATTCTTCATGCTCAGAAGTTTATGAAGATTACGGGCCGCAATGTGTGGGTGATCTGAGTACCAAATTGGGTTTTGACAAGTTGAAGGTCACCTGTTTCAAATGCAAACAAAAGGGGCATTTCATACGTGAATGCCAAAACCAAAGTGTGAATGACAGTGTTAACCCATTCAGTGAGGATTACTACAAGAAAGAGATTTACCACCACAATCTGGAACAACCTCCGAAAGTCAACCGTCCGCAGATCGAAGAGGGGTCATCATCTAAAGACAAAACTAGGGCATTGATTGTCATGCAGGAAGATGAGGGGTTTGATTGGAGCAAGTATATTCCTGATGAGGGTCCGAGCGCATTAGTTACTAAGTGGGTGTATAACCGAGAAGAAGATATTGCTCGAAAGAAGCTTGGTGAGATTGAAATGATCTATAAAGATGCAAAGGAGTACAATAGATGGGATGAGGAGAGACAGTGCTACCTGGATCAAGAGGGAAATATAGCAACTGATCCAGCAACAATCGCCTTTGATGCACTAGTAAAAACGATTCCAACTGTCAAAGAAGAATACAAAGAGGTACTCGCTGCTATGAGAAAAGAGAAAGCTGAGAAAGAGGCGAAGTTAAATGCTGCTAAGAATGGTCCAGAGATCATTGACGTGAAGCAGGAGCTGACATCAGAAAACCTGAGAAAGACGGCGGATAATGCTTTAATGGCCAAACAAAATGAGGTAGAATCTTCAACCGTGTCTGTCGAGTCATAAAACTAGGTTAGGTCTTCAAATGAAAATGTGCAAAATGGTAAGTCCATTGATGAGAAGTGCAGGCATTGCATAAAAATGTGCAAAATATGTACTAAAAAAGAAAATGGTTTGAAATCCAAGACTGATGAACTCACCCAAATAGAAAAAGTTTTGAAAGAAGCAAATCAAAAAATTGATTCGTTTAAAGATGAACTGGTTCTAAAAAACAAATTAATCAAAGTGTCTAAAGATAAAATTGATCTTTTGGAAGAAAATATAAGAAAGGGTGAATCAGAAATTGAAAGATTTCGAAAAACGAATGAAACGCTCATTTTCGAATCTGGATCAATTAATGAAGCATATGATAAACTTAAAAGAGTTGTTTCTGAGGCAGAAGATCGTGATTATCAAAGAAGAGAATTAAACAATAAACTGCAAAACACTCTTAAGGAAACAGAAAAATCAATAAACATGTTTCTTGATGAAATTGCAAAATTAAAACTTCAACTTGAAGAGGCTAAAATTGAAAATGGGCGTATCAATCTGAAGCTGAAAAGCTACTATTCGTCCAGCTTTGTTCTTGATTATGTGATTCCAAAACCGATTGGAAAGAACAAAGACGGAAAAGATGTTTATAGCAATAGAAGCGGTATTGGTTACAACCGAGTTCCACCACCCGTAAATGGTGATTTCTATAGAAGTAACTTGGGGGTGGATAAAGATTTGAACACTAAAACTAAAACTGAAATTGACAAGTTACCAGAAAACCTTGATGTCACGTTTTAGAAATCTTCTAATGAAGAAAAACTAAATTCAGAGTTGGTTAACAATGTGATAAATGATGTCTTAAAAAGTGAAAGTGACAATCCAAGTGAATGTTTTGAAGATGACGAGTGTTTTATGAATAATTACATTCCCAAATCCAAAAACAACTTAGATGACGAATCTACTCTGGTGATGTACCAGATGAATGGATCTGATAAATTGTATTTGGATCAAGATTTTCCGATTCAAAACGTTAATTTGGATAAAATTGAGAAGGTTTTCAAGTTGGTTGAAGTTGATGTGTCAGAAGTTCAAAAGTTGTCAACTTCGAAAGGATTTTTGAAGGCTAAAACTTATTACACCAAACCTAAACCACAATTTCAAAATAGAAAACAAACTGGTGGTAATGGGCGTTGGGGTGGTAAGTTGAATCATAAACAAAGTTTTCAGAAGTCAAACTATGTGAAGAAAACTGAATTTGTTAAAAGTTCAAATTCTTTCGGTGATCAAGAGTCCGAAATTTTCAAGAAATCAAACGAGGAGTTCTTTGATAAGAAAGCAACACAAAAATAGTTTGAGGGCACATGTCGGGTTCTCGATAACCGAACTTGTTTCAAGTGTAATGAGATTGGTCACATAGCACGAAAGTGTACCAACTCTAGGCCAAAAACTATTATTGTTGAGAACAAACGGAAACCTAACGATGTGAAAGGAAAGGCTCACATGTTTGTTGAAAAACCAGTAAAACAAGTTTTCAAAACTAGAGAAACTGGTAAAACTTTCAAGACAAATGTTCAAAACCAACAAACATGGAAGTCAAAATTTCAAGCTAAAACATCGTTTGCTGAAAATCGAAACAATCTCCATCTACCTCACAAGTCAAGAAGAATGTTCCGAAGATTTCTGTGACTGAAACTAGAAAGAGACAAACTTCTCCAACCGTTATGGTAGGAAAGTATGTACCTAAAGTTTCAGGTGGTGATAAAAACAAACAAACTTCTTCGACCCCACAGGTCAAGAAGTATGTCCCAAAATCTTTTCAACCGAATGTTCCAAAACCTGATGTTTTTGAAAAGGTTGAGGTTGAAACAGAGAATGTTTTGGAAGTTAATTATAAGAATTTCCCTGTTCTTTCCACAATTCGTCTCAATGTTAAGCTACCCGAGTCAAAAGAGGCTTGGATTGCTTCATTCAACTGATCAAATCTGATGCGTGCAGGAGCTCCCGAGATCAATCTCAAAGTGGATAATGGATAGTGGAGCGTCCAGGCACATGACAGGGATGCTCGCCCTGCTGTATGATATTCGAGCGATAAAAGGTAGTTATGTTGGTTTTGCAGGAAATCAGGGAGAAAGGATAATTGGGGAAGGAACTTTGTCGAACGGAAATGTGTCTTTTGAGAACGTAAACTACATTTCCGAATTGGAAAACAATATGTTGAGTATCTCGCAGATCTGTGACAAGAAGTTTATTGCACACTTTAATGACCAAGAATGCCTGATACTTAAACCGGGATTTATCATCTCTGAAGAGTGGGTTCTGATGAGGGCAACGAGAGAGAACGATCTTTATGTTCTTGATATGAGCATCGCGACTACTACAGATAACAAACCGCAGTGCTTTGTATCTAAGGACACTGAAAAGGGATCGATATTGTGGCACCGTAAAATGGCCCATATCCATTTACGGAAAATGAATCATCTTGTGTATAATAATCTGGTTGAGGGTGTCAACTTAAAGAATATCCAGCTGGGCGATGAGTGCATTAGCTACAAGAAGGGGAAACAAACCAAAAAGTCGCATCTGAGGAAACTCTTAAACTCGATCAAGAAGCCGCTTGAGAGACTTCACATGGATCTCTTTGGTCCTGTGAATGTGAAGAGCATAGTAGGAGATCTGTATTGTCTGGTGGTAACGAATGATTACTCGAGATTTTCTTAGGTACTGTTTCTGGAGACTAAAGATGAAGTTTTCACAAGTTTGATGAAGTTGTTCAAGAAGCTGGAGACTCATTACAAAACTCCGATTAGACGAATCAGAAGAGATAATGGTACAGAATTCAAAAACAACAAGATGGCAGAATTTTGTGACGAAAAAGGTATCTTACACGAGTTCAGTGCTCTGTATATTCCACAACAGAATGGAGTAGCAAAACGAATGAATCGGACATTGATTGAGGCTGCTCATACTATGTTGGCAGATTCAAAGCTCCCTGTGAGCTTCTGGAGTGAAGCAGTATCCTCTGCGTGTTACACCCTGACTCAAGTGTTGACTGTCAAGCCGCACAATAAAACATGTTTTGAGTTGCTGATGAACCAGAAGCCAAATCTGAAGTACCTTGAACTGTTTGGTTCACCGTGCACAGTTATAGATCCATATGGCAAATTCGGGTCAAAGATTTTGGAGGGATACTTCATTGGATATGCTCTTCCACTCCGACGGGTATTTGTACCAACTCTTAAACGAATCATTGAAGCTCAACATGTTGAGTTCCAGGGGTATTCTATGCCTGTTCAAAAACCTGGTGTTGTGTGGATGTTCGACTACGATGGGTTGTGGGATTCATTCGACCTTCCAGAGGAACCATCAGATGATGAATTGGTAAAGTTGTTTTAGTAACATCGGTCTTACTCACAACAATAAGCGCCAAGACTGATGGTTGTTACTGAAGATCATCCAGGAGGTGCAAATGATTCGGGAGTAGGCCCTAGTAATACTCAGCATGATTTTCAAACTAAGACAACAGAAACAGTTGCTCCAGCAGAAAATGCTCCAGCCACAGTGGTTGACAACGCAAATGATTCTGATTCAGAAAGCCCCACATTTGATTAGGGAGATACTGACTCTAAGGGGGAGTAGATCGAGCTTGATATTGAGTCAAACGAGGTCATTCAAGATGTAGAGCAGAATGTCACAAACCTAGAGAACGAGGTGATAGTTTCTGATGAGGTGATGCCATAAACACTTTCCTATCACCCAGAAAAGTTTATCATAGGAGAGCTTCAATCTGGTGTTCGAACCAGACGCCAAATTGATCAGGGCCTTTCATGATTTTACAAAAAGATTTTTCTTTCAAGTGTTTTATCTCGCAGGTTGAACCAAAGACTTACAAAGAAGCCCTGACGGAAGAATCGTGGGTGAAAGCGATGCAAGAAGAACTTGGTCAATTTTAGAAGCTAGGGGTGTGGATGTTAGTCGATTTACCCGATGGCCATAGAAAGATAAACGCAAAGTGGGTTTTTAAGTGTAAGCGAGATGATAGAGGGGTCGTTGTTTGCAATAAAGCTCGCCTAGTCGTTTAAGGTTTCAGTCAGCAAGAGGGAATTGATTTCACGGAAGTGCATGCCCCAGTTGCTCAACTTGAAGCGATTAGAATCACTCTCATTTGCATCATGGAAGGGTTTCAAGGTATATCAGTTAAATGTTAAGTCCGTGTTCCTTTACGGAAAAGTGAAAGAGGAGGTGTATGTCGGTCAGCCACCAGGCTTTACTTACCCTATCCACAAAGATAAGGTTTATCTTCTCGACAAAGCCTTGTACGGGTTGCACCAGGCCCCGAGAGCTTGGTACGAGACGCTCTCTCAGCACCTGCTATCGAACGGCTTCAAACGAGGGAAGGTAGATGCAACTCTCTTCACAAAGGAAGTCGGTGATAGTCTTCTGATCGTAAAAATTTACGTTGGTGACATTATTTTTGGGTTTACCAATGACGAACTCTGCAAGGAATTTGAGAAATTCATGAGGCAAAAGTTCGAAATGAGCTCAATGGGCGAAATGTAGTTCTTCCTCAGCTCGAAGGTCGATCAACTGCCAGAGGGGAACTTTAAACATCAAACGAAGTACGTTCACGATGTATTGTAGAAATTCAGTATGTCAGGGACGTCTGTTATGTCTACCCCATTAGCAACTAACCATGGTATCAACCAGGATCTCAAGGGAGAAAAGTTTGATGAAACCTTGTACCGGTCCATGATTGGTTCGCTTATGTAGTTAACCGCGTCAAGACCTGATATAATGTACCCAACTTGTCACACCCCGACCGCATAAAACAACAAATCGCGACGGAATCGTCGGGGAGTGTTGTAACAGAATCATTGTCTCATAACACACGGAAATTTGAAGTTTTGTTTTATTTAAAGATTAACCTTTTACATTGTCTTGAAATTTAATCAAACAAGTTAAACATAGTCTATTATTGTTATTAAGTCACTAAGGCCTCGTCCAGTCCTAAATGAGCTTGCATCCTAGCCATCAACATCTTTCAATCAACGCCTGAAACATATGTAAAAACAAAGTCAGCAAAGAAATGCTGGCGAGCACATAGGTTTTATGAGAGTGTCGGATTCATGGCTAGTTTACATGTTGCAATACCTCATTAGACTACAAGAGTCAAAAGTAAAAACCTTGTTTTGAAAAGTGTATAGTATTGCAACATAATTAACCAACTCAAATCAAGATGGTTATAACTTATAAAATCTCGTAGCCATGATTCTTAACCCAAAACATTTATTTAAGAAAACCAAATTGTAAATCATCTCGTTAATAAAACTCGTATGGTTTATATCTTTAGAAAACATCGTTATGTGACATCGTTTTAAAATCGTTTGCCCAAGTGAACTAAATAATGCCACAGGATGTAATATGATAAAACACTTATATATAAGAAGTACCAGCGGCGTATCTACCATGTTTTTATCATGTTATACCCATCCAATTATCTAATCACAACCCAAAACCAATCATTTGTTTAATTCGTTTAACACGTTTAAATCGTTTCAAAATCGTTTAAATCAATTCTTGTTTTAATTGTGAAAACTACTTTTGGTCGTCTCGCTAATAACATCCAAACCTTCGCAACTCGCCTATCGCCAATCTCGCATTAACAAAGCACCAAAGGGTAAGTTAAAAACCACAGATTCAGTCGTTACCCACATAACCCCCACACATAACCATGGGTGCAGTCTGATAACAAGATTTGTCAGATCTTATGGTACCATAACCTAATACTGGTCGGTTCGGCCATAACTAATGAATGTTATTCGTTATGTAATTATGCCCAACAAGTTTGTTCACATTATCGACATCGTTATTAATTTAATATAAACCATTTTAATCATTTTCGAAACCATCCTTAAAAACATCGAAATCATTTAACACATATGAATCACCCCAAAACAATCAAAAAAAGTAAAATAGGGGAACTATGTACTCACTTGAGAATGCTTAGAAGTCTTGAATAACACCCAAGCAAAGCTAGAGGGGTCACGGAAATCAATCGGCACCTAACATAAGTAACTACGTTAACAAACCGAACCTAAATCGGAAGATCGGATAGAATGAGGTCTCGTAAACCAAATGAGTACTGGAACTCATATGATATGGTTTAACAAAGCCTACATACTAAATCGAAACCTATCCTAAGTGTTTACGACCCATTACGACTCGTTTAGGTAGCTTATGCTACTTTAACGCGTCGTTCGCGTAAAACACGTTCGGACCGCCTAACAAGTCCTACGACAAGTATTATATGCCTTAACGTGACTAATAATGTTACCTAATCAGTTTAAATGTAAAAATTTAGGTTACATATGCTTAAAATGAATTTATGCGTAAAAAGGGCATTATGGTCATTTTCCTAAGGCATATAAATTACCTATCATACAACTAACTAAATGAAGTGACCATAAGGTATAACCTCGGAAGGTTATTCCCTATATAACTATGGTCACAAAACATGTTTGGTCGGATCCTAATGATTGACCAAACGGGTCGGGTTCAAAAGTCTAAGCGATTGTTTGGACCGCTTATCTTACGACCCTATATAAGCACTAAACTAAAAGTGACGAGTTAAACATGTTAAAACATGTTTAACGAAGTTAGAAAACAAGTTTGATATCAAAACAAAGGGTTTTGATACCCAAGAATAGTTTGGTTGCAAAATACGCATGAATACGCATTTTGACCGAAACTATGACTCGTCACTACGCCTAATCAACGTGGTAATCAGTAGGTATAGTCACATGGGACTATGACCATCATGATTACGCTCACGTTGTGAAGTTCAAACGAACTTCGTGTTGACTAAAGACTGGTCAAAGCTGAAAGTCAAACACTGTTTGACTTTCGTGCTTAAAAACGCATAAAAGAACAAAAGAAACTTACAAAAGGTCCAAGCGATGGAGATTTGAACCCAAAATTTCTCAGGTGTGAAGCCTCACAAGGAGAGCTTCAACTTAGAGAATAATTTGAGAGCAAATGTGCAAGTGAAGGTGATGAAGATGGTGGGTTTATATAGAGTTTGAAGAACCGTTAGGATCGTTCCTCGATAATTGAGCTTTTATCCAGACCATACATGTAAGGCACATGGTTTTGGAATACTAGGGGTGTCCAAAACCATCACACGGTATTGAAAAAGTTACACTTAGGCCCCTGAAATTCAACCTGGGTGCCAAAATTTAAGTTTCTGGCCAGATGAGGCTGTGGCGTCGCACCCCAGCAACACCATATAGTGGTGGCGCAGCACCACCACCTACCAGTAACCAGAAACTTTGCTAAATTGTCAGGTTTGGTCCCTGCATCTTGTTTAGGCCATTTTTGACTCGTTTAAACCCCGTTAACCCATTTTCAAGGCTTAATAATGAAGTTAAAGTTTAGAGAACATGAAACATCCTCAAAAACATCTCAGATGTCGGTTCGTTTGGCCGTACAATTGCGTTGTTCGGTTAATTATGACGAAACACGAACGGACGCGAAAAACGATCTAAATTGCGCGCGAATGGAAATTGAGCATTCCAATCACTAAAATAAAATATTTTAATGATTACATAAATTTTTGGATGTCCGGATATATTCAGAACGTAAGATATGCGCGAAAATGCAAACTTATGCACTTTTTGACGCTTTTAGTCCCTGTTGATCAAATATGTTTATTTTTGCGCACCAAACACCTCAAAGCCTATTTCTAAGCTTTGTAAAGGATACTTAGGGAATGTTTAACATTTGATCAAGTTCCAGAATGTTCGATACCATACGAATCGGCAGACTTTCGAAGTTTGATGCAAATAGTCCCTGCGATCGAATAAACTTAATTTCAACACACCAAACCCTCAAAACTTATTTCTAAGTTATGTAAAGGTTATTTAAGGTATGTTAAGCCTATGTCACTATTTCGGAGTGTTTGTTGCGTTAAACTGATTACGTTTACGTATCAGTTCGCGTATAACTTTCCAGAAAACGATTTAGAGCTCGAAATCGAACGAGAATTGATATGTGCAAATGATACACATATTTATACAAATCCCAAGTATGAAACAAAATATTTCATTGGTTTGGTATTTGTTTGATGGTCGTAGAGGCACAGATGTCACAGTCTCCCATACTTCAGGAAATTTCTTCCCGAAATTTATTTAGAGGAAACTTGTGAGAGCTCGAAACATGAAGTCGAAAAGATAAAACAACATTGGTTATGGTTCTGAACTTCTAATAACTTAGATAACATCATGCTTGCAATGTAGGAGGGACACTTATATACAAGTATATGAAGCGCCATTGGTGCGTCCACCGTACCTCCATTACACTGTTCATGTTTCGTTATTGTTGCCACTATCGGTTCTTACACATGATAAATCTTACTATGGTTTCCGTGCACGAAATTTCATAATTATGTATGCATCCATAATTATGTAGTTCCTTGCATGGTCCGTACAACGCATTTTGTAATGTGTAGGGGAAGAAAAACAATGAACGAACCTGTGATGAGTGTGACTAGACCACCATGGGATCCTTTTAATTAAATCAATAAATGATCTCTTTAAATAGACCACCAAGGAGTCTTTTCAGCTATATCATCACATGCCATTCTTAACCAGATTTTGAATCAATCTTTTTGACTAGACCACTCAAGGGGTCTCTTTTGAATTATGGAATGGTACCATATAATCCAAGGTCTTAACTATTACGTATAAGCCCATTAAGGATTTAAGGTAGTACCTTTGGATATCCTACTGTGAATCCCTCAGATGAAGATATGGATGATCCTACGAGGATTTGGATAACGAAAATTCAGATTACACAAAAACACAAAAGAAAACACATAACACATAATCACAAAATTGTTTAACTTGATCTTCAATTTGTTATCATTTTGTTAATTTGTTTGTTAATTTGTACACGAGTATTTAAAGCACACCAGGAATCCAATCCGTGGATTTCATTTGGCACTTTATACATTTTCAAGAATCTAACTATGAAGATAGGAAGATCTTAATAGGAATTCGGCTTTGTCCTTATTGAATCGTAATGTACGCATTAAGGCATACAAAGAATTCAATTAAGGACTCCGATTTGAGCGATAATCATCCATAAGGATCTAATTATGAAGATAAGAAGATCCTACATGGATTTTTGGAATTCGAATAGCGGGATATGTTTCAAAATCTTGCACTAGATGCGCTTAAATCGATACATGAGGTAGAATGCTCATGAAGTTGAGGTGCTAGATATGCCAAGGCGACATATGAAGCAGAATTTGGAGGTTGGGAAATACGTATGTTAAATCAACATACGAGCAGAATATTTTACGAAAACTATGCATGGGGTTCTTTTAGAGATGTATTTAATGGTTTTGAAATCTTATGTAATACTTTTGAAATCATACAGTAGATATATTAGGTAAATATGTTTATAAAATGTTTTAAAAATCATGCGAGATGAATTTTGAAATTATGTATAAGGTTTTTGAAAACATGGATAATGCTTTTGAAATCATGCACTTGATATATTAAGTGAATATACTGTGTTAAAATTGTTTTCAAACTATATAAAATATTTTGAAATCGTGAAGGTTGTTTTGAAAACCTATACTATGTATGTTGTTATGAAAACTAGAATGTAATGATATGGGTATGAGATCGAAAAATACCCTTAGTTATCCAACCAAGGATTTAAAGTGACATTTTGAGTAATTGTCTAAAATTGTCACTTATATTCTGTACTTTGTTTCTTAGAATGAAACGAGTACTTAGAAATTTTTCAAGGAAATCATGAGCGAACACCTGAATGGGAGAACTACAAGAGTAGTTTATTAAAGAACATAGTTCTTTGGTGTAGGTATCGTAGGGTTATGCCATACACACATGTAACTACATTTGTACATCAGAATTGTGAACAACGATTTATTTATAAACCAAACAGATTGTTTCAGAGTTCAACAAAAGAAACAAAAGCCTAAGATTCAAATTATTCAAATCAGCAGCATCAGTCAAATGCTCATCCGTGAGTCAGATTTGCATTGACAAACTTTGGGTATTCATTCCTGAAATGACTCGTCTCGCCATAGAAGTAGCAAGTACCAGGAGGAAAACGAGCTTGTGCTGGATTTGCTCGAAGTTGAACAGGGTTCTAAACAGCTTGGTTTAGCACAGTGACTGAACGACAAACTCTTGCCGTATGGCCAATAAGTCCACAGTTGAAACATGTTCGTCATTTGACACTGGCATGGTGATGGAGGTTACACTGATTCCACAAAGGAGCAGTTCCCAAGTACGGCTTCTTGGCTGGTGGTGCTGCCACCTGGCTAGGTCCTGCTTGATTTGGTGCAACGGCTGGAGGATTCTTTGAAGCTTTACGCTTCTTCGATTTTTGTGAAGGCTTGGCTTCTATTTCCTATGGTATCTCTTGGGCGGCTTCACCCTTGAGGCGAGACATGGCGACAACCAATTAACAGTCTTCTGGATTACTACGCCTATTCGTTGGGCAAATTTGGTAGCCTGCTTGTACATCTGAGTGTCGCGGCAATGAGAAGACATCCTAAAGGAAATGGAAGACATAGGAGGAAAACAAGTGAAATCGGATAATCAAAACAGAATGACAACGCATAAAAATTGGGATCATTTGTTTGTTACCTAAGGCAAACAAATGAAATGATACCTAATCAAAGTAAGCGGGTCATATTAATGTATCACGAAGACATGCTTTAGCCTATAAGTGGACACTCACCCCAAGAGTTCCCAGGTAAGAGTCACTGATCCGATTATGTGGATTTGTACGAACACTCTAGCCTTAGACAGAAAACTCAGAGTACAGGCATCCACCCTTCCAGATTGCACGTGTTCACATTATAAGACCCAACTTTGACGAGATTTTAAAAACTTGAGGGTTCAAAACCTTATAATAAATCATCCGAGAACAGATGATTGGTTTTCAAAACATATTTGAAATTTGTGTTCTTGTTGTGGTTGTCACCTAAAGATAAGTGACGGTATTGTTTTAAGATCTAAACACAAGAATCTTGTGTTAGGGTCCTAGGAAGGTTATAGACTAGGTCAAAGCATTATTAATAACCTAATTCCCTATAACCATGAGCTCTGATACCAACTCTTCTGTCACACCCCGACCGCGTAAAACAACAAATCGTGGCGGAATCGTCGGGGAGTGTTGTAACAGAATCATTGTTTCATAACACACGAAAATTTGAAGTTTTGTTTTATTTAAAGATTAACCATTTACATTGTCTTGAAATTTAAACAAACAAGTTAAACATAGTCTATTATTGTTATTAAGTCACTAAGACCTCGTCCAGTCCTAAATGAGCTTGCATCCTAGCAATCAACATCATTCAATCAACACCTGAAACATATGTAAAAACAAAGTCAACAAAGAAATGCTGGCGAGCACATAGGTTTTATGAGAGTGTCGGATTCATGGCTAGTTTACATGTTGCAATACCTCATTAGACTACAAGAGTCAAAAGTAAAAACCTTGTTTTGAAAAGTGTATAGTATTGCAACATAATTAACCAACTCAAATCAAGATGATTATAACTTATAAAATCTCATAGCCATGATTCTTAACCCAAAACATTTATTTAAGAAAACCAAATTGTAAATCATCTCGTTAATAAAACTCGTATGGTTTATATCTTTTAGAAAACATCGTGGTGTGACATCGTTTTAAAATCGTTTGCCCAAGTGAACTAAATAATGCCACGGAATGTAATATGATAAAAACACTTATATATAAGAAGTACCAGCGGCGTATCTACCATGTTTTTATCATGTTATACCCGTCCCATTATCTAATCACAACCCAAAACCAATCATTTGTTTAATTCGTTTAACTCGTTTAAATCGTTTCAAGATCGTTTAAATTAATTCTCGTTTTAATTGTGAAAACTACTTTTGGTCGTCTGGCTAATAACATCCAAACCTTCGCAACTCGCCTATCGCCAATCTTGCATTAACAAACCAACAAAGGGTAAGTTAACAATCACAGATTCAGTCGTTACCCACATAACCCCCACACATAACCATGGGTGCAGTCTGATAACGGGATTTGTCAGATCCTATGGTACCATAACCTAATACTGGTCAGTTAGGCCAAAACTAATGAATGTTATTCGTTATGTAATTATGCCCAACAAGTCTGTTCACATTATTGAAATCGTTATTAATTTAATATAAACCATTTTAATCATTTTTGAAACCATCGTTAAAAACATCGAAATCATTTAACACATATGAATCACCCCAAAACACTCAAAAACGGTAACATAGGGGAACTATGTACTCACTTGAGAATGATTAGTAGTCATGAATAACAACCAAGCAAAGCTAGAGGGGTCACGGAAATCAATAGGCACCTAATATAAGTAACTACGTTAATAAACCGGACCTAAATCGGAAGATCGGATAGAATGAGGTCTCGTAAACCAAATGAGTATTGGAACTCATATGAGATGGTTTAACAAAGCCTACGTACTAAATTGAAACCTATCCTAAGTGTTTACGACCCATTACGACTCGTTTAGGTAGCTTATGCTACTTTAACGCGTCGTTCGCGTTAAACGCGTTCGGACCGCCTAACTAGTCCTATGACAAGTATTATATGCCTTAACATGTCTAATAATGTTACCTAATCAGTTTAAATGTAAAAAATTTAGGTTACATATGCTTAAAATGAATTTATGCGTAAAAAGGGCATTTTGGTCATTTTCCTAAGGCATATAAATTACCTATCGTACAACTAACTAAATGAAGTGACCATAAGGTATAACCTCAGAAGGTTATTCCCTATATAACTATGGTCGCAAAACATGATTGGTCAGATCCTAATGATCGACCAAACGGGTCGGGTTTGAAAGTCTAAGCGATTGTTTAGACCGCTTATCTTACGACCCTATATAAGCACTAAACTAAAAGTGACGAGTTAAACATGTTAAAGCATGTTTAAAGAAGTTAGAAAACAAGTTTGATATCAAAACAAAGGGTTTTGATATCCAAGAATTGTTTGGTTGCAAAATACGCATGAATACGCATTTTGACCCAAACTATGACTCGTCACTACGCCTAATCAACGTGGTAATCAGTAGGTATAGTCACAAGAGACTATGACCATCGTGATTACGCTCACATTGCGAAGTTCAAACGAACTTCGTGTTGACCAAAGACTGGTCAAAGCTGAAAGTCAAATACTGTTTGACTTTTGTGCTTAAAAACGCATAAAAGAACGAAAGAAACTTACAAAAGGTCCAAGCGATGGAGATTTGAACCCAAATTTTCTCATGTATGAAGCCTCACAAGGAGAGCTTCAACTTAGAGAATAATTTGAGTGCAAATGTGCAAGTGAATGTGATGAAGATGGTGGGTTTATATAGAGTTTGAAGAACCGTTAGGATCGTTCCTCGATAATTGAGCTTTGATCTGGACCATACATGTAAGGTACATGGTTTTGGAATACTAGGGGTGTCCAAAACCATCACACGGTATTGAAAAAGTTACACTTAGGCCCCTGAAATTCAACCTGGGTGCCAAAATTGAAGTTTCTGTCCAGATGAGGCTATGGCGTCGCGCCACAGCAACACCATATAGTGGTGGCGTAGCGCCACCACCTACCAGTAACCAGAAACTTTGCTAAATTGTCAGGTTTGGTCCCTGCAACTTGTTTTGGCCATTTTCGACGCGTTTAAACCCCGTTAACCCATTTTCAAGGCTCAATAATGAAGTTAAAGTATAGGGAACATGAAACGTGCTCAAAAACGTCTCGGATGTCGGTTCATTTGGCCGTAGATTGCGTTGTCCGGTTAATTACGACGAAACACGAACGGACGCGAAAAACGATCCAAATTGCGCGACAAATGGAAATTGAGCATTTCAACGACTAAAATAAAATACTATAATGATTACATAAATTTCTGGATGTACGGATATATTCAGAACGTAAGATATGTGCGAAAATGCAAACTTATGCACTTGTTGACGCTTTTAGTCCCTGTTGATCAAATAAGTTTATTTTTGCGCACCAAACACCTCAAAGCCTATTTCTAAGCTATGTAAAGGATATTTAGGGCATGTTTAACTTATGATCAAGTTCCGGAATGTTCGATACCATACGAATCGGCAGACTTTTGCAGCTTGTCGCAAATAGTCCCTGTGATCGAATAAACTTAATTTCGACACACCAAACCCACAAAACTTATTTCTAAGTTATGTAAAGGTTATTTAAGGTATGTTATTCGACACACCAAACCCTCAAAACTTATTTCTAAGTTATGTAAAGGTTATTTAAGGTATGTTAAGCCCATGTCACTGTTCCGGAGTGTTTGTTGCGTTAAACTGATTACGTTTACGCATCAGTTCGCGTATAACTTTCCAGGAAGCGATTTAGAGCTCGAAATCGAACGAGAATTGATATTCGCAAATGATACACATATTTATACAAATCCCAAGTATGAATAACAATATTTCATTGGTTTGGTATTTGTTTAATGGTCGTAGAGACACAGATGTCACACAACTTGCCTTGCGGCCCGATATAAGTCAAGTCCAAGAGTCTCACATCTCATGATTGTGAAAAGGATCTTACGCTGCCTGAAAGGAACTCCAAGCTTAGGCTTATGGTATCCCAAAGATGGTGATTTCAAACTTGAGGGTTATTCAGACTCAGATTTCGGTTGCTGCAAACTCAATTCAAAGTCTACAATGCTGCTAATTCTTCGGTCCACGACGGGTAACTTGGCAATGTAAGAAACCAACCACAGTTGCGCTCTCAACATGCGAAGCTGAGTATGTCTCAGCTAGCAGTTGTTGTTCACAGATTCTGTGGATTCAGCAGCAAATGAGGGACTATGGTTTGCAATTTCTTACCTCGCCTATTTTTGTAGATAATGAGGCTGCAATATATATAACCAATAACCCAGTACATCACGCTAAAACAAAACGTATTGAAATTCAACATCACTTCATCCGTGACTGTTACGAGAAGAAGTTGATTCGAATTGAAAAAGTCCACACCGACGAACAAAAGGCTGACCTTCATACTAAACCGTTTGATAAAACACGTTTTCAATATCTTTTGAAACTAAACGAGATGAAGCTTTTGTCGTCAGGGGGAGACATTATTGGCGTTGATGAAGAATCTAGTGGAGAGGACATTGGGAAGCAATATGCTTTGGTTTGTCACATTTTTAAATGTTTTAGTCTTTAGGGGGAGAAAATATTGTAGAAAAAACAAAAAAAAACATTAAAAATGTAAAAATACAAAAACAGTAAAAAAATTAAAAATGTAAAAAACATAGAAAAACCCAAAAAGAGTTAGTGTAAAAAGAGGAAATAATAGTACATCAGCTAGACTGTCACGGTATGCTAAAGATTTGGAAAGTTAAAAGCGTTAAACAGTCTCACTGATGATGTGTCGGTAGGTTTTTACACGTTTAGTAGACTGAATTCGGGATATAAACATAAAATCATATATCTTGCTTATCTCGTGGGGAACATCTCTCGGATATATGGGTAACCCCCGAAATCTTGTTTGAAAGATTGTCTATTTCTAAGATACTAGGTTTTTATACTTAGTGATATCTGGGGTATTATACCTGGTCTTCTGATATTGCGGAAGCAATGGCCTAGACCTCGTATAATACTTTACACGCTTTAAATAAGGCTTTCCCTCAGCATAAAAATTGATAAAATATTAAAAGATACAAATCAAGTGTTGTTGTAAAGAAGATCCCTAAGTGGGACATACCTAAAGTCGAGCCATCATCTCTCTGACTGAACGAAAGTTCTAACCTGAGCTCTCATGGTCTCGCACTACCCAGAGAACAAATATCATTATAGTATATTCACATGTAAGACTAAATATGGGGAATCTGGATATGAGAGTATATTCTGAGGTGGGACACGCGAATAAGTTAAATACATAAAACATTAATCCCGTATCTTGAATCAGTTGAACTCTGTGTGAGAATTTAAGTGGATCAGTATACTGACAATCTAGGTGAATCGTTTAAAACTTAGTGTGTTAAAAGCTCAACGGTGCTTGTGACTCGTCGTTAGCTGATATGATCCTCTAACAAACTCCCAAAAAGATGTTTGTAATTAGTTTATTATTGTTACTATTCAGACTTAAACTCAAAAAGATTTTCTGTGTGTTTGGATATAAAGTTTTTAAAATACAAAATGATTTTGTTTCTGCGTTATTTTCGACAAATCAGTGTTGGAAAGCTGATCTTCGGAATCTCATATGTAGAGAAAGATCCTGAATGATTAGGTGGAAGCTGATCTGAAAATTTGGGAAATTTGAAAAGTTAAACAAGTTCATTAATTTGAAACTTGTAATTTTTGTGAAAAATGAAAATTTGATCAAAAAATGTCAGACGGTTCGTAAATCGGGTCAACCAAGGTCATTAACTTGGACTTGGTTGATAAATCAAGTAACCGAGGTCAAATCAAGTAACCGGGGTCATTAACTGGATACCCGAGTGGATTTAAACCGGTGCACTAGGATCGTAAATCGGGTCAACCAATGTCCGTATGGGGTTTGAACCGTTGCACTAGGATCGCTAGAACCGCCTCATCTCGTTTGCGCCACACGTCCTCTTGAGTTTGAACTCGATCCTCGGCTAGCGGAACCTTTTTTCTTGGATTCACCTTTGTTTTGTTGATCCATGGTGTGGTGTGTAGAAATTTTAGTGAAAGTGGTGTGTGAGATGGGTGAAATGTGTTAGTTTTAAATAAAGAAAATATATTTTTTTTATTTTCCAACAGTCACCCGCAAGTCCCAACGTTCCAAAAATTCATAACGGTCACGTTTTCTTTTCGATGAGTATACACCGATTTTGTGGGTCACCGGTTACCAAAAGAGGGGTGGCGGCCCCGTGCCGCGCGATGAATGTGGGTTACCGAAGAGGTCAATGAAGGTGTCCCTTCCACCCTAAATAGAGTTCTTTCATAAAACTCACAGCATTTAAAAAAAAATGCATATATAGAGGACACGCACGTGGTCAACGGGTTAAGATGCATTTCAAAAATATATTAACATTAATTGTTTTACATTATGGTGCCTTTCGAATATTATTTTATAAATTTTTTAGAGTATGATGCAGTTCTATTTTATATAAGTGGACGATGTTGGATGTGAATCTGATTTTAGAAATTTAAAGGAACAAAAATTAGAGTATGATGCTAAGGGTTGAGACCTTAAAAATTAGAGTATGATGCTTAATTTGTTCAGTTCTATTTTCTGTTTTAGCTTTTATAAACTTTTTGTACATTTTATGAGTCTTATACATTTTTATGTATGTAGTGAATCTAGCTATCAACTACACAATGATATACAACATATAATTAATTTTATATATTTTTATGGGGTTAATTATAGCACTAATGGTTTGCCTGTTGTTGCCAGATTGATAGAAGCCGATTCGAGATGGCTAATTTTCTAAAATACTCGTAGAGTGGGTTAGGTTCCAAAGAACATAAATGAGAGAACAAGACAATAATAACTTTGATATAATTTTTTCTTCTTAAATTCTTTCATAGCTTTAAATATGCAATATTAATTTAACAACTACCTAGTACAGTGAGAAGTAAACAAAGGAACATGGGAACATATAAAGGAAACATGGGTGACGTCAGGCAAGTAAAGGTGGGTTTGGGTTGCTGATGTGTTAGGGGACCCAGGGTGGAACACTTCTACCCCGTGATGACTGTATATAACGAGTTATACAATCCCAAACACCATCGCCACTGAATTGTATCACGCGTCAAACATAAAACGTGTTGTATTTTTAACGCGTGATTGTTTTGATTGTTTGAGGGAAATTGTTGGGTGTGGTGGTGAGTGATGAGCATTTTCACTAAAATCCATCCCTAGTGATGGAATAATGCTTGATGACATGACGGAACTTGATTGGAAGTTGTGAGTGAGTGATGAGTGATGATCACCCCAACCCTGTTCAGCAATAGTGATTTCTCAAGTTGCATATCATGTTCAGCTTCATTATTTTCCTTCCAAATTATGTTATATACTCATCATTAACTTTAGAGCCTGAAAAAAAATAATTAAAAAATAAACCAGACTCTATTTCTTTAAATATTCTTAGAACCGGAGCAGCAGGTTGAATAGGAAATCGGCTTGGCCACCAGTTCAATTCTTACGTCTAACCACTCATGAATAAACCGGACGGTTTTCATGTAACTCTGGTTCAACTCGGAACCGGGTGGGACAGTTGGAATCGGCTTCAAGAATTTACAGAAGTTTTGTTTGGGGCGAAGTGGGACATTTCTTTGCGATTTTTATAGTCTAGGGAGCTGTAGGAATATATAAGTGAGTGATGTTGGATGTGAATCTGATTTTAGAAATTTTAAGGAATAAAAATTAGAGTATGATGCTAAGGCTTGAGACCTTATTAACTTATATACACAATCAATACTTCTTGCCGGCTATTCTAGGATAACTTTTAAGTGAAAATTGTAATTTACAAGTTTATAGCGTTTTGTAACCTTTTGGATTCGACTTCTTGGACCGATATATTAACTCACAATAAGAAACTGGGTTAATCTTTTTTATCTAACTATTTGTTTTGCCTGATTTTTGTTGGAGCTGTTAGTATCTCCATGGATTGAAGCTTAACTGCTCCTATAGGAGAAAACAACTTATTACATTAGATCAAACTAAATATCCAAATTATTAGTTACTTTCAAACTCAGTTTATTTCCTCCAGATTAAATATATTGTTTAACATGCCTAATTTGTTCAGTTCTATTTTCTGTTTTAGCTTTTATAAACTTTTTATACATTTTATGAGTCTTAATCTAGCTATAAAGTATGTGAAGAAACAGAAAGTTCTGTGAATGTTTGTCATACGCCAAATAAGAGGATGCAACCAATTTATAATAAATCTTAGAATACAAGTGAATGTTTGGCATACCTCAAATAAGAGGATGCAACCAATTTATAATAAATCTTAGAATACAAAAGGTACAGTGTTAAAGAATAAGAAATAATACAAATATTTATAGTGATTATTCGTTAACATCCCCCCGCAAGCGAAACGGTGGCGGTCGTATGCCGAGCTTGTCATGAAAAAACTCAAACTGGTGTCGCGAGAGGCTTTTGGTGAAGATATCCGTAACCTCAAGCTTAGTTGGAACAAAACAAGTGTATAACTTCCCTGAAGTAACAAGTTCTCGAATAAAATGGTAGTCGAGATCAATGTGTTTGGACCTTTTGTTGGAGACTGGATTTTGTGTGAGGAAGAGAGCACTTTCTTGTCACATAGAAGAGTCGGGCGGTCGGGAGGAAGGGCATGTAGCTCTCTTAGAAGATGGGTAATCCAGATAATCTAAGCAGCAGTGGAGGCCATGGAATGATACTCTGACTCGCAATTTAAGCGAGAAACAATCAATTATTTCTTAGCACTCCACAAAACAAGGTTTCCCCCAAGGAAGATGGAGTAACCAAAAGTGGAACGACAATTGTGAAGGCAATGAGCCCAGTCAGCATCATAGTAACCAAGAACAATAGTCTTGTGAGGGCGAGAAAAAGGTGAGCCTAAAAGCAATGGTTCCTTCCTTTAACATACCGAAAGATACGCTTAACATGTTGAAAATGTTCCTCAGTTGGTGATTGTAAAAATTGGCTAACTTGGTTGACCGCATAGGAGATGTCAAGCCTTGTGATCGTCAAGTATTGAAGAGCACCCACTAGGGAACGATATAAAGTGGGATCTTAGTTGATGACCTAACGGAACTTGATTGGAAGTTGTGAGTGAGTGATGAGTGATGATCACCCCTACCCTGTTATTGTTAGAATTATAAACTTAATTATGTATATTTATTATGTAATTAGGATAATTAAACTTATGTTATGTATATATGTAGCAAATAAGAGAAGAGGTGTGACGGTTGATGGATACCGGTTCAAACGGGCAGTTATTCCCGCCAAAGAATAACCGCCATATTGAACGACACCTCTTTGCGTATAAATAGACATTTGCCGGCAACCTTTGCCGACACCAAGATATTTTCACAATATCCATTTCAGTTTATTTCCGTTCTCTTTTGTGTGTGCGTTTATTATCATGTTCATGATCAAGGTTAATATGGAATTCACTTGCAAACCTAATAGATCCAGTTCGGATGTTAATGATTATCAGACAAGTGATAATCTTCCGCTGCTAAGAAGTGGTATCAGAGCCACGGTGGGAAATCGAAGAAAATCGATCGATATTACACGATTTCGGGCACAACCGGATGAAGAACAAAACAGAGGATACGGAGACGGAGACGAATTCAACCCCAATCGCACAACTCCGCGATCACGAATGTTTGCAAGAATGAAGCAAGAAACGATGCCTTGCAAATGGTGTTCCGATGAAGTGAATGAAAGATGAAGATCGGAAAGGGTTGAAGACGGCTATGGTATGGACCGTAGTATTCACGCAGACGGGGAACCATTCAAGAGTACCATACGGGGAAAAGATGAAATACCAAGTATGAAATTCGCAACACGTGCGGATGACGAAGAAGACGTTCATTCGAAGGAAGATGAATCAAGAATTAGAGAACAAGAAACTGAAGAAAACAATCATGAATTGCAAGTCTCTATTTTAGAGAATGTATTCATGCATCGATAGAAAAGAAATAGAGACTTAGGGATACACTTTAGCGACAAAGAAAGGAAGGCTTTAGTGACAGAAGAAGGATTTACACGACAGAAGGACGATTAGCAATGAAATGGGAATTTATGAGGCTGATTTATGCAACATATTTTAATGTTTTAGTTTATTACTATAAGTTTAAATATACTCAGACAAGAGTGCATGAGAAAGAGATAGTGAAGAAGGTGATGGATCTGAAAAAAGCCGAAGTCAAGATGATGAAATCCAAGGCACTATTGCGGATCAAACGTAGAGGAACACAAGGCTGGGAAGGGATGAAGAAGATGCAGGCAAAACGACCCGGAGTGTCCTCATACATGCTTCTAAACATAATTAAGTTTATGGGAGTGTGTTAGAATTCTAAACTTAATTATGTATATTTATTATATAATTAGGATAATTAAACTTATGTTATGTATATATGTAGCAAATAAGAGAAGAGGTGTGACGGTTGATGGATACCGGTTCAAACGGGCAGTTATTCCCGCCAAAGAATAACCGCCATATTGACCGACACCTCTTTGCGTATAAATAGACATTTGCCGGCAACCTTTGCCGACACCAAGATATTTTCACAATATCCATTTCAGTGGGACATTTCTTTGCCGGCGAAGTGGGGGCGAAGGGGGACATTTCTTTGCGATTTATATAGTCTAGGGAGCTGTAGGAATATATAAGTGGGCGATGTTGGATGTGAATCTGATTTTTGAAATTTTAAGGAATAAAAATTAGAGTATGATGCTAAGGCTTGAGACCTTATTAACTTATATACACAATCAATACTTCTTGCCGGCTATTCTAGGATAACTTTTAAGTGACAATTGTAATTTACAAGTTTATAGCGTTTTGTAACCTTTTGGACTCGACTTCTTGGACCGATATATTAACTCACAATAACAAACTGGGTGAGTCTTTTTGTTCTAACTATTTGTTTTGCCTGATTTTTGTTGGAGCTGTTAGTATCTCCATGGATTGAAGTTTAACTGCTCCTATAGGAGAAAACAACTTATTACATCAGATCAAACTAAATATCCAAATTATTAGTTACTTTTAAACTCAGTTTATTTCCTCCAGATTAGATCTATTGTTTAACATGCTTAATTTGTTCAGTTCTATTTTCTGTTTTAGGTTTTATTAACTTTTTATACATTTTATGAGTCTTAATCTAGCTATAAAGTATGTGAAGAAACAGAAAGTTCTGTGAATGTTTGGCATACCTCAAATAAGAGGATGCAACCAATTTATAATAGATCTTAGAATACAAAAGGACAGTGTTAAAGAATGAGAAATAATACAAAACAAGTGAAACGGTGGCGGTCGTATGCCGAGCTTGTCACGAAAAAACTCAAACTGGTGACGCGAGAGGCTTTTGGTGAAGATATCCGTAACCTGAAGCTTGGTTGGAACAAAACAAGTGTATAACTTCCCTGAAGTAACAAGTTTTCGAATTAAATGGTAGTCGAGATCAATGTGTTTGGACCTTTTGTTGGAGACTAGATTTTGTGTGAGGAAGAGAGCACTTTGTTGTCACATAGAAGAGTCGGGCGGTCGGGAGGAAGGGCATGTAGCTCTCTTAGAAGATGGGTAAGCCAGATAATCTAAGCAGCATTGGAGGCCATGGCATGATACTCTGACTCGCAACTTAAGCGAGAAACACTCAATTATTTCATAGCACTCCACAAAACAAGGTTTCCCCCAAGGAAGATGGAGTAACCAAAAGTGGAACGACGATTGTGAAGGCAACGGGCCCAGTCAGCATCAGAGTAACCAAGAACAGTAGTCTTGTGAGGGCGAGAAAAAGTGAGCTTAAAAGCAATGGTTCCTATAACATACCGAAAGATATTCTTAACATGTTGAAAATGTTCCTCAGCTGGTGATTGTAAAAATTGGCTAACTTGGTTGACCGCATAGGAGATGTCAAGCCTTGTGATTGTCAAGTACTGAAGAGCACCCACTAGGGAACGATATAGAGTGGGATCTTTATAAGGGGTATCATCTTTGATAAAGGAAGCATTAGGGGTTAATGGTGTAGGCATTGGTTTGTTGCCGAGAAGGTCGGCTCACATCAGAATGTCATGAGCATATTTAGCTTTGCTTACGAAAAAGCCGATTACAGGTGTATGCAACTTCAAGCTCCAAAAAAGAATTAAGTTGCCCAAGATCTTTAATAGCAAACTATTTGTGAAGACGAGTCATAAAGTTAGCAATGACAATTTCTTGATTTTTTTTAAGAAGTAAATCATCAACATAGACAACTAGATACATGATGCACCTATTTTGTTTAAAAATAAATAACGATGTGTTGGCCCGACTGCAAACAAAACCATCTGCAAGATGATAAGTGCTGAGACGATGAAACCATGCTCGAGGAGCATGCTTGAGATCGTATAGGGCTCTGTTAGTTTACAAACATAATTGGGAAATTTGGCATTAAAAACTCCTGGTGGTTGCTCCATAAAAACTGTCTCGGTGATGTGGCCATGGAGGAATGTGATGTGCACAAAATGCAACATATAAATTACATCAATTGTGGCATAAAACTAACCCTTTTTTAGTACTAATGTTGGAAAAAGTGTGCTTTTGTCTTCCTTTTGTATTTTCAGGATTAAATGAGCTCAAATGAACAAAAGAAGCAAAAAGACAGCTAAATCTAACATAAATACAAGAAAAGGAACAAACGTGGCATGCCCGACCTCCTGACAGCATCTTCCTAAAGCAAAACAAGAAGACAGAAGACTGAACACGCCCCGTGCTCAATGAGCACGGGGGCGTGCTCAAGTGTCAGCAGAAAAGACAAAGTGATAGAAGCTTCTACTGCCCACCACGGGGCCGTGCTCAGCGGACATGGGGGCGTGGTCAACTGTTGCAGACGCATTTAATGAAATTGCGAATTGCAATTAATGAAGAGAGAGAGTTGGATGGACACGGGGCCATGCCCAGTGGACACGGGGCCGTGCCCAGGCTTCTGTTCAGCCTATAAATAGGAGTGCTTGGAGCTCTTGCAACTCATCCCTTGGCACACCACCTCTCTCACACTTCACCCACCACCCACCACCATCACAACACCATCATCCACCACCATCATCCATTGTCCATCATAGAGTGTGTGAGTCGTCTCGGGATCCAAGATTGATCGTAAGAGTTCTTGACAATCAAAGACCATGTTTGCCTAAGTCTCTTACATCACTTGGTGAAGACAAGTGTTTAGTGTAATACTTTTTATTTTTAATCTTTTGCACTTTTTAATTGGTTTTGTATTAATGACTTTAATTACTAGTTTCTTATGTTGAAGGTGATTCTTCCTTATCGTTTGTCCGTGGTGTCTTGGCATTATTTTACTGTCTATATAAAATAAAAGATTTTCACCATTCATATCTCCACGGTCTATATGGAGGTATGTTGGCTACCTGGTCGAGGGTTAAGGGAACGGTTTGGTAAGAGTCTTGCCATTGTTCAGTGTATAGATCCTGCAAAGGACCTGGATCAAATTTAGTAGGATCTCCTTCAATACCCAACTGTATTGGATGGCGGGGGTCCAAACTCTTTGATCCCCTCATAAGTTAAACTACTATTAAAACTTTAACCCGGCTACTTAGGACTGTATCCCTGCTGACTCAGACTACTTAGCCGAGAGTAACGTCGCCTTCAAAAGAGGGGCCTACCACATTATGCATTAATAACTTAATTAATTATCTTTCAATAATCCGATCCTTTAGGATTGTATCCTTGCTGACTCAAACTACTGGGTTGAGGGTAACGTCACCTTCAAAAGAGGGGCCTACTACAATAACTAAGATAATCTCTTAAACAAGTGCAAAAGTGCGAAAATAATCAAAGGTTATACTACACACGAGTCGGATCCAAGTGATTCATCTTGTCTATCTGTTTTTACTTTTATTTTCTTTTTCAGCATTTTAGTTAGTTTTATTTTTCTAGTTTAAAAATCTTTTTCTAACATTTTGATTTGATTAGACGTTGAGTATAAACCGGTACTAAAAGCTCTTGTATCCTTGGACGACCTCGGTATCTTACCAACACTATACTACGTCCACGATGGGTGCACTTGCCCATATGTGTGTTTAGTGTTAGTGAATATCGTGTTTATAAATTTAAAACTTGGCTAAAAAGTGTAAAAAGGGCTTAAAATATACACCTAAAACATATACACATATACACACTGACACGCATCAAGTTTTTGGCGCCGTTGCCGGGGACACAAGGATTTTAAGAAAGTTAGGAATCAGCGGCCTAATCATTTTTTCTATTTTATTTTTATTTTTTTAGGATTTTCTTAATTTTTCAGCTTCTTCAGAACTCAGCACGGGCCGTGCCCGCTGAACACGCCCCATGCCCAATCATTGGAACTGTCAATCTTGTTTTAAGTCAAACAGTAAGCTGAACACGGGGCCGTGCCCACTGAACACGCCCCCGTGCCCAAGATTCAGTTACTGAAAACAGAACCGTAAGATCTCGAGGGTTGGTAATTTCTGACACAAACATGAGTGATAATGATATTTTTTACTTTCAGCACTCTTATGGTACGTGGTGTCAATTATGTGGAGGCGGTCATAAAGAATTAGAATGCTATTTTCTAAACTATAAGCCCCACTATATAGACCCATCGTTTTCCTGTAGCCTTAAGAGGGGCGAAAGTAAAAATAATCCTTATCTCTCCCTCGAATGCGCTCAACCAGATATTCTAGGAGAAATGCTCCTCGACGAACTATTTCAACTAGAAGATCTAGTTCTTAATTGGTTAAAAGAACTTAAGATGGATTTCCTTAATTCATCTCAAGACGATGACCAAGAAGAATTGTTGGGTTCGCATTCAAATAAAAACAACCTCGTTGCTCCCAACAATACCTTCCACTCTAGCGAGGACTTGGACGATAGTCGTCCCTGTGCCGATTGTGCCGTGAAGGACTCCCCATCGACTTCGTTCGATGCATACATAGACCTGAGCGATTCGGCATACACCTTCTTTAACGAGAGCCCGGAAAAGGGTTGGACTTGTCCACCTACATTTAGCATAGGAATCACCCTCACCGACAACCTCTTGCGTTCTCGTCTTAATCTAGAGCAATTAAGGTATCTTAGGCACTTTGGGGTTGTTCCATCCAGCAAGGAACCGCCCGATTCGGATAAGTTCCTTGAAAATAGGCAACCTCCATAAGATAGCTTCCAGACACGGGGCCATGCACATGTCAACACGCCCCCGTGTCCACCAAAAGATTCTCTTCTGATTTCATCAGAATAAGGACAAAAATGTGTCAGGATTCTGTACGCACACGGGGCCGTGCCCAGCCAACACGGGGCCATGTCGAGCGTGCTGTCGTTTTCTATAAATGCAGCAAGATTCCTGCTCATTTGGACAACTTCAAAAGACAGAGATTCCTGAGATCTTCACTCATACTATCCTAGGTATGTTCTAAAAGAAGGTTCTCAAGAGCCATCTTGTCTTTTCCACTTTTGTTCATTGCCTTCTTCCTCAATTTTCAATCACTACCTCCATTAAAGTTTGGAAGCTTCATGATTCCAACCTTTATTGTGGTGTTTGTATGGTTATTATTCAAGGAATCTTTTTTAAAATAAGTTGTGCAACTTTGTTTTGAATTATTTATGCTTAAAATTTACCTATGAACCAAGAAAATAATTTAAAACTCCAAGATTCCTTGCTTTGAAAACCTGTAGACGACTGGACACGGGGCCGTGTCCGAGAGACTGTTTCGTAAAAAATTGAGCTCTTTTCGGTCTGTTTTCCCAGAATGGCGAGCAGAACAAGCGGAACGTCTTCATCGCACTCAAGGAACAACCGACAGGGGAGGAGGTCATCAACGGCGGAAGACTCTCTTGTAAACTATGTTTACGCCTTAAGAGAAGCTATCGATGAAATGATGGGGGTGGAAGAAGCATTGGTCGACCGTATCAATCACCTAACGATAGGACTGGAAGGGTGTCTCCGGGAGGTCAACCTCTTGCACCAGAGGTTGAACATTCTCGCATCTCCTCCTTTGGTGCCTATAATAACCCAAAGGGCATGGAACGTGGTGCCTGAAGTCATCATACCAGCCGAGTGGTACACCATGCATCCGGGGCCTCCTCGAGACATTTTACAAGGGGTCCCGGTTGGTGTTTCCCCTCCTCCGCAAGATGTTGAAGAAAACGAAGCCGCCTTCTTCCTCCCAAGAAAGATAGAAGAATGGCTTTAACAACATCTAGGAAAATAACTCTCGGCCAAGAGTCCTACCACACTCCTCAATACCAGAAAACTAATTCCGGGATTTTGGCTCTTAATGAGAAAGTAGGACTCCTTATGATAATTTTATGTATCACTTGACCTATCTAGTTTAGGACTTTTAACTTTTTATTTCTCTTCTTTGTTTTTAATTTTCTAGGAACGCTATGTATCTCTCTATGATTTGAATGAAATGATGGTTTTAATGTTTGGATGGTGTTGTAATGAATAAAACACACTCAGGATGGTCAAGGATAACAAGGGAAACGAGAAACATCACCCCATTCACGAAAACAGGGCCATCCGACAAAAATTTCTTCATTACAGCAAGTTCAGCATGGGCCGTGTCCGCCCAACACGGCCCCGTGCTGCACAATCTGCAGAAATTGCCCAGTTCAGGTAACTGGACACGGGTCGTGTTCACTGAACACGCCCCCGTGTCCAGGCTTCTGTTCCTCTTTATTAAATTTTGTCACTGGCACCTGAACACGGGGCCGTGCCCGGTCACCACGGGGCCGTGTCCAGAGTGCCAGTAACATAAAATTTTGCTTTTAACACCCTTTTACACATTCAATCAACCTAAAAACTTATTTTTGGGGCACATTGAGGACAATGTGTAATTTAAGTGTGGGGGGATGCTAAAACTTTGAATCTTACAAGTCCTAATTAACAAGCCTTACACAAAACTCTATTGGAACCGCTAATCACCCCAATTTTTTTTCAAAAAAATGTTCATTTTTACTTGTCTAAGTTTAAGTTGGGAATTTCAAGTTCTAACAAGGTTATATTTTTACAAGTTTACAACCGATAACGTAGTGATAAAAAGAACCAACATAAGAAAATTATGAAACGGAATGACAAGCTTAGTTAAAATTTGAATATATATACTTGATCACATGAAAACCCATTCTCACAAAAGTGAGTTTTGAGCCTTTATTGAGCATACAAATACATATATTTACACTAAATGCTCATTTTTCGTTTCTTGTGTGAATAGCCGCTTGGTTCGTACGACTCTAGAACTTGCCACGACAATACATTCCCGGTCCTCACCAACTTAAACCCGATTAAGTAAATGATGGAGGCATTAGGACTAACCCTTTTTTTTTCTTTCTACACCATTATTTTTCATTTTTTTACCACCTACCCAAAATCCCCCTAGTAAACCCCTTTGAGCCTAAACCTTTTCATTTCTTAACCCAAAACAATCACCCATTTTACCCACCTAAACCTTTTTATTTTAACCCTTTTTTTAGTAACAAAGCTCGGTTTTTCATATGACTTTTCAAAAAAAAAAGTTGATGAAGCCAAATTAACCTTGTTTGAAAGAAATGGTTCATCAAAATAAAAAATAAAATTGTGAAAAATAAAAACTGATGCTTTTTACGCTTTTCGCCCTTTTACTAACCACTAACCCAACCACCCACCTTTAGCCCAAGCCTAACCCTTCACCCAAAAAGTCCTCTTGATATTTACAAAGGTATATAGTTAAAAAGGAGGAGGATTGATTGCTTGGCAAGCCTATGGTAGGAGTAAGTTCCATGCCGCTCTCGGGTGATTCACTAAAAATACACCTTCGGCCGAGTGTTGAGTGATCCCCCGTGAGGTATGTGAACTTGTATATAAATGGAACTTTAAAAAGGCATGTTGTGCCCTAATAAGTAATTTATCTTATGAAACGTTTTTAATAAATCATGACGAATAGGATTGTAAATAAATAAAAATAAAACTTAAATAAAGAATCTTGGAAATCCCGACACTCTATGACAAGTCCAAAAAACCTTCTCTTCAACCCATTCCATTTGGGAGTGAAAAAGCCACATTATAAAGATTTTTGCTTGAGGACAAGCAAAGATTCAAGTGTGGGGGTATCTGATGTGCACAAAATGCAACATATAAATTACATCAATTGTGGCATAAAACTAACCCTTTTTTAGTACTAATGTTGGAAAAAGTGTGTTTTTGTCTTCCTTTTGTATTTTCAGGATTAAATGAGCTCAAATGAACAAAAGAAGCAAAAAGACAGCTAAATCTAACATAAATACAAGAAAAGGAACAAACGTGGCATGCCCGACCTCCCGACAGCATCTTCCTAAAGCAAAACAAGAAGACAGAAGACTGAACACGCCCCGTGCTCAGACGCATTTAATGAAATTGCGAATTGCAATTAATGAAGAGAGAGAGTCGGATAGACACGGGGCCGTGCCCAGTGGACACGGGGCCGTGCCCAGGCTTCTGTTCAGCCTATAAATAGGAGTGCTTGGAGCTCTTGCAACTCATCCCTTGGCACACCACCTCTCTCACACTCACCACCATCACAACACCATCATCCACCACCATCATCCATTGTCCATCATAGAGTGTGTGAGTCGTCTTGGGATCCAAGATTGATCGTAAGAGTTCTTGACAATCAAAGGCCATGTTTGCCTAAGTCTCTTACATCACTTGGTGAAGACAAGTGTTTAGTGTAATACTTTTTATTTTTAATCTTTTGCACTTTTTAATTGGTTTTGTATTAATGACTTTAATTACTAGTTTCTTATGTTGAAGGTGATTCTTCCTTATCGTTTGTCTGTGGTGTCTTGGCATTATTTTACTGTCTATATAAAATAAAAGATTTTCACCATTCATATCTCCACGGTCTATATGGAGGTATGTTGGCTACCTGGTCGGGGGTTAAGGGAACGGTTTGGTAAGAGTCTTGCCATTGTTCAGTGTATAGATCCTGCAAAGGACCTGGATCAAATTTAGTAGGATCTCCTTCAATACCCAACGGTATTGGATGGCTGGGGTCCAAACTCTTTGATCCCCTCATAAGTTAAACTACTATTAAAACTTTAACCCGGCTACTTAGGACTGTATCCCTGCTGACTCAGATTACTTAGCCGAGGGTAACGTCGCCTTCAAAAGAGGGGCCTACCACATTATGCATTAATAACTTAGTTAATTATCTTTCAATAATCCGATCCTTTAGGATTGTATCCTTGCTGACTCAAACTACTGGGTTGAGGGTAACGTCACCTTCAAAAGAGGGGCCTACTACAATAACTAAGATAATCTCTTAAACAAGTGCAAAAGTGCGAAAATAATCAAAGGTTATACTACACACAAGTCGGATCCAAGTGATTCATCTTGTCTATTTGTTTTTACTTTTATTTTCTTTTTCAGCATTTAAGTTAGTTATATTTTTCTAGTTTAAAAATCTTTTTCTAACATTTTGATTTGATTAGACGTTGAGGATAAACCGGTACTAAAAGCTCTTGTGTCCTTGGACGACCTCGGTATCTTACCAACACTATACTACGTCCATTTGCATCATGGAAGGGTTTCAAGGTATATCAGTTAAATGTTAAGTCCGTGTTCCTTTACGGAAAAGTGAAAGAGGAGGTGTATGTCGGTCAGCCACCAGGCTTTACTTACCCTATCCACAAAGATAAGGTTTATCTTCTCGACAAAGCCTTGTACGGGTTGCACCAGGCCCCGAGAGCTTGGTACGAGACGCTCTCTCAGCACCTGCTATCGAACGGCTTCAAACGAGGGAAGGTAGATGCAACTCTCTTCACAAAGGAAGTCGGTGGTAGTCTTCTGATCGTAAAAATTTACGTTGGTGACATTATTTTTGGGTTTACCAATGACGAACTCTGCAAGGAATTTGAGAAATTCATGAGGCAAAAGTTCGAAATGAGCTCAATGGGCGAAATGTAGTTCTTCCTCAGCTCGAAGGTCGATCAACTGCCAGAGGGGAACTTTAAACATCAAACGAAGTACGTTCACGATGTATTGTAGAAATTCAGTATGTCAGGGACGTCTGTTATGTCTACCCCATTAGCAACTAACCATGGTATCAACCAGGATCTCAAGGGAGAAAAGTTTGATGAAACCTTGTACCGGTCCATGATTGGTTCGCTTATGTAGTTAACCGCGTCAAGACCTGATATAATGTACCCAACTTGTCACACCCCGACCGCATAAAACAACAAATCGCGGCGGAATCGTCGGGGAGTGTTGTAACAGAATCATTGTCTCATAACACACGGAAATTTGAAGTTTTGTTTTATTTAAAGATTAACCTTTTACATTGTCTTGAAATTTAATCAAACAAGTTAAACATAGTCTATTATTGTTATTAAGTCACTAAGGCCTCGTCCAGTCCTAAATGAGCTTGCATCCTAGCCATCAACATCTTTCAATCAACGCCTGAAACATATGTAAAAACAAAGTCAGCAAAGAAATGCTGGCGAGCACATAGGTTTTATGAGAGTGTCGGATTCATGGCTAGTTTACATGTTGCAATACCTCATTAGACTACAAGAGTCAAAAGTAAAAACCTTGTTTTGAAAAGTGTATAGTATTGCAACATAATTAACCAACTCAAATCAAGATGGTTATAACTTATAAAATCTCGTAGCCATGATTCTTAACCCAAAACATTTATTTAAGAAAACCAAATTGTAAATCATCTCGTTAATAAAACTCGTATGGTTTATATCTTTAGAAAACATCGTTATGTGACATCGTTTTAAAATCGTTTGCCCAAGTGAACTAAATAATGCCACAGGATGTAATATGATAAAACACTTATATATAAGAAGTACCAGCGGCGTATCTACCATGTTTTTATCATGTTATACCCATCCAATTATCTAATCACAACCCAAAACCAATCATTTGTTTAATTCGTTTAACACGTTTAAATCGTTTCAAAATCGTTTAAATCAATTCTTGTTTTAATTGTGAAAACTACTTTTGGTCGTCTCGCTAATAACATCCAAACCTTCGCAACTCGCCTATCGCCAATCTCGCATTAACAAAGCACCAAAGGGTAAGTTAAAAACCACAGATTCAGTCGTTACCCACATAACCCCCACACATAACCATGGGTGCAGTCTGATAACAAGATTTGTCAGATCTTATGGTACCATAACCTAATACTGGTCGGTTCGGCCATAACTAATGAATGTTATTCGTTATGTAATTATGCCCAACAAGTTTGTTCACATTATCGACATCGTTATTAATTTAATATAAACCATTTTAATCATTTTCGAAACCATCCTTAAAAACATCGAAATCATTTAACACATATGAATCACCCCAAAACAATCAAAAAAAGTAAAATAGGGGAACTATGTACTCACTTGAGAATGCTTAGAAGTCTTGAATAACACCCAAGCAAAGCTAGAGGGGTCACGGAAATCAATCGGCACCTAACATAAGTAACTACGTTAACAAACCGAACCTAAATCGGAAGATCGGATAGAATGAGGTCTCGTAAACCAAATGAGTACTGGAACTCATATGATATGGTTTAACAAAGCCTACATACTAAATCGAAACCTATCCTAAGTGTTTACGACCCATTACGACTCGTTTAGGTAGCTTATGCTACTTTAACGCGTCGTTCGCGTAAAACACGTTCGGACCGCCTAACAAGTCCTACGACAAGTATTATATGCCTTAACGTGACTAATAATGTTACCTAATCAGTTTAAATGTAAAAATTTAGGTTACATATGCTTAAAATGAATTTATGCGTAAAAAGGGCATTATGGTCATTTTCCTAAGGCATATAAATTACCTATCATACAACTAACTAAATGAAGTGACCATAAGGTATAACCTCGGAAGGTTATTCCCTATATAACTATGGTCACAAAACATGTTTGGTCGGATCCTAATGATTGACCAAACGGGTCGGGTTCAAAAGTCTAAGCGATTGTTTGGACCGCTTATCTTACGACCCTATATAAGCACTAAACTAAAAGTGACGAGTTAAACATGTTAAAACATGTTTAACGAAGTTAGAAAACAAGTTTGATATCAAAACAAAGGGTTTTGATACCCAAGAATAGTTTGGTTGCAAAATACGCATGAATACGCATTTTGACCGAAACTATGACTCGTCACTACGCCTAATCAACGTGGTAATCAGTAGGTATAGTCACATGGGACTATGACCATCATGATTACGCTCACGTTGTGAAGTTCAAACGAACTTCGTGTTGACTAAAGACTGGTCAAAGCTGAAAGTCAAACACTGTTTGACTTTCGTGCTTAAAAACGCATAAAAGAACAAAAGAAACTTACAAAAGGTCCAAGCGATGGAGATTTGAACCCAAAATTTCTCAGGTGTGAAGCCTCACAAGGAGAGCTTCAACTTAGAGAATAATTTGAGAGCAAATGTGCAAGTGAAGGTGATGAAGATGGTGGGTTTATATAGAGTTTGAAGAACCGTTAGGATCGTTCCTCGATAATTGAGCTTTTATCCAGACCATACATGTAAGGCACATGGTTTTGGAATACTAGGGGTGTCCAAAACCATCACACGGTATTGAAAAAGTTACACTTAGGCCCCTGAAATTCAACCTGGGTGCCAAAATTTAAGTTTCTGGCCAGATGAGGCTGTGGCGTCGCACCCCAGCAACACCATATAGTGGTGGCGCAGCACCACCACCTACCAGTAACCAGAAACTTTGCTAAATTGTCAGGTTTGGTCCCTGCATCTTGTTTAGGCCATTTTTGACTCGTTTAAACCCCGTTAACCCATTTTCAAGGCTTAATAATGAAGTTAAAGTTTAGAGAACATGAAACATCCTCAAAAACATCTCAGATGTCGGTTCGTTTGGCCGTACAATTGCGTTGTTCGGTTAATTATGACGAAACACGAACGGACGCGAAAAACGATCTAAATTGCGCGCGAATGGAAATTGAGCATTCCAATCACTAAAATAAAATATTTTAATGATTACATAAATTTTTGGATGTCCGGATATATTCAGAACGTAAGATATGCGCGAAAATGCAAACTTATGCACTTTTTGACGCTTTTAGTCCCTGTTGATCAAATATGTTTATTTTTGCGCACCAAACACCTCAAAGCCTATTTCTAAGCTTTGTAAAGGATACTTAGGGAATGTTTAACATTTGATCAAGTTCCAGAATGTTCGATACCATACGAATCGGCAGACTTTCGCAGTTTGATGCAAATAGTCCCTGCGATCGAATAAACTTAATTTCAACACACCAAACCCTCAAAACTTATTTCTAAGTTATGTAAAGGTTATTTAAGGTATGTTAAGCCTATGTCACTATTTCGGAGTGTTTGTTGCGTTAAACTGATTACGTTTACGTATCAGTTCGCGTATAACTTTCCAGAAAACGATTTAGAGCTCGAAATCGAACGAGAATTGATATGTGCAAATGATACACATATTTATACAAATCCCAAGTATGAAACAAAATATTTCATTGGTTTGGTATTTGTTTGATGGTCGTAGAGGCACAGATGTCACAGTCTCCCATACTTCAGGAAATTTCTTCCCGAAATTTATTTAGAGGAAACTTGTGAGAGCTCGAAACATGAAGTCGAAAAGATAAAACAACATTGGTTATGGTTCTGAACTTCTAATAACTTAGATAACATCATGCTTGCAATGTAGGAGGGACACTTATATACAAGTATATGAAGCGCCATTGGTGCGTCCACCGTACCTCCATTACACTGTTCATGTTTCGTTATTGTTGCCACTATCGGTTCTTACACATGATAAATCTTACTATGGTTTCCGTGCACGAAATTTCATAATTATGTATGCATCCATAATTATGTAGTTCCTTGCATGGTCCGTACAACGCATTTTGTAATGTGTAGGGGAAGAAAAACAATGAACGAACCTGTGATGAGTGTGACTAGACCACCATGGGATCCTTTTAATTAAATCAATAAATGATCTCTTTAAATAGACCACCAAGGAGTCTTTTCAGCTATATCATCACATGCCATTCTTAACCAGATTTTGAATCAATCTTTTTGACTAGACCACTCAAGGGGTCTCTTTTGAATTATGGAATGGTACCATATAATCCAAGGTCTTAACTATTACGTATAAGCCCATTAAGGATTTAAGGTAGTACCTTTGGATATCCTACTGTGAATCCCTCAGATGAAGATATGGATGATCCTACGAGGATTTGGATAACGAAAATTCAGATTACACAAAAACACAAAAGAAAACACATAACACATAATCACAAAATTGTTTAACTTGATCTTCAATTTGTTATCATTTTGTTAATTTGTTTGTTAATTTGTACACGAGTATTTAAAGCACACCAGGAATCCAATCCGTGGATTTCATTTGGCACTTTATACATTTTCAAGAATCTAACTATGAAGATAGGAAGATCTTAATAGGAATTCGGCTTTGTCCTTATTGAATCGTAATGTACGCATTAAGGCATACAAAGAATTCAATTAAGGACTCCGATTTGAGCGATAATCATCCATAAGGATCTAATTATGAAGATAAGAAGATCCTACATGGATTTTTGGAATTCGAATAGCGGGATATGTTTCAAAATCTTGCACTAGATGCGCTTAAATCGATACATGAGGTAGAATGCTCATGAAGTTGAGGTGCTAGATATGCCAAGGCGACATATGAAGCAGAATTTGGAGGTTGGGAAATACGTATGTTAAATCAACATACGAGCAGAATATTTTACGAAAACTATGCATGGGGTTCTTTTAGAGATGTATTTAATGGTTTTGAAATCTTATGTAATACTTTTGAAATCATACAGTAGATATATTAGGTAAATATGTTTATAAAATGTTTTAAAAATCATGCGAGATGAATTTTGAAATTATGTATAAGGTTTTTGAAAACATGGATAATGCTTTTGAAATCATGCACTTGATATATTAAGTGAATATACTGTGTTAAAATTGTTTTCAAACTATATAAAATATTTTGAAATCGTGAAGGTTGTTTTGAAAACCTATACTATGTATGTTGTTATGAAAACTAGAATGTAATGATATGGGTATGAGATCGAAAAATACCCTTAGTTATCCAACCAAGGATTTAAAGTGACATTTTGAGTAATTGTCTAAAATTGTCACTTATATTCTGTACTTTGTTTCTTAGAATGAAACGAGTACTTAGAAATTTTTCAAGGAAATCATGAGCGAACACCTGAATGGGAGAACTACAAGAGTAGTTTATTAAAGAACATAGTTCTTTGGTGTAGGTATCGTAGGGTTATGCCATACACACATGTAACTACATTTGTACATCAGAATTGTGAACAACGATTTATTTATAAACCAAACAGATTGTTTCAGAGTTCAACAAAAGAAACAAAAGCCTAAGATTCAAATTATTCAAATCAGCAGCATCAGTCAAATGCTCATCCGTGAGTCAGATTTGCATTGACAAACTTTGGGTATTCATTCCTGAAATGACTCGTCTCGCCATAGAAGTAGCAAGTACCAGGAGGAAAACGAGCTTGTGCTGGATTTGCTCGAAGTTGAACAGGGTTCTAAACAGCTTGGTTTAGCACAGTGACTGAACGACAAACTCTTGCCGTATGGCCAATAAGTCCACAGTTGAAACATGTTCGTCATTTGACACTGGCATGGTGATGGAGGTTACACTGATTCCACAAAGGAGCAGTTCCCAAGTACGGCTTCTTGGCTGGTGGTGCTGCCACCTGGCTAGGTCCTGCTTGATTTGGTGCAACGGCTGGAGGATTCTTTGAAGCTTTACGCTTCTTCGATTTTTGTGAAGGCTTGGCTTCTATTTCCTATGGTATCTCTTGGGCGGCTTCACCCTTGAGGCGAGACATGGCGACAACCAATTAACAGTCTTCTGGATTACTACGCCTATTCGTTGGGCAAATTTGGTAGCCTGCTTGTACATCTGAGTGTCGCGGCAATGAGAAGACATCCTAAAGGAAATGGAAGACATAGGAGGAAAACAAGTGAAATCGGATAATCAAAACAGAATGACAACGCATAAAAATTGGGATCATTTGTTTGTTACCTAAGGCAAACAAATGAAATGATACCTAATCAAAGTAAGCGGGTCATATTAATGTATCACGAAGACATGCTTTAGCCTATAAGTGGACACTCACCCCAAGAGTTCCCAGGTAAGAGTCACTGATCCGATTATGTGGATTTGTACGAACACTCTAGCCTTAGACAGAAAACTCAGAGTACAGGCATCCACCCTTCCAGATTGCACGTGTTCACATTATAAGACCCAACTTTGACGAGATTTTAAAAACTTGAGGGTTCAAAACCTTATAATAAATCATCCGAGAACAGATGATTGGTTTTCAAAACATATTTGAAATTTGTGTTCTTGTTGTGGTTGTCACCTAAAGATAAGTGACGGTATTGTTTTAAGATCTAAACACAAGAATCTTGTGTTAGGGTCCTAGGAAGGTTATAGACTAGGTCAAAGCATTATTAATAACCTAATTCCCTATAACCATGAGCTCTGATACCAACTCTTCTGTCACACCCCGACCGCGTAAAACAACAAATCGTGGCGGAATCGTCGGGGAGTGTTGTAACAGAATCATTGTTTCATAACACACGAAAATTTGAAGTTTTGTTTTATTTAAAGATTAACCATTTACATTGTCTTGAAATTTAAACAAACAAGTTAAACATAGTCTATTATTGTTATTAAGTCACTAAGACCTCGTCCAGTCCTAAATGAGCTTGCATCCTAGCAATCAACATCATTCAATCAACACCTGAAACATATGTAAAAACAAAGTCAACAAAGAAATGCTGGCGAGCACATAGGTTTTATGAGAGTGTCGGATTCATGGCTAGTTTACATGTTGCAATACCTCATTAGACTACAAGAGTCAAAAGTAAAAACCTTGTTTTGAAAAGTGTATAGTATTGCAACATAATTAACCAACTCAAATCAAGATGATTATAACTTATAAAATCTCATAGCCATGATTCTTAACCCAAAACATTTATTTAAGAAAACCAAATTGTAAATCATCTCGTTAATAAAACTCGTATGGTTTATATCTTTTAGAAAACATCGTGGTGTGACATCGTTTTAAAATCGTTTGCCCAAGTGAACTAAATAATGCCACGGAATGTAATATGATAAAAACACTTATATATAAGAAGTACCAGCGGCGTATCTACCATGTTTTTATCATGTTATACCCGTCCCATTATCTAATCACAACCCAAAACCAATCATTTGTTTAATTCGTTTAACTCGTTTAAATCGTTTCAAGATCGTTTAAATTAATTCTCGTTTTAATTGTGAAAACTACTTTTGGTCGTCTGGCTAATAACATCCAAACCTTCGCAACTCGCCTATCGCCAATCTTGCATTAACAAACCAACAAAGGGTAAGTTAACAATCACAGATTCAGTCGTTACCCACATAACCCCCACACATAACCATGGGTGCAGTCTGATAACGGGATTTGTCAGATCCTATGGTACCATAACCTAATACTGGTCAGTTAGGCCAAAACTAATGAATGTTATTCGTTATGTAATTATGCCCAACAAGTCTGTTCACATTATTGAAATCGTTATTAATTTAATATAAACCATTTTAATCATTTTTGAAACCATCGTTAAAAACATCGAAATCATTTAACACATATGAATCACCCCAAAACACTCAAAAACGGTAACATAGGGGAACTATGTACTCACTTGAGAATGATTAGTAGTCATGAATAACAACCAAGCAAAGCTAGAGGGGTCACGGAAATCAATAGGCACCTAATATAAGTAACTACGTTAATAAACCGGACCTAAATCGGAAGATCGGATAGAATGAGGTCTCGTAAACCAAATGAGTATTGGAACTCATATGAGATGGTTTAACAAAGCCTACGTACTAAATTGAAACCTATCCTAAGTGTTTACGACCCATTACGACTCGTTTAGGTAGCTTATGCTACTTTAACGCGTCGTTCGCGTTAAACGCGTTCGGACCGCCTAACTAGTCCTATGACAAGTATTATATGCCTTAACATGTCTAATAATGTTACCTAATCAGTTTAAATGTAAAAAATTTAGGTTACATATGCTTAAAATGAATTTATGCGTAAAAAGGGCATTTTGGTCATTTTCCTAAGGCATATAAATTACCTATCGTACAACTAACTAAATGAAGTGACCATAAGGTATAACCTCAGAAGGTTATTCCCTATATAACTATGGTCGCAAAACATGATTGGTCAGATCCTAATGATCGACCAAACGGGTCGGGTTTGAAAGTCTAAACGATTGTTTAGACCGCTTATCTTACGACCCTATATAAGCACTAAACTAAAAGTGACGAGTTAAACATGTTAAAGCATGTTTAAAGAAGTTAGAAAACAAGTTTGATATCAAAACAAAGGGTTTTGATATCCAAGAATTGTTTGGTTGCAAAATACGCATGAATACGCATTTTGACCCAAACTATGACTCGTCACTACGCCTAATCAACGTGGTAATCAGTAGGTATAGTCACAAGAGACTATGACCATCGTGATTACGCTCACATTGCGAAGTTCAAACGAACTTCGTGTTGACCAAAGACTGGTCAAAGCTGAAAGTCAAATACTGTTTGACTTTTGTGCTTAAAAACGCATAAAAGAACGAAAGAAACTTACAAAAGGTCCAAGCGATGGAGATTTGAACCCAAATTTTCTCATGTATGAAGCCTCACAAGGAGAGCTTCAACTTAGAGAATAATTTGAGTGCAAATGTGCAAGTGAATGTGATGAAGATGGTGGGTTTATATAGAGTTTGAAGAACCGTTAGGATCGTTCCTCGATAATTGAGCTTTGATCTGGACCATACATGTAAGGTACATGGTTTTGGAATACTAGGGGTGTCCAAAACCATCACACGGTATTGAAAAAGTTACACTTAGGCCCCTGAAATTCAACCTGGGTGCCAAAATTGAAGTTTCTGTCCAGATGAGGCTATGGCGTCGCGCCACAGCAACACCATATAGTGGTGGCGCAGCGCCACCACCTACCAGTAACCAGAAACTTTGCTAAATTGTCAGGTTTGGTCCCTGCAACTTGTTTTGGCCATTTTCGACGCGTTTAAACCCCGTTAACCCATTTTCAAGGCTCAATAATGAAGTTAAAGTATAGGGAACATGAAACGTGCTCAAAAACGTCTCGGATGTCGGTTCATTTGGCCGTAGATTGCGTTGTCCGGTTAATTACGACGAAACACGAACGGACGCGAAAAACGATCCAAATTGCGCGACAAATGGAAATTGAGCATTTCAACGACTAAAATAAAATACTATAATGATTACATAAATTTCTGGATGTACGGATATATTCAGAACGTAAGATATGTGCGAAAATGCAAACTTATGCACTTGTTGACGCTTTTAGTCCCTGTTGATCAAATAAGTTTATTTTTGCGCACCAAACACCTCAAAGCCTATTTCTAAGCTATGTAAAGGATATTTAGGGCATGTTTAACTTATGATCAAGTTCCGGAATGTTCGATACCATACGAATCGGCAGACTTTTGCAGCTTGTCGCAAATAGTCCCTGTGATCGAATAAACTTAATTTCGACACACCAAACCCACAAAACTTATTTCTAAGTTATGTAAAGGTTATTTAAGGTATGTTATTCGACACACCAAACCCTCAAAACTTATTTCTAAGTTATGTAAAGGTTATTTAAGGTATGTTAAGCCCATGTCACTGTTCCGGAGTGTTTGTTGCGTTAAACTGATTACGTTTACGCATCAGTTCGCGTATAACTTTCCAGGAAGCGATTTAGAGCTCGAAATCGAACGAGAATTGATATTCGCAAATGATACACATATTTATACAAATCCCATGTATGAATAACAATATTTCATTGGTTTGGTATTTGTTTAATGGTCGTAGAGACACAGATGTCACACAACTTGCCTTGCGGCCCGATATAAGTCAAGTCCAAGAGTCTCACATCTCATGATTGTGAAAAGGATCTTACGCTGCCTGAAAGGAACTCCAAGCTTAGGCTTATGGTATCCCAAAGATGGTGATTTCAAACTTGAGGGTTATTCAGACTCAGATTTCGGTTGCTGCAAACTCAATTCAAAGTCTACAATGCTGCTAATTCTTCGGTCCACGACGGGTAACTTGGCAATGTAAGAAACCAACCACAGTTGCGCTCTCAACATGCGAAGCTGAGTATGTCTCAGCTAGCAGTTGTTGTTCACAGATTCTGTGGATTCAGCAGCAAATGAGGGACTATGGTTTGCAATTTCTTACCTCGCCTATTTTTGTAGATAATGAGGCTGCAATATATATAACCAATAACCCAGTACATCACGCTAAAACAAAACGTATTGAAATTCAACATCACTTCATCCGTGACTGTTACGAGAAGAAGTTGATTCGAATTGAAAAAGTCCACACCGACGAACAAAAGGCTGACCTTCATACTAAACCGTTTGATAAAACACGTTTTCAATATCTTTTGAAACTAAACGAGATGAAGCTTTTGTCGTCAGGGGGAGACATTATTGGCGTTGATGAAGAATCTAGTGGAGAGGACATTGGGAAGCAATATGCTTTGGTTTGTCACATTTTTAAATGTTTTAGTCTTTAGGGGGAGAAAATATTGTAGAAAAAACAAAAAAAAACATTAAAAATGTAAAAATACAAAAACAGTAAAAAAATTAAAAATGTAAAAAACATAGAAAAACCCAAAAAGAGTTAGTGTAAAAAGAGGAAATAATAGTACATCAGCTAGACTGTCACGGTATGCTAAAGATTTGGAAAGTTAAAAGCGTTAAACAGTCTCACTGATGATGTGTCGGTAGGTTTTTACACGTTTAGTAGACTGAATTCGGGATATAAACATAAAATCATATATCTTGCTTATCTCGTGGGGAACATCTCTCGGATATATGGGTAACCCCCGAAATCTTGTTTGAAAGATTGTCTATTTCTAAGATACTAGGTTTTTATACTTAGTGATATCTGGGGTATTATACCTGGTCTTCTGATATTGCGGAAGCAATGGCCTAGACCTCGTATAATACTTTACACGCTTTAAATAAGGCTTTCCCTCAGCATAAAAATTGATAAAATATTAAAAGATACAAATCAAGTGTTGTTGTAAAGAAGATCCCTAAGTGGGACATACCTAAAGTCGAGCCATCATCTCTCTGACTGAACGAAAGTTCTAACCTGAGCTCTCATGGTCTCGCACTACCCAGAGAACAAATATCATTATAGTATATTCACATGTAAGACTAAATATGGGGAATCTGGATATGAGAGTATATTCTGAGGTGGGACACGCGAATAAGTTAAATACATAAAACATTAATCCCGTATCTTGAATCAGTTGAACTCTGTGTGAGAATTTAAGTGGATCAGTATACTGACAATCTAGGTGAATCGTTTAAAACTTAGTGTGTTAAAAGCTCAACGGTGCTTGTGACTCGTCGTTAGCTGATATGATCCTCTAACAAACTCCCAAAAAGATGTTTGTAATTAGTTTATTATTGTTACTATTCAGACTTAAACTCAAAAAGATTTTCTGTGTGTTTGGATATAAAGTTTTTAAAATACAAAATGATTTTGTTTCTGCGTTATTTTCGACAAATCAGTGTTGGAAAGCTGATCTTCGGAATCTCATATGTAGAGAAAGATCCTGAATGATTAGGTGGAAGCTGATCTGAAAATTTGGGAAATTTGAAAAGTTAAACAAGTTCATTAATTTGAAACTTGTAATTTTTGTGAAAAATGAAAATTTGATCAAAAAATGTCAGACGGTTCGTAAATCGGGTCAACCAAGGTCATTAACTTGGACTTGGTTGATAAATCAAGTAACCGAGGTCAAATCAAGTAACCGGGGTCATTAACTGGATACCCGAGTGGATTTAAACCGGTGCACTAGGATCGTAAATCGGGTCAACCAATGTCCGTATGGGGTTTGAACCGTTGCACTAGGATCGCTAGAACCGCCTCATCTCGTTTGCGCCACACGTCCTCTTGAGTTTGAACTCGATCCTCGGCTAGCGGAACCTTTTTTCTTGGATTCACCTTTGTTTTGTTGATCCATGGTGTGGTGTGTAGAAATTTTAGTGAAAGTGGTGTGTGAGATGGGTGAAATGTGTTAGTTTTAAATAAAGAAAATATATTTTTTTTTATTTTCCAACAGTCACCCGCAAGTCCCAACGTTCCAAAAATTCATAACGGTCACGTTTTCTTTTCGATGAGTATACACCGATTTTGTGGGTCACCGGTTACCAAAAGAGGGGTGGCGGCCCCGTGCCGCGCGATGAATGTGGGTTACCGAAGAGGTCAATGAAGGTGTCCCTTCCACCCTAAATAGAGTTCTTTCATAAAACTCACAGCATTTAAAAAAAAATGCATATATAGAGGACACGCACGTGGTCAACGGGTTAAGATGCATTTCAAAAATATATTAACATTAATTGTTTTACATTATGGTGCCTTTCGAATATTATTTTATAAATTTTTTAGAGTATGATGCAGTTCTATTTTATATAAGTGGACGATGTTGGATGTGAATCTGATTTTAGAAATTTAAAGGAACAAAAATTAGAGTATGATGCTAAGGGTTGAGACCTTAAAAATTAGAGTATGATGCTTAATTTGTTCAGTTCTATTTTCTGTTTTAGCTTTTATAAACTTTTTGTACATTTTATGAGTCTTATACATTTTTATGTATGTAGTGAATCTAGCTATCAACTACACAATGATATACAACATATAATTAATTTTATATATTTTTATGGGGTTAATTATAGCACTAATGGTTTGCCTGTTGTTGCCAGATTGATAGAAGCCGATTCGAGATGGCTAATTTTCTAAAATACTCGTAGAGTGGGTTAGGTTCCAAAGAACATAAATGAGAGAACAAGACAATAATAACTTTGATATAATTTTTTCTTCTTAAATTCTTTCATAGCTTTAAATATGCAATATTAATTTAACAACTACCTAGTACAGTGAGAAGTAAACAAAGGAACATGGGAACATATAAAGGAAACATGGGTGACGTCAGGCAAGTAAAGGTGGGTTTGGGTTGCTGATGTGTTAGGGGACCCAGGGTGGAACACTTCTACCCCGTGATGACTGTATATAACGAGTTATACAATCCCAAACACCATCGCCACTGAATTGTATCACGCGTCAAACATAAAACGTGTTGTATTTTTAACGCGTGATTGTTTTGATTGTTTGAGGGAAATTGTTGGGTGTGGTGGTGAGTGATGAGCATTTTCACTAAAATCCATCCCTAGTGATGGAATAATGCTTGATGACATGACGGAACTTGATTGGAAGTTGTGAGTGAGTGATGAGTGATGATCACCCCAACCCTGTTCAGCAATAGTGATTTCTCAAGTTGCATATCATGTTCAGCTTCATTATTTTCCTTCCAAATTATGTTATATACTCATCATTAACTTTAGAGCCTGAAAAAAAATAATTAAAAAATAAACCAGACTCTATTTCTTTAAATATTCTTAGAACCGGAGCAGCAGGTTGAATAGGAAATCGGCTTGGCCACCAGTTCAATTCTTACGTCTAACCACTCATGAATAAACCGGACGGTTTTCATGTAACTCTGGTTCAACTCGGAACCGGGTGGGACAGTTGGAATCGGCTTCAAGAATTTACAGAAGTTTTGTTTGGGGCGAAGTGGGACATTTCTTTGCGATTTTTATAGTCTAGGGAGCTGTAGGAATATATAAGTGAGTGATGTTGGATGTGAATCTGATTTTAGAAATTTTAAGGAATAAAAATTAGAGTATGATGCTAAGGCTTGAGACCTTATTAACTTATATACACAATCAATACTTCTTGCCGGCTATTCTAGGATAACTTTTAAGTGAAAATTGTAATTTACAAGTTTATAGCGTTTTGTAACCTTTTGGATTCGACTTCTTGGACCGATATATTAACTCACAATAAGAAACTGGGTTAATCTTTTTTATCTAACTATTTGTTTTGCCTGATTTTTGTTGGAGCTGTTAGTATCTCCATGGATTGAAGCTTAACTGCTCCTATAGGAGAAAACAACTTATTACATTAGATCAAACTAAATATCCAAATTATTAGTTACTTTCAAACTCAGTTTATTTCCTCCAGATTAAATATATTGTTTAACATGCCTAATTTGTTCAGTTCTATTTTCTGTTTTAGCTTTTATAAACTTTTTATACATTTTATGAGTCTTAATCTAGCTATAAAGTATGTGAAGAAACAGAAAGTTCTGTGAATGTTTGTCATACGCCAAATAAGAGGATGCAACCAATTTATAATAAATCTTAGAATACAAGTGAATGTTTGGCATACCTCAAATAAGAGGATGCAACCAATTTATAATAAATCTTAGAATACAAAAGGTACAGTGTTAAAGAATAAGAAATAATACAAATATTTATAGTGATTATTCGTTAACATCCCCCCGCAAGCGAAACGGTGGCGGTCGTATGCCGAGCTTGTCATGAAAAAACTCAAACTGGTGTCGCGAGAGGCTTTTGGTGAAGATATCCGTAACCTCAAGCTTAGTTGGAACAAAACAAGTGTATAACTTCCCTGAAGTAACAAGTTCTCGAATAAAATGGTAGTCGAGATCAATGTGTTTGGACCTTTTGTTGGAGACTGGATTTTGTGTGAGGAAGAGAGCACTTTCTTGTCACATAGAAGAGTCGGGCGGTCGGGAGGAAGGGCATGTAGCTCTCTTAGAAGATGGGTAATCCAGATAATCTAAGTAGCAGTGGAGGCCATGGAATGATACTCTGACTCGCAATTTAAGCGAGAAACAATCAATTATTTCTTAGCACTCCACAAAACAAGGTTTCCCCCAAGGAAGATGGAGTAACCAAAAGTGGAACGACAATTGTGAAGGCAATGAGCCCAGTCAGCATCATAGTAACCAAGAACAATAGTCTTGTGAGGGCGAGAAAAAGGTGAGCCTAAAAGCAATGGTTCCTTCCTTTAACATACCGAAAGATACGCTTAACATGTTGAAAATGTTCCTCAGTTGGTGATTGTAAAAATTGGCTAACTTGGTTGACCGCATAGGAGATGTCAAGCCTTGTGATCGTCAAGTATTGAAGAGCACCCACTAGGGAACGATATAAAGTGGGATCTTAGTTGATGACCTAACGGAACTTGATTGGAAGTTGTGAGTGAGTGATGAGTGATGATCACCCCTACCCTGTTATTGTTAGAATTATAAACTTAATTATGTATATTTATTATGTAATTAGGATAATTAAACTTATGTTATGTATATATGTAGCAAATAAGAGAAGAGGTGTGACGGTTGATGGATACCGGTTCAAACGGGCAGTTATTCCCGCCAAAGAATAACCGCCATATTGAACGACACCTCTTTGCGTATAAATAGACATTTGCCGGCAACCTTTGCCGACACCAAGATATTTTCACAATATCCATTTCAGTTTATTTCCGTTCTCTTTTGTGTGTGCGTTTATTATCATGTTCATGATCAAGGTTAATATGGAATTCACTTGCAAACCTAATAGATCCAGTTCGGATGTTAATGATTATCAGACAAGTGATAATCTTCCGCTGCTAAGAAGTGGTATCAGAGCCACGGTGGGAAATCGAAGAAAATCGATCGATATTACACGATTTCGGGCACAACCGGATGAAGAACAAAACAGAGGATACGGAGACGGAGACGAATTCAACCCCAATCGCACAACTCCGCGATCACGAATGTTTGCAAGAATGAAGCAAGAAACGATGCCTTGCAAATGGTGTTCCGATGAAGTGAATGAAAGATGAAGATCGGAAAGGGTTGAAGACGGCTATGGTATGGACCGTAGTATTCACGCAGACGGGGAACCATTCAAGAGTACCATACGGGGAAAAGATGAAATACCAAGTATGAAATTCGCAACACGTGCGGATGACGAAGAAGACGTTCATTCGAAGGAAGATGAATCAAGAATTAGAGAACAAGAAACTGAAGAAAACAATCATGAATTGCAAGTCTCTATTTTAGAGAATGTATTCATGCATCGATAGAAAAGAAATAGAGACTTAGGGATACACTTTAGCGACAAAGAAAGGAAGGCTTTAGTGACAGAAGAAGGATTTACACGACAGAAGGACGATTAGCAATGAAATGGGAATTTATGAGGCTGATTTATGCAACATATTTAAATGTTTTAGTTTATTACTATAAGTTTAAATATACTCAGACAAGAGTGCATGAGAAAGAGATAGTGAAGAAGGTGATGGATCTGAAAAAAGCCGAAGTCAAGATGATGAAATCCAAGGCACTATTGCGGATCAAACGTAGAGGAACACAAGGCTGGGAAGGGATGAAGAAGATGCAGGCAAAACGACCCGGAGTGTCCTCATACATGCTTCTAAACATAATTAAGTTTATGGGAGTGTGTTAGAATTCTAAACTTAATTATGTATATTTATTATATAATTAGGATAATTAAACTTATGTTATGTATATATGTAGCAAATAAGAGAAGAGGTGTGACGGTTGATGGATACCGGTTCAAACGGGCAGTTATTCCCGCCAAAGAATAACCGCCATATTGACCGACACCTCTTTGCGTATAAATAGACATTTGCCGGCAACCTTTGCCGACACCAAGATATTTTCACAATATCCATTTCAGTGGGACATTTCTTTGCCGGCGAAGTGGGGGCGAAGTGGGACATTTCTTTGCGATTTATATAGTCTAGGGAGCTGTAGGAATATATAAGTGGGCGATGTTGGATGTGAATCTGATTTTTGAAATTTTAAGGAATAAAAATTAGAGTATGATGCTAAGGCTTGAGACCTTATTAACTTATATACACAATCAATACTTCTTGCCGGCTATTCTAGGATAACTTTTAAGTGACAATTGTAATTTACAAGTTTATAGCGTTTTGTAACCTTTTGGACTCGACTTCTTGGACCGATATATTAACTCACAATAACAAACTGGGTGAGTCTTTTTGTTCTAACTATTTGTTTTGCCTGATTTTTGTTGGAGCTGTTAGTATCTCCATGGATTGAAGTTTAACTGCTCCTATAGGAGAAAACAACTTATTACATCAGATCAAACTAAATATCCAAATTATTAGTTACTTTTAAACTCAGTTTATTTCCTCCAGATTAGATCTATTGTTTAACATGCTTAATTTGTTCAGTTCTATTTTCTGTTTTAGGTTTTATTAACTTTTTATACATTTTATGAGTCTTAATCTAGCTATAAAGTATGTGAAGAAACAGAAAGTTCTGTGAATGTTTGGCATACCTCAAATAAGAGGATGCAACCAATTTATAATAGATCTTAGAGTACAAAAGGACAGTGTTAAAGAATGAGAAATAATACAAAACAAGTGAAACGGTGGCGGTCGTATGCCGAGCTTGTCACGAAAAAACTCAAACTGGTGACGCGAGAGGCTTTTGGTGAAGATATCCGTAACCTGAAGCTTGGTTGGAACAAAACAAGTGTATAACTTCCCTGAAGTAACAAGTTTTCGAATTAAATGGTAGTCGAGATCAATGTGTTTGGACCTTTTGTTGGAGACTAGATTTTGTGTGAGGAAGAGAGCACTTTGTTGTCACATAGAAGAGTCGGGCGGTCGGGAGGAAGGGCATGTAGCTCTCTTAGAAGATGGGTAAGCCAGATAATCTAAGCAGCATTGGAGGCCATGGCATGATACTCTGACTCGCAACTTAAGCGAGAAACACTCAATTATTTCATAGCACTCCACAAAACAAGGTTTCCCCCAAGGAAGATGGAGTAACCAAAAGTAGAACGACGATTGTGAAGGCAACGGGCCCAGTCAGCATCAGAGTAACCAAGAACAGTAGTCTTGTGAGGGCGAGAAAAAGTGAGCTTAAAAGCAATGGTTCCTATAACATACCGAAAGATATTCTTAACATGTTGAAAATGTTCCTCAGCTGGTGATTGTAAAAATTGGCTAACTTGGTTGACCGCATAGGAGATGTCAAGCCTTGTGATTGTCAAGTACTGAAGAGCACCCACTAGGGAACGATATAGAGTGGGATCTTTATAAGGGGTATCATCTTTGATAAAGGAAGCATTAGGGGTTAATGGTGTAGGCATTGGTTTGTTGCCGAGAAGGTCGGCTCACATCAGAATGTCATGAGCATATTTAGCTTTGCTTACGAAAAAGCCGATTACAGGTGTATGCAACTTCAAGCTCCAAAAAAGAATTAAGTTGCCCAAGATCTTTAATAGCAAACTATTTGTGAAGACGAGTCATAAAGTTAGCAATGACAGTTTCTTGATTTTTTTTAAGAAGTAAATCATCAACATAGACAACTAGATACATGATGCACCTATTTTGTTTAAAAATAAATAACGATGTGTTGGCCCGACTGCAAACAAAACCATCTGCAAGATGATAAGTGCTGAGACGATGAAACCATGCTCGAGGAGCATGCTTGAGATCGTATAGGGCTCTGTTAGTTTACAAACATAATTGGGAAATTTGGCATTAAAAACTCCTGGTGGTTGCTCCATAAAAACTGTCTCGGTGATGTGGCCATGGAGGAATGTGATGTGCACAAAATGCAACATATAAATTACATCAATTGTGGCATAAAACTAACCCTTTTTTAGTACTAATGTTGGAAAAAGTGTGCTTTTGTCTTCCTTTTGTATTTTCAGGATTAAATGAGCTCAAATGAACAAAAGAAGCAAAAAGACAGCTAAATCTAACATAAATACAAGAAAAGGAACAAACGTGGCATGCCCGACCTCCCGACAGCATCTTCCTAAAGCAAAACAAGAAGACAGAAGACTGAACACGCCCCGTGCTCAATGAGCACGGGGGCGTGCTCAAGTGTCAGCAGAAAAGACAAAGTGATAGAAGCTTCTACTGCCCACCACGGGGCCGTGCTCAGCGGACATGGGGGCGTGGTCAACTGTTGCAGACGCATTTAATGAAATTGCGAATTGCAATTAATGAAGAGAGAGAGTTGGATGGACACGGGGCCATGCCCAGTGGACACGGGGCCGTGCCCAGGCTTCTGTTCAGCCTATAAATAGGAGTGCTTGGAGCTCTTGCAACTCATCCCTTGGCACACCACCTCTCTCACACTTCACCCACCACCCACCACCATCACAACACCATCATCCACCACCATCATCCATTGTCCATCATAGAGTGTGTGAGTCGTCTCGGGATCCAAGATTGATCGTAAGAGTTCTTGACAATCAAAGACCATGTTTGCCTAAGTCTCTTACATCACTTGGTGAAGACAAGTGTTTAGTGTAATACTTTTTATTTTTAATCTTTTGCACTTTTTAATTGGTTTTGTATTAATGACTTTAATTACTAGTTTCTTATGTTGAAGGTGATTCTTCCTTATCGTTTGTCCGTGGTGTCTTGGCATTATTTTACTGTCTATATAAAATAAAAGATTTTCACCATTCATATCTCCACGGTCTATATGGAGGTATGTTGGCTACCTGGTCGAGGGTTAAGGGAACGGTTTGGTAAGAGTCTTGCCATTGTTCAGTGTATAGATCCTGCAAAGGACCTGGATCAAATTTAGTAGGATCTCCTTCAATACCCAACTGTATTGGATGGCGGGGGTCCAAACTCTTTGATCCCCTCATAAGTTAAACTACTATTAAAACTTTAACCCGGCTACTTAGGACTGTATCCCTGCTGACTCAGACTACTTAGCCGAGAGTAACGTCGCCTTCAAAAGAGGGCCTACCACATTATGCATTAATAACTTAATTAATTATCTTTCAATAATCCGATCCTTTAGGATTGTATCCTTGCTGACTCAAACTACTGGGTTGAGGGTAACGTCACCTTCAAAAGAGGGGCCTACTACAATAACTAAGATAATCTCTTAAACAAGTGCAAAAGTGCGAAAATAATCAAAGGTTATACTACACACGAGTCGGATCCAAGTGATTCATCTTGTCTATCTGTTTTTACTTTTATTTTCTTTTTCAGCATTTTAGTTAGTTTTATTTTTCTAGTTTAAAAATCTTTTTCTAACATTTTGATTTGATTAGACGTTGAGTATAAACCGGTACTAAAAGCTCTTGTATCCTTGGACGACCTCGGTATCTTACCAACACTATACTACGTCCACGATGGGTGCACTTGCCCATATGTGTGTTTAGTGTTAGTGAATATCGTGTTTATAAATTTAAAACTTGGCTAAAAAGTGTAAAAAGGGCTTAAAATATACACCTAAAACATATACACATATACACACTGACACGCATCAAGTTTTTGGCGCCGTTGCCGGGGACACAAGGATTTTAAGAAAGTTAGGAATCAGCGGCCTAATCATTTTTTCTATTTTATTTTTATTTTTTTAGGATTTTCTTAATTTTTCAGCTTCTTCAGAACTCAGCACGGGCCGTGCCCGCTGAACACGCCCCATGCCCAATCATTGGAACTGTCAATCTTGTTTTAAGTCAAACAGTAAGCTGAACACGGGGCCGTGCCCACTGAACACGCCCCCGTGCCCAAGATTCAGTTACTGAAAACAGAACCGTAAGATCTCGAGGGTTGGTAATTTCTGACACAAACATGAGTGATAATGATATTTTTTACTTTCAGCACTCTTATGGTACGTGGTGTCAATTATGTGGAGGCGGTCATAAAGAATTAGAATGCTATTTTCTAAACTATAAGCCCCACTATATAGACCCATCGTTTTCCTGTAGCCTTAAGAGGGGCGAAAGTAAAAATAATCCTTATCTCTCCCTCGAATGCGCTCAACCAGATATTCTAGGAGAAATGCTCCTCGACGAACTATTTCAACTAGAAGATCTAGTTCTTAATTGGTTAAAAGAACTTAAGATGGATTTCCTTAATTCATCTCAAGACGATGACCAAGAAGAATTGTTGGGTTCGCATTCAAATAAAAACAACCTCGTTGCTCCCAACAATACCTTCCACTCTAGCGAGGACTTGGACGATAGTCGTCCCTGTGCCGATTGTGCCGTGAAGGACTCCCCATCGACTTCGTTCGATGCATACATAGACCTGAGCGATTCGGCATACACCTTCTTTAACGAGAGCCCGGAAAAGGGTTGGACTTGTCCACCTACATTTAGCATAGGAATCACCCTCACCGACAACCTCTTGCGTTCTCGTCTTAATCTAGAGCAATTAAGGTATCTTAGGCACTTTGGGGTTGTTCCATCCAGCAAGGAACCGCCCGATTCGGATAAGTTCCTTGAAAATAGGCAACCTCCATAAGATAGCTTCCAGACACGGGGCCATGCACATGTCAACACGCCCCCGTGTCCACCAAAAGATTCTCTTCTGATTTCATCAGAATAAGGACAAAAATGTGTCAGGATTTTGTACGCACACGGGGCCGTGCCCAGCCAACACGGGGCCATGTCGAGCGTGCTGTCGTTTTCTATAAATGCAGCAAGATTCCTGCTCATTTGGACAACTTCAAAAGACAGAGATTCCTGAGATCTTCACTCATACTATCCTAGGTATGTTCTAAAAGAAGGTTCTCAAGAGCCATCTTGTCTTTTCCACTTTTGTTCATTGCCTTCTTCCTCAATTTTCAATCACTACCTCCATTAAAGTTTGGAAGCTTCATGATTCCAACCTTTATTGTGGTGTTTGTATGGTTATTATTCAAGGAATCTTTTTTAAAATAAGTTGTGCAACTTTGTTTTGAATTATTTATGCTTAAAATTTACCTATGAACCAAGAAAATAATTTAAAACTCCAAGATTCCTTGCTTTGAAAACCTGTAGACGACTGGACACGGGGCCGTGTCCGAGAGACTGTTTCGTAAAAAATTGAGCTCTTTTCGGTCTGTTTTCCCAGAATGGCGAGCAGAACAAGCGGAACGTCTTCATCGCACTCAAGGAACAACCGACAGGGGAGGAGGTCATCAACGGCGGAAGACTCTCTTGTAAACTATGTTTACGCCTTAAGAGAAGCTATCGATGAAATGATGGGGGTGGAAGAAGCATTGGTCGACCGTATCAATCACCTAACGATAGGACTGGAAGGGTGTCTCCGGGAGGTCAACCTCTTGCACCAGAGGTTGAACATTCTCGCATCTCCTCCTTTGGTGCCTATAATAACCCAAAGGGCATGGAACGTGGTGCCTGAAGTCATCATACCAGCCGAGTGGTACACCATGCATCCGGGGCCTCCTCGAGACATTTTACAAGGGGTCCCGGTTGGTGTTTCCCCTCCTCCGCAAGATGTTGAAGAAAACGAAGCCGCCTTCTTCCTCCCAAGAAAGATAGAAGAATGGCTTTAACAACATCTAGGAAAATAACTCTCGGCCAAGAGTCCTACCACACTCCTCAATACCAGAAAACTAATTCCGGGATTTTGGCTCTTAATGAGAAAGTAGGACTCCTTATGATAATTTTATGTATCACTTGACCTATCTAGTTTAGGACTTTTAACTTTTTATTTCTCTTCTTTGTTTTTAATTTTCTAGGAACGCTATGTATCTCTCTATGATTTGAATGAAATGATGGTTTTAATGTTTGGATGGTGTTGTAATGAATAAAACACACTCAGGATGGTCAAGGATAACAAGGGAAACGAGAAACATCACCCCATTCACGAAAACAGGGCCATCCGACAAAAATTTCTTCATTACAGCAAGTTCAGCATGGGCCGTGTCCGCCCAACACGGCCCCGTGCTGCACAATCTGCAGAAATTGCCCAGTTCAGGTAACTGGACACGGGTCGTGTTCACTGAACACGCCCCCGTGTCCAGGCTTCTGTTCCTCTTTATTAAATTTTGTCACTGGCACCTGAACACGGGGCCGTGCCCGGTCACCACGGGGCCGTGTCCAGAGTGCCAGTAACATAAAATTTTGCTTTTAACACCCTTTTACACATTCAATCAACCTAAAAACTTATTTTTGGGGCACATTGAGGACAATGTGTAATTTAAGTGTGGGGGGATGCTAAAACTTTGAATCTTACAAGTCCTAATTAACAAGCCTTACACAAAACTCTATTGGAACCGCTAATCACCCCAATTTTTTTTCAAAAAAATGTTCATTTTTACTTGTCTAAGTTTAAGTTGGGAATTTCAAGTTCTAACAAGGTTATATTTTTACAAGTTTACAACCGATAACGTAGTGATAAAAAGAACCAACATAAGAAAATTATGAAACGGAATGACAAGCTTAGTTAAAATTTGAATATATATACTTGATCACATGAAAACCCATTCTCACAAAAGTGAGTTTTGAGCCTTTATTGAGCATACAAATACATATATTTACACTAAATGCTCATTTTTCGTTTCTTGTGTGAATAGCCGCTTGGTTCGTACGACTCTAGAACTTGCCACGACAATACATTCCCGGTCCTCACCAACTTAAACCCGATTAAGTAAATGATGGAGGCATTAGGACTAACCCTTTTTTTTTCTTTCTACACCATTATTTTTCATTTTTTTACCACCTACCCAAAATCCCCCTAGTAAACCCCTTTGAGCCTAAACCTTTTCATTTCTTAACCCAAAACAATCACCCATTTTACCCACCTAAACCTTTTTATTTTAACCCTTTTTTTAGTAACAAAGCTCGGTTTTTCATATGACTTTTCAAAAAAAAAGTTGATGAAGCCAAATTAACCTTGTTTGAAAGAAATGGTTCATCAAAATAAAAAATAAAATTGTGAAAAATAAAAACTGATGCTTTTTACGCTTTTCGCCCTTTTACTAACCACTAACCCAACCACCCACCTTTAGCCCAAGCCTAACCCTTCACCCAAAAAGTCCTCTTGATATTTACAAAGGTATATAGTTAAAAAGGAGGAGGATTGATTGCTTGGCAAGCCTATGGTAGGAGTAAGTTCCATGCCGCTCTCGGGTGATTCACTAAAAATACACCTTCGGCCGAGTGTTGAGTGATCCCCCGTGAGGTATGTGAACTTGTATATAAATGGAACTTTAAAAAGGCATGTTGTGCCCTAATAAGTAATTTATCTTATGAAACGTTTTTAATAAATCATGACGAATAGGATTGTAAATAAATAAAAATAAAACTTAAATAAAGAATCTTGGAAATCCCGACACTCTATGACAAGTCCAAAAAACCTTCTCTTCAACCCATTCCATTTGGGAGTGAAAAAGCCACATTATAAAGATTTTTGCTTGAGGACAAGCAAAGATTCAAGTGTGGGGGTATCTGATGTGCACAAAATGCAACATATAAATTACATCAATTGTGGCATAAAACTAACCCTTTTTTAGTACTAATGTTGGAAAAAGTGTGTTTTTGTCTTCCTTTTGTATTTTCAGGATTAAATGAGCTCAAATGAACAAAAGAAGCAAAAAGACAGCTAAATCTAACATAAATACAAGAAAAGGAACAAACGTGGCATGCCCGACCTCCCGACAGCATCTTCCTAAAGCAAAACAAGAAGACAGAAGACTGAACACGCCCCGTGCTCAGACGCATTTAATGAAATTGCGAATTGCAATTAATGAAGAGAGAGAGTCGGATAGACACGGGGCCGTGCCCAGTGGACACGGGGCCGTGCCCAGGCTTCTGTTCAGCCTATAAATAGGAGTGCTTGGAGCTCTTGCAACTCATCCCTTGGCACACCACCTCTCTCACACTCACCACCATCACAACACCATCATCCACCACCATCATCCATTGTCCATCATAGAGTGTGTGAGTCGTCTTGGGATCCAAGATTGATCGTAAGAGTTCTTGACAATCAAAGGCCATGTTTGCCTAAGTCTCTTACATCACTTGGTGAAGACAAGTGTTTAGTGTAATACTTTTTATTTTTAATCTTTTGCACTTTTTAATTGGTTTTGTATTAATGACTTTAATTACTAGTTTCTTATGTTGAAGGTGATTCTTCCTTATCGTTTGTCTGTGGTGTCTTGGCATTATTTTACTGTCTATATAAAATAAAAGATTTTCACCATTCATATCTCCACGGTCTATATGGAGGTATGTTGGCTACCTGGTCGGGGGTTAAGGGAACGGTTTGGTAAGAGTCTTGCCATTGTTCAGTGTATAGATCCTGCAAAGGACCTGGATCAAATTTAGTAGGATCTCCTTCAATACCCAACGGTATTGGATGGCTGGGGTCCAAACTCTTTGATCCCCTCATAAGTTAAACTACTATTAAAACTTTAACCCGGCTACTTAGGACTGTATCCCTGCTGACTCAGATTACTTAGCCGAGGGTAACGTCGCCTTCAAAAGAGGGGCCTACCACATTATGCATTAATAACTTAGTTAATTATCTTTCAATAATCCGATCCTTTAGGATTGTATCCTTGCTGACTCAAACTACTGGGTTGAGGGTAACGTCACCTTCAAAAGAGGGGCCTACTACAATAACTAAGATAATCTCTTAAACAAGTGCAAAAGTGCGAAAATAATCAAAGGTTATACTACACACAAGTCGGATCCAAGTGATTCATCTTGTCTATTTGTTTTTACTTTTATTTTCTTTTTCAGCATTTAAGTTAGTTATATTTTTCTAGTTTAAAAATCTTTTTCTAACATTTTGATTTGATTAGACGTTGAGGATAAACCGGTACTAAAAGCTCTTGTGTCCTTGGACGACCTCGGTATCTTACCAACACTATACTACGTCCACGATGGGTGCACTTGCCCATATGTGTGTTTAGTGTTAGTGAATATCGTGTTTATAAATTTAAAACTTGGCTAAAAAGTGTAAAAAGGGCTTAAAATATACACCTAAAACATATACATACTGACACGCATCAGAAGGCATTATTAACGTCTAATTGGTGATGTTTCCATTTATTAAAGATGGCCAAGGATAAAACAATGCGAATTGTAGAGGCTTTAACAACCGGGCTAAAGGTATGTGTAAAATCAAGGCCTGGTATTTGACTAAATCCTTAAGCCATGAGACAAGCTTTGTAGTGGTTAATAGTGCCATCAGCCTTGTGCTTAACCCGAAAAGCCATTTGGCACCCAAAACGTTTTGGTTAGGAGGCCGAGGAACAAGGGTCCAAGTGTTATTGTTGTGAAGGGCCAAATGTTCCTTGTGCATAGCGTCAAGCCAATGTGATTGTTTAATGGCGGTCTTAAAATTTTTGTGTTTATCGGTGGAGAACAAGGCATCATAGAGAGGGTGAAAATGAGTATGGGCAAGATAATTTCGATGTTTCAGTTTAATGATGCCCGCTTTTGAACGAGTGGTCATCAAGTGAGATGAGGGAGCAGTGGTAGTAATGGGTTGGTTTTGGGCAGTAGAGGTCGAGTTAGTGGGTTGGGCTGGGGACAGGTGAGGTTCAGTTTGGCCAGAGTTGGTTGGATCAGTAGATTGAGACGGGTTTAGGTCTGGAGCGGGAATGGGCTGCGAATGGGGCGCAACAGTTGGGGTGGAAACGGGTTGCGCATCGAGTTGGGTTTGGGCAGGGTGTATTTGTTGATGTTCAACTTGGAGGGTGGGGTGGATTTAGGAAGAGGGTTAGTTTAAAGACTAGACAGTTGGTTAGAATTAGAGCATTGAGGATGTTGAGGAAAATGCATAGTGGGGGTTAGAATTTGGGATCGGTCGTGAACTAATGTACTCAGGCATCCGTCAATGATGATAGAACATTGACATCGGGGCATCCTGCGGAAACGCAAACGGTTACCTAGTGTTCGGTATTGGAAAACAGTTTAGTCGCTAACTTTTGGGGTAGCTCCCCATGGCATGTATAAACGGATAAATTAACTGGTGAAACAAGTTTTTGGTAATTAAAACTGGACAACTAGTGAACTCACTCAGCATTATTGTTGACCCCTTACAGCATGCTTTGCAGGTAACCTGTGACGAAGGAGCTTGCTGCTTGGGAATGAGTAGTGTCTGTCCACCCTCGTGTTGGGTGTTACCTATTTTGAAATATGAACTCTGTTCAAACTGCTTTACTATTGCTTCCGCTACTTATTACTGTTTGAACTTAAAACTTTAAACTCTGAACTTGATGTTTGCTAATCTTATAGTTAGTAAGTATTACTTTTGTTATCAACTTAATTATTCAGTATAATTGGTGGCTGGATCCTGGTCAGTCACGCCCTCAAAGCGGGTGTTATCCGCAGGTGGATTTTGGGGGTGTGACAGATTGGTATCAGAGCCATTGGTTATAGTGAACTTGGTTTTAAAAAGGGGAAAATCTTTTTGGAGAAAACCAGACTATAACCCGTGACTCGTGACGACACTACACTCCAAGTGCAAGGCTCAACACTTTCGACCTCATAGCTCGGACCAGTGCTTACTTGTTTGCTTACCTTTTATTTCCTGTTATGCTATACGTACTAGTGTGCTTAAATTAGATAGATACACCTCTCTCTTCTATCTCATTCTCGCTACATTACGACATCACACTCATACTGTGTTTTCTGGTTATGAAGACAATGAGTGGACGTGGAAGGGGAAACATCAACATGACTCAGGCTCAGTTCACTAACCTACTCAACACAGTGGCTGCAGCTTTCGCAGCTCACCCTATAGGTAAGCTCGTTGTTTTAGGATGTTTAGATCCTACCGCCACATCGTCTTTTCGCCTCTAAACCTATACGTTTCGCTTCTCACCCTATAGGTCAGCATGCACCTGCGCAACCACCAGTGTGTACTTTCAAAACTTTCATGGATTGCAAGCCTCTCCCTTTCAACGGCACTGAGGGTGCCATAGGTCTTCTGCATTGGATTGAGAAAATTGAAGCTGTTTTTGCTGTTTGCGAGTGTCCCCCTGCAAATTGGGTGAAATTTGCTACTGCTACGCTTGAAGGAAGCGCACTTTCTTGGTGGAAGGCGCAGATTCAGATGTTTGGATTGGAAACTGCAAATGCTACTGCGTGGGAGGATTTCAAGGATATGATTAAGGATGAATACTGTCACCGGGATGACATCCACAAGCTTGAGAATGAGTACTATGAGCTCAAGATGGTTGGGTCAGAGATTGAAACCTACACCAAACTGTCTAATGACTATGCTGCTCTTTGCCCAAACATGTCTCGACCTATGTATCGAAGAATCGAACTGTACATCAAGGGTTTGGCTCCAGAAATTCGAAGCCATGTAACTTCAGCCAACCACACTACCATTCAGCCGATCGTTCGGCTCGCTCACAAACTTACTGATCAGGCCGTAGAGGAGGGCAGGTTGCCCAAAAGGATCAGTGCTACTGTCGGAACTTCTAGTGACAACAAGCGTAAGTGGGAAGGAAGTCAGGGCAAGGATGCTAACCCCACTCAGGCCCCAGCACAGCAAAGGAAAACTGAAAACAACAAGGGCACTCAGCAACTGGGTGGCTACCGGGGAAGCTACCCTAAGTGCAACAAGTGTAACAGACACCATAATGGGGCATGTAACAAGGGCCAGTGTCAGCGATGCCACAAGATGGGGCACGAAGCCAAGGATTGTAGAAGTCAGCTCCCAGCAAGACAAAATCAGCAACAACCTCAACAGCAACAGCAGCAAGGAAACGACCGAGCGTGTTTTAAATGTGGGGCAACAGGGCACTTTAAGAAGGATTGCCCTGAACTAAATCAGAATCGCAACAATAATCAGGGAGCTGGGAACAACGATCAGAACAACAATGCTGGGAATGGTGCTAGAGGAAGGGCTTTCGTGATTGGAGCTGGTGAAGCAAGGAATGACCCCAATGTCGTGACGGGTAAGTTCCTACTCGATGATCGTTATGTTTCTGTGTTATTTGATTCCGGTGCCGATGCTAGTTATGTGTCCCTACGTATTAGTAAGAAGCTTAAGCGTCCGCTTTCGTTACTAAGTTCTCCTCATATCGTCGAGTTAGCTAATGGTAGAAACATCGAGGCCTCACATGTTGTCAAGGGTTGCAAACTAGAGTTGTCTGGTCAGACATTTAGTATCGACCTTTTCCCTGTTACTCTTGGAAGCTTCGACGTCGTTATTGGTATGGATTGGTTATCCAAGCATCGCGCTGAGATCCTCTGTCAAGAGAAAGCAGTTCGTATTCCTCGCCGTTCTGGCAAACCCCTCATTGTACAAGGTGGCAAAGGTGGAGAAATCTCCGGCGTTATCTCGTTCTTGAAGGCACAGAAGTGTTTACGAAAAGGGCACACCGCTATCTTAGCACTTGTTACCAACACGCAGGAGAAGGAAAAGAGGATTGAAGACTTTCCAGTAGTGCGTGACTACCCCGAGGTATTTCCTGAGGAATTACCTGGACTCCCTCCCCATCGTCAGGTCGAATTCCAAATCGAGCTAGCTCCCGGAGCAGCGCCTATAGCTCGTGCTCCTTATCGACTAGCCCCCGCAGAATTGAAGGAACTCTCGACGCAACTACAAGAACTATTGGATAAAGGATTTATCCGTCCTAGTTCATCGCCCTGGGGAGCACCGGTACTCTTTGTTAAGAAGAAGGATGGCACGTTCCGAATGTGCATTGACTATCGTGAGTTGAACAAGGTTACCATCAAGAATCGTTACCCTCTCCCCCGAATCGACGACCTATTCGATCAGTTGCAAGGATCGAGCTACTATTCCAAGATTGACCTGCGATCAGGCTACCATCAGTTAAGGGTCCGTAATGAAGATATTTCCAAGACTGCATTCAGAACTCGTTACGGTCATTATGAATTCCTCGTTATGCCCTTTGGAATGACCAACGCGCCTGCGGTATTCATGGATCTCATGAACCGAGTGTGCAAACCCTACCTCGACAAATTCGTGATCGTGTTTATAGACGACATCTTGATCTACTCGAAAAGTCAGGAAGAGCATGAACAGCACCTACGCCTTATCCTCGAACTCCTTCGCAATGAGCAACTGTATGCCAAGTTCTCGAAATGCGACTTCTGGCTTCGAGAAGTCCATTTCCTTGGGCACGTGGTTAACAAGGATGGAATCCACGTCGACCCTGCAAAGATCGACTCTATAAAGAAGTGGCCTACCCCTAAGACTCCGACTGAAGTCCGCCAATTCTTGGGACTGGCGGGATACTATCGAAGATTTATCATGGGATTTTCAAAGATCGCTCAGCCTCTCACGGCTCTTACTCAGAAGGGTATGGTTTATAAATGGGGTGAAGCTCAGGAAACCGCGTTCCAGAAACTAAAGGATAACCTCTGCAGTGCTCCTATTCTCTCGTTACCTGAAGGAACGGACGACTTTGTGGTTTACTGCGATGCGTCTATTCATGGGCTCGGTTGCGTGTTGATGCAACGCGAGAAAGTTATTGCCTATGCATCCCGACAACTCAAGACACACGAAAGGAACTACACAACACACGACTTGGAACTAGGAGCGGTGATATTTGCGCTTAAGATATGGAGACATTACCTGTACGGTACCAAGTGCACCATTTACACCGATCACAGGAGTCTTGAGCATATCTTCAAGCAGAAGGAATTAAACATGCGACAACGCCGATGGGTCGAACTTCTGAATGATTATGAATGCGCCATTAAGTACCATCCGGGCAAGGCCAATGTTGTGGCAGACGCCCTCAGCCGAAAAGACACTATACCAAAGCGCGTGCGAGCATTACAACTTACCATCCAGTCTAGTCTCCCTACCCAGATTCGAAATGCTCAGATTGAAGCTCTGAAACCGGAAAACATCAGGGCTGAGTCCCTGCGAGGATCGAGGCAGCAACTAGAACAGAAAGAAGACGGCGCCTACTATGTGGCAGGGCGCATTTGGGTCCCACTTTACGGAGATCTACGAGAGCTTGTGATGGACGAAGCCCATAAGTCCCGTTATTCAGTACATCCTGGTTCAGATAAGATGTACCACGACTTAAGGACCACGTACTGGTGGCCTGGCATGAAAGCCCACATAGCAGCCTATGTTGGCAAATGTTTGACCTGCGCAAGAGTCAAGATCGAGTATCAGAAACCCGCAGGCCTCCTCCAGCAACCGGAAATCCCGAAATGGAAATGGGAGCAAATTTCCATGGACTTTGTTACAGGGCTACCTAGATCTCAACGCGGAAATGACACTATTTGGGTGATAGTAGATCGATTGACTAAGTCTGCACACTTTCTGGCCATTAAGGAAACAGACAAGTTTTCTACCTTAGCAGAAATCTATTTAAAGGAAGTAGTCTCCAGGCACGGGGTGCCAACTTCTATTATTTCCGACCGAGACGCTCGTTTTACCTCCGAGTTGTGGCAAGCTATGCACAAATCCTTTGGCTCACGTTTGGACATGAGCACCGCTTATCACCCGCAAACGGATGGGCAGTCGGAACGCACCATCCAAACCCTGGAAGACATGCTTAGAGCATGTGTGATCGATTTTGGCAAGAACTGGGAGAAACATCTACCGCTGGTAGAATTCTCCTACAACAACAGCTACCACACTAGCATTCAGGCGGCGCCTTTTGAGGCACTGTACGGTCGTAAATGCCGATCACCTCTTTGCTGGGCAGAAGTAGGCGACAGTCAACTCACAGGCCCAGAACTAGTGGTAGATACAACGGAAAAGATTTCCCAGATCAGGCAACGCATGGCGGCAGCTCGTGACCGTCAGAAAAGCTACGCTGACAAGCGTAGGAAACCGTTAGAATTCCAGGTCGGGGACCGGGTTCTACTTAAAGTCTCACCCTGGAAGGGTGTGGTTCGTTTTGGTAAACGAGGCAAGCTGAATCCACGATATGTTGGACCATTCGAAATTACCGAGAAAATCGGTAAGGTTGCTTATAGATTGAACCTGCCTGCAGAGCTGAGCGCGGTACACAACGTATTTCACGTATCTAACCTGAAGAAGTGTTTGTCGGATGAAACACTTGTGATTCCTTTTAAGGAACTGACGATTGATGAACAGCTACACTTTACTGAGGAACCGATCGAGATCACGGATCGAGAGATCAAAACCCTCAAACGTAGCCAGATACCCCTTGTGCGAGTTCGTTGGAACTCACGACGCGGCCCAGAGTTTACCTGGGAGCGGGAAGACCAGATGAAGTCCAAGTACCCCCAGTTGTTCCCAAACGAAAACCCAAGCACTGAAGCTACAACCGAATTTCGGGACGAAATTCCAAACTAACGGGGGGATGATGTGACACCCCGTTGAAACACGCTAGCTTGGCAGTGGCTGCCTTAACTTTCGGGACGAAAGTTCTTAAAACTTGGGGATAATGTGACACTCTAGGTTTTTCCGAACGAACACCTTGTAATATTTTGTGTATATAAATATTATTAAATGAAAACGTGACCTTTGTGCATGATATGTGATGTATGTATGTATTATATATATATATATGAGAGCCGAGACCACGACCCGAGACCATGACTCGCAACCACCCGATTGCGAGTGGGCCACTCGGTCTCGAGTGGGCCTTTGGGCCGTAACCGGTTTGGGCCGAAACCCCTTAGCCTTGTTGATACTTGGTATATAATCCTAACCTTCCCCACTTTCCTTCACTTTACACAAACACACAAACACACACTCCTCCTATTCTCTCAACTAGAAAACCCTCTACAAACACCACTTCCCTTCTCCAAAATCTCGGTTCAAGCAAGGATCTCGGACAAGGACTCGGTCAAGATCGTCACTCGGACACTCCATCTTCTCGGTTCCTTTCTCTTTGTTTTCGGCTCCTTCTTCTTCTTCACAACCGGTTAGTATTGTTATTATGTGCATAGAATTTATGTGGGTTAAATGAACTAGAAATGCTTGGTTAGTAGTATTTTGCATGATCTTTAGGAGGATTTGTGAAGTTTGGTCATATGTGAAAACCCTCATATAACATGTTTAAAGATGGCTAAAGAATAGTGATTTAGGAATGATTATGCCAACCAAAACTATGTTCAAGATTATAAAATGAATGTTTCATTGTTTCTTGCAAATAATCTTGTTAAAAATATGTGATTTTCGGTTCATAAATGTGTGATTATGTTGGCATGAAAACCCTAGAAAACTATGAACATAAGATGAACTTGTTGAATATGGTTTGAAGGTTTTAAAAATGGCAAAGTTTGATCTATTTGGTTTAATGGTCAGATTAGGAAAAGTTGTTTGTGAAACCTCATTGGCTGTTGCCCGATTTGGGCCTGATTACTTGGTACAAATTGGACTGTCATATCTGCATCATCACGTGTACATGAAAGGGACAGCTTCCGACTCGCAACCACGGCATTACGACTCGAGACCACGCCGTTGCGACTCGCAACCAAAGCGTGACAACTCGAAACCACTCGATTGCGACTCGAGACTACGACGGTTGCGACTCGCAACCACAACGTGACAACTCGAGACCACGGTTGCGACTCGCAACCATAACGTGACAAGCCGAGACCACCTGGTTGCGACTCGAGACCAGCTGGTTGCGACTGGGCTGTCCACTTTGGTTATTGGGCCATTATGTGTTATGGGCTATCTGTTGACTGGGTTATGTGTTGCTGTTGACTGCTTAAATGTGTAGGCCGGCCCAATAACCCCATGACTGTTTACTTGTATGCATGTTACGTACCTGTATGTGTTTTACGTGAATGCTTGTACACCGAATCTGACCTATACCGGTAACCATGTTAGGACGTGGTGACCAGCGTGTTTGACCAAGTAACCTAAACCTACCGAGCAACCCAAGGTGAGTTCACAACTTAAAAGCATGCGTCCCGGTGGTTTGGGACACGAGACTAAAACAACCCTATCCCCTTGTAAAGGGGATACCATTCACATACCTTCCCTAGTTATTGGGAACAAAAATTACTTTTCCTTCCCTGGTATTGGGAAACCTTTTGGTTAATTACTGTTTATACGGATTGCAACTAACGGCACTAAACGAAACTCTATCACTCAAGTCCCTACTACAAATACCGATTAGTCGCCGGGGCCAGGCGAACGGGTTATTAGTTGATAGCGCTATTTAGGTTTTACCAGCCTCACACCGTGCCCTGGTTTGGGATCGGTCGTGAACTAATGTACTCAGGCATCCGTCAATGATGATAGAACATTGACATCGGGGCATCCTGCGGAAACGCAAACGGTTACCTAGTGTTCGGTATTGGAAAACAGTTTAGTCGCTAACTTTTGGGGTAGCTCCCCATGGCATGTATAAACGGATAAATTAACTGGTGAAACAAGTTTTTGGTAATTAAAACTGGACAACTAGTGAACTCACTCAGCATTATTGTTGACCCCTTACTGCATGCTTTGCAGGTAACCTGTGACGAAGGAGCTTGCTGCTTGGGAATGAGTAGTGTCTGTCCACCCTCGTGTTGGGTGTTACCTATTTTGAAATATGAACTCTGTTCAAACTGCTTTACTATTGCTTCCACTACTTATTACTGTTTGAATTTAAAACTTTAAACTCTGAACTTGATGTTTGCTAATCTTATAGTTAGTAAGTATTACTTTTGTTATCAACTTAATTATTCAGTATAATTGGTGGCTGGATCCTGGTCAGTCACGCCCTCAAAGCGGGTGTTATCCGCAGGTGGATTTTGGGGGTGTGACAATGCGGCCTCGCACCGCGTCTAGTGAACACTTCTATCAATACAAGGAAGCTGGATAACAACAACAGTCACCACAGGCGACGATGCGGCCAGCACCGCATCTCGCGTATTTCTTGATCACAAGCAAGAGACGCGATAACATCAGATGTTACCGCAGGCAGCGACGCGGCCAGCACCGCATCCTATACGCTCAACAAGTGGGACTGACACCACAGTGCAAGTGGAACCAATGGCAGTCACCTGTCAGGTCTACGTAAGCGACAGACTGACGTGGCGTCGTCTCCCCGGCCGACATGTCTGACACACCTGCAAAGGTGCAGCATGCCGTCAGTCTATCCATCCACCTCCTCCTTCACTCCTCGGCTATAAATACCAACCCCAAACCAGGTTTGAGGTATCTCTTCACAACTCTCTCACTACTACTACTATCTTACTTTGCTTCCCAAGCAAATTACTGATTCTCACGCTGGAGAGTGGTAACAAGGAGCACCCCCCACCCCATCCTCCTTGTTACGAGTCACGGTTTGTTTCCTTGTGCAGGAGATCAACCCACCGGTGATCCAGCCAGCGATCCTCGAGAGGAAGGGATTAACCCTTCTTGACGAGACCAGTGAGTTAACCCTGCCCGGTTAACCATTGTTTCATCAGTCACATTTTCTTTTCGGTGGGTATACGCTGATTTTGTGGGTCACCCGTTACCGAAAGAGGGGTGGCGGCTGCATGTCACGCGGTGAATGGGAGTTACCGAAGAGGTCGGGATGAGATCGGTATCATACCGGTACCGTACGGATACCAATACCGAAAATACTGTTACCGAAATTGAGGAAAAGTGGATACCGAATACCGTACCGAATTTCTCAGTTCGGTAACGGTACGGTACCGGTATCGGTACTGGTATTTCGGTATTTTACCGCATTGGTACCGTTTTGGTGTTTTCCATTATTTTACCGACAAAATATCATGTAAATCCATCCATCCATTATTAACTGAATTGGAGTAATGTGTAGTAAAAAACTAAACAAATGCATGTAGTAAAAAGTCAAAAGGAAAACATACAGGTCTTCGGCTTTTAACGATGATGAAGATGCCATTTAATCCATAAAAGTTATAAATTAATCCAACCAGAATATAAATCTAAATGGAAAACATAAAAGTTATAAATTAATCCAACAAGAATATCATTACAACATATGGTGAACTTGTGGATTCATTTAATCCAACCATATATGGATTAAATTAATAAAATCGATGTATATGGTGACTATTACATACGGCAGTTTCTATAAGGTTTCTGAAACTTAGTTTTATAATTGATGTATATAATATCAATATTCGTAAAATCCATAACAACTTGTGGATTAAATTAATTCAACCAAATATGGTGACTATTAACAGACAATTTTTTTATTCAACCAGATATGTTTGAATACCATAAAGAAGAGATCGATTTGGATTATGGATTCTCGATTGATAGCAGAGTTTCCTGTAGAGTGATAAAGTACAATATATTGTAAATGTCGACTCATTGTAGCCCAACCTAAAAATCCATTGGAATTCATTATTAAATTCAGTATTAATACCGGTATTTACCGAAAAATACCGGTACCGATACCGTTAAATACCGATACCAAAATTCGAAAAATCTATTACCGGTACCGTTAATGATCGGTACGGTATCGGTACGGTACCGGTAAAGTACTGGTATTTTGGTAAAAAAATCTCATCCCCAGGTCAGTGAAGGTGCCCCTTCCACCCTAACATAGAGTTTTTTCATAAAATGAAAAAAAACAGGGTGTGCCTATTGGCACACCAAACCCTAGCAAAACTAGGGTGTGCCTATAACAACAACAATAATAATAATAATAATAATAATAATAATAATAAAATAATATTAACAACAACAACAACAATTATTATTATTATTATTATTATTATTATTATTATTATTATTATTATTATTATAAAATAATAATAAAAATTACAACAACAACAACAACAACAATAGTAATAATTATTATAATTATTATAATTATAATATTTTCAACAACAACAATAATAATAATAAAATATCAACAACAACAACAACAATAATAATAATAATAATAATAATAATATTAATTATTATTATTATTATTATAATATTTTTAACAAGAACAATATAATTCTAACAATATTAATAATTATTATAAAAATAATATAAATATTAATGTGATACCTCCTTTATTTGAAACGGATTGCCCGGGGTAAATGGTTCATAATCATCATACAGTGGTGTGTTACGGGGCTCATAACCGTATCCACCGTATTCTTCGTATCCACCGTAGCCTTCGTATCCACCGTATCCACCTTCACCCCCATATCTATCGTATCCACTGTATCCACCTTCACCCCTTTATCCACCGTATCCACCTTCACCCCCGTATCCACCGTATCCACCTTCACCCCCGTATCCACCGTAACCCCCGTATCCGTAACCCAGATACGATTGCTGCGTTGGGTAATATGGTTCATCAACAGGTGCATTCTCAGCACCATATCCACTTTGTTGCACGTACGGAGATTCATACCCGTATCCGTAATCCGGACACTTGATGCGCTGGAGAATTTGGTTCATCAACAGGTGGAGTGGGAGTCTCGTTCAAGTCTGGTAACTGTGTTTTTTGATCAACAGGGACTCCAGACACAACCTCCTCCTCCTCATTGGCATCATTTGCTCCCCATGTGCCGTTAGAATAGCGATTACCGAAATAATTCTCATTCCAAAATGATGACATTTTAACAATATTGAACAAAAAATAGAACAAATGATTTTGGTTTGTTATTGAAGAAGAAGATGAAAAACAGAATATGAGATGGATTCGAAGGGAAGCAGAGATGCATGGATAAATAGACTTTCAAATTTACTGAAATACGCAGCGTATAGCTCTCTATTCCCCGTATTGCTTTTTTCACGTGCCTAGACAACATCGTATCAGTGTCAAATCAGTCTGACATACGCTGCGTAGAGACCTATACGCAGCGTATAGGGTTACCTCTATACGCTGCGTATAGATCCCATACGCAGCGTATGACGCAGCGTATAGGGTTACCTCTATACGCTGCGTATAGATCCATACGCAGCGTATGTCAGACTGATTTGACATGGTACTAGGTTTGACTGTCTGGTCCTGTACCTACCCCTTACATACGCTGCGTAGAGACCTATACGCAGCGTATAGAGGTAACCCTATACGCTGCGTATAGATCTCTACGCAGCGTATGTAAACCCAAAGTGTGTTGATAGCCTGCCAAGGTATGCAAATATTTAAAGCCAAAAAATATTATTTGTATCACTGGAGTAACCCTTTAAAAAAAATATTTAACATTAATTGTTTTAGTTTATGATGCCTTTCGTATATTATTTTATAACTTTTTTTAATCAATGGAGAATTAATTAACGGAAAATGAATATCAATTATGTCAACTTCCAGTTCACATTTAAGAAATAGAACGTGCATATGAGAACGCTAGAAAAAATATTTAACATTACGTCACCCATGACATAATACGCTTACGTTACCCGTGCATGTAGATCTCACAATTTTAAAAGAATGTAAACCTTTACAAAAGTATAACTTGAAAGTTAAGAAGCTTTTGGATGTAGCAAATCTTTATTTTCTCAAGTTGCATATCATGTTCAGCTTCATTATTTTCCTCCCAAATTATGTCATACACTCATCATTAACATTAGAGCCTGAAAAAAAAAAAAAAAAAAAAAAAAAAAAAAAAAAAAAAAAAAAAAAAGACTCTATTTCTTTAATATGTTCTAAGACCCGGAGCAGCAGGTTGAATTCTTATGTCTAACCACTCATTAATAAACCGGACGATTTTCATATAACTCGGGTTCAACTCGGAACCGGGTGGGACGGTTGGAATCGGCTTCAAGAATTTACAGAAATTTTTCTTGGGGCGAAGTGGGACATTTCTTTGCGATTTATATAGTCTAGGGAGCTGTAGGAATATATAAGTGGGCGATGTTGGATGTGAATCTGATTTTAGAAATTTAAAGGAACAAAAATTAGAGTATGATGCTAAGGCCATGGGGTATGGGGCTTGGGTTAGGGCGTGGGCGATGTTGGACGTAAATAAAAGATTTAATACATAAGACGTGATTGTTTCTAAACGATGTTGTCTTCTGGTCGGTCAGATGCTCATCCCTGTGCTGGATTTGCATTAGCAAGCTTTGGGCAATTTCTTCGGAAATGACCCATCTCGCCACAGTTGAAACAAGAACCTGGTAGGAAACGACCTTGAGCGGGATTGTTGCCAGCTTAGTTTGGCGCAGCTGCAGCTGGGCAAACTCTTGCTGTATGGCCTATAAGTCCACAAGTTTGGCATTTGCGGCACTTTACATTGGCATGATGATGGAGGCTACATTGGTTGCACAAGGGTGCAGTTCCATTGTATGGTTTCCTAGCAGGGGGTTGAGCTGGTTGGTTGGGGACGGCTTGACCATTGTGAGCGACCACGGCGAAGTTCTGAGAAGCCTTTCGCTTCTTTGACTTTTTAGGGGATCCAGTCTGTTCATCCATGGTCTTTGATTCCTCGATTGGTTTCGATTCCTCGACCGGTTTCTTGTCACCTTTTCGGAAAAGTTTACCTTTCCTGATCTTTGATTTAGTCAAGGTTGCAGATAGCTCAATGGCCTGTCTAACTGTAGTGGGATTACTACCGGTCACAATGTCTTGTACTGAGTCAGGGAGGCCATCAATGTACTTTTCTATTGCCTTATCCAAAGGCGTAACCATATTCGGGCATAACAAACTTAACTCCTCATAACGATCCGTGTAGGCTCGATGCTCACCGCTAACTTGCTTAAGATCGTCGAACTCCCTTTCCAAGGCCCTGATCTCGTGACGAGGACAGAATTCCTTCATCATCAGAGCTCGAAGCTCTTGCCATGTTTGAGCCAGTGCCACATCGGTACCCCTATCTCTCATCACACCATTCCACCATGTCAAAGCTCGTTTCTCAAAGACGCTAGATGCGAATTCTAACTTTCGCTCGTTTGGACATTGAACATGTCTGAAGGTGCTCTCTAAACTCTCGAACCATTGTAGAAGTGCAGTCGCTCCTTGAGACCTAGAAAACTTTGATGGCTTAGCCGAGTTGAACGTCTTGAAGTTGCAGGGGGCATTATTGTTGTTGAGGGCTTGGTTACATTGAGCAATGATGTTCGGGAATGCAGCAGTCATTTGTTGTGTAATGACAGCTGCCAGCTCTTCAATAGATACCTGTTTTTCGCGTCGTGGAGGCATTCTAAAAGGGGAAAACAAGAGAGAAAACAAATGAAATGGCATTGGGCAAGAATAGGATGTTACAATTACCGACCAAAATCATGGGTGATGGTCTTTTGTTTGAACCACGAAGCAAACAAACGACACACAAAGGCTGAATCAAAGCAAATAGATCCTCATAATGTATCACGAAGACATGCTCGCCTATAAGTGGACACTCACCCCAAGAGTTCCCAGGTAAGAGTGACTGGTTCGGTTATGTGGATTTGTACGAACACTCTAGCCTTAGACAGAAAACTCAGGGTACAGGCATTCACTCTTCCAGTTTGCACGTGTTCACATTATTTATGACCCAAAACATTGATGAGATTTTGAAAACTCAAAGGGGTTCAAAACCTTATAATAGAGGGTTCAAAACCTAGAAATCAATTATCCAAAAACAGATGATTAATTTTCAAAGCGGATTTGGAATTGATGTTCTCGTTGTGGTTATCACCTAAGGATAGGTGAAGGTATCGTTTTATGACTAAACGCAAGTAAACTCGCGTTAGGGTCCTAAGAAGGTTATAGACTAGGTCAAAGTATTACTAATAACCTAATTCCCTATAACCATTGGCTCTGATACCAACTTTTCTGTCACACCCCGACCACGTAAAACAACAAAACGTGGCGGAAACGTCGGGGAGTGTTGTAACAGAATCATTGTTTCATAACACTTGGAAATTGAAATATTGTTTTATTGATTAAAAGAGTTACAATGTCTTGACAATCAAAGAAATATAACATAAATAACTAGTCTTGCATCTTTTATTGTCACTAAGGCCCAAGTCTGCCTAAGTGTATCTTGATAAATCCTATGCATCATATCCTGAAACACATGTGAAAATAGGTACGTCAGCATAAAAATGCCTGTGAGATACATAGGTTTTGTGAAAATAGAATTCATGACTTATGTTTGAGAAAATGTTTAGTCATGAACCTTGTAATTTGCTTTGTCTTGTAAATCATTTGAAAAACGATAAGATCAGATGATATGTATAAATAAATGTAAGGTTAAATGAATAACCAAGTAAAATGAGTTTGTATAAGATAAGTTGTTTGTAAAACAATGTCTTGTGAAAAGTATGTTATTTGTATAAAATGTTATATGTCTCAAATTGAAATGATTCAAATAACGCTACGATATGTAATACCATACAAACACTTATATATAGGAAGTACCAGCGGCGTATCCACCATGCTTGTATCATATTACACACGCCTCGTTACTTAAATAACTTACTCAAACCAAACCATCAAGATGTAATGTTTAACAATTGTAGAAATGTTTATGTATAGTCCAATGTCTATTGTCAAATGTAAATCTTGTCAACAGATACAAAAGGTTCACACGGTTCAACAGTTAAAATCAGCTCATATAATCAAACGGTTACGACGGTTCACATGGTCAAATGGTTACAACGGTTCAAAATGTAATATAATGTGTTCATATGCTGGATGAGCATATGCAACAGAAATGCAATGTAAAACAATGTACTAAGTATGCACACAATGGACATACATAGCATGAAATATAATGTAAAACAATGTACTAAGTATGCACACAATGGACATACATAGCATGAAATGTAATGTAAAACGATGTACTAAGTATGCTATCAGTCAACATACATAGCAAAACGATGTAATGTAAATCATGTACTATAACTGTACTAATGAACATAGCAAGTATATGATGTGAAAACAGGAAAGAACGAAAGTAACAAGTAGGCACATGTGTTTCACCCCAAAACAGTTTGGAAAACAGTAAAAGAGGGGACTATATACTCACTTGAGATTGCTTAGTAGTCCTTGAGTAACAACCAAACAGTGCTAGAGATCACGGATATCAAACGGCACCTAATATAGGTAACTATGTTAATATATCGGACCTAAATCGGAGGATTGGATAGAATGAGGGTTCGTAAACCAAACGAGTATGGGAACTCATGTAATATGGTTTAACAAAGCCCACATACTAAAATGAAACCTAACCTAAGTGCTTACGACCCATTACGACCCGTTTAGGTAGCTTATGCTACTTTAACGTGTCGTTCGCGTAAAACGCGTTCGGAACGCCTAACTAGTCCTATGATAAGTAAAATATGCCTTAACATGTTTAATATTGTTGCCAAATCAGTTTAGATGTCAAAAGTTATGTTACATATGCTTAATATGAATTTTGGCGTAAAAAGGGCATTTTGGTAATTTACCTAAGGCATATAAACTACCTATCATACAACTACTTAAACGATGTGACCATAAGGTATAACCTCGGAAGGTTATTCCCTATACAACTATGGTCACCTAATGTCTTTGGTCGGATCCTAATGATCGACCAAACGGGTCGGGTTCGAAAGTATAAGCGATTGTTTAGATCGCTTACCTTACGACCCAATATAAGCACTAAACTAAAAGTGATGAGCTAAGCATGTTAGAACATGCTTAACTAAGTTTAGAAAACAGGTTTGGTATCAAAACAAACGGTTTTGATACCTATGAGTAGTTTGGTTAGAAAATACGCAAGAATGCGCATTTTGGCCGAAACTACGACTCGTCACTGAGCCTAGATAACGTGGTAATCAGTAGGTATAGTCACTAGGGACTATAACCATCGTGATCACGCTCACGTTATGAAGTTCAAACGAACGTCGCATTACCATAAACTGGTCAAAGCTGAAAGTCAAACAAAGTCTGACTTTAACGCTAAAACGAATGAAAGGAACGAAAGAACACTTACAAAGGGTCCCCGAAAGCTAATCTTGATCCAAGTAGCTCAGGTATGAAGCAATGGCTTCAACTTAGAGCTTTTAGATCAGATTTTGTGGGTTTTTGCAAGAAAGGGGGGGTATTTATAGGATATGCAAGACCATTAGGATCGTTTATCGATTTACGTGCTCGAATCTCATCCGTACAAGTGTCGAAATGTTGTGGTATCATAATATGCCCCTAACCCTAGAGATTTGCAAGAGGCATTGGCCTTTGGAGTGTTGAAAGGCTGTTAACAGCAATAAAAACGAGTTTCTGCATCTGAAGGGGCCTCGCGTGACGCCAAGGGGGCTAGGTGTCACGCTAAGGTCCTTCTGATCAGCAACAATTTCCAAAGTTTCTATTTCAGTCCCCGTTGTGTATTAAGGCCATTTCCGACATGTTTAAGGCTCGTTAAGTCAACTTTAAGGCCCTAAAATGATTCCTAAACATTGTGGACATGAAACATGCTCAAAAATATCCCGGATGTCAGTTCGTTTGGTCGTACGATCGCGATGTTCGCTTAATTACGACGGAATGCGCATAAGCGCGAAAAACGATCCAAATGACGCGACGAATGGATTTTTCTTATGCCAAACACTAAAATAAAATATTTTAGTGCTTACATAAATTTTTTGGATGCCCGGATGTATTCAGAACGTAAGTTATGCGCGAAAGTGAAAACTTATGCACTTTTTGACACTTTTAGTCCCTGAATGACCCAAAAGTTTATTTTAGCACACTGAACCCCTTAAAGCCTATTTCTAAGCTATGTAAAGGATATTTTTGGTATGTTTAACTTATGGCCATGTTCCGGAATGTCTGTTACAGTTCAAATTGGCATACTTTCGCAGTTTGTCGAATCTAGTCCCTTTAAACGATTAAACTTGATTTTGCCCTACCAAAGCCTTCAAAACTTATTTCTAAGTTATGTAAAGGTTATTTAAGGTATGTTAAGCCTTTTTCACTATTCCGGAGTGTTCCTTGCATTAAACTGGTTATATTTACGCATCAGTGCGCGTACAACCTTCCAGAAAGCGATTTAGAGCTTGAAATCGAACAAGAATTGATATGTGCAAAAGATACACATATTTATACATATCCCAAGTATGAAATACAATATTTCATTGGCTTGGCATTCGTTTGAAGGTCGCAGTGACCCAGGTGTCACAATATGTGTGTGTAGTGTTAGTAAATATCGTGTTTTATAAATTTAAAACTTGGCTAAAATGTGTAAAAAGGGCTTAAAATATATACCTAAAACATATACACACTTGCACGCATCAAGTTTTTGGCGCCGTTGCCGGGAACACAAGGATTTTAAGAAAGCTTAAAATCGACGGCCTAATCAGTTTTTCAAAACCTTTTTAAAACGCGCGCATATTTTTCTGCATTTTAGTTTAGTTTGCATTTATAGTAGCCTGAACACGGGGCCGTGTTCACTGAACACGCTCCCGTGCTGCATATTTCTAGTTAGATACCCAGATACAGAGTCTGAACACAGGGTCGTGCTCACCGAACACGCCCCCGTGCTCAACGAGACTAGTAACTTTAATTAAAACGCCCAGATACAGACCCTAAACACGGGGCCGTGTTCACCAGACACGGGCCTTGTCCAGCCTCTGTTTCCGTCTTTGTTTCTGTTTTCTGGTCCCGAGACTCAGTTGTGGTCTGCTGAGTGATTCTTATGGATCAATACTCAGGAGGATACAACTACACCTATGATGAGGATGATTACATGAGAGAATATTGCACTAATTGTGGTAACCCGCACTCAGTACAATGTTGTAACTTATTCCAACCATCCACTTCATACAACTATTATGAGGAGCCCAGGTACGAGCCATCAACTTCATACACACCCTATGAAGACCAAAGGTATGAACCTATCCCCTCATACTCATATTTTGATGAACCAAGGTATGAACCTTCATACTCATACTTTGAGGAGTCAAGATATGAGCCACCACCTTCATATACTTATTATGACGAACCATGGTGTGAACAACCCACCTCATATGAGTACTATGAAGAACAAAATTACGACCCTTATCCATCATATGCTTACAATGAAAAACAATGGTGTGAACCATCTACTTCATATGAGTACTATGAGGAACCAAGGATCGAACAACCGGATTTAAGCTTTGAGGATCCCGATCATTTCTCTATCACCGAAGTGACCGATAGGATATTAGAACACATTAAAACTATCGAACGTTGCATAAAAGGATCTCGCGCAAGGGAAGAGGAGTCCCGCACAAGAGAAGAATTAAATTGTAATAATAACGTAGAGATAGTTGAAAATGTAAAAATGGAAGAACAAGAAAATGAAAAACCGACACATGAGTTAGGCAACAAAAAAGGTGAGGCCAATAACGCTAAAATTCAAGAAGAGTCTAATTTTGAAGAAATTAATCTCTTGTCACCTTCTTTCGAAAATCACTATTTAGTACCAACTCATTCTAAGTTTTTAAAAGAGTTAAACACTAACACTAAAATTGAAGAAATGGTAAGTGTTAAGTTAACTAATGATCAAACTTCACTAATAAAAGAAGATCCTTTTGAAATTAACATTACACCGGTTCCATGTTTTTTTCAAAATTCATTTATTAGTAATGTCACTATTGATAAAGATCTTTGTGTTAACATAATGCCTAACTACATTTTCGAAAAATTAAGTATTAGTGATTTTGCTCCACTTCAAATACCCATTTTTCTATCCAATCGGAGAGTAATAAAATCAATTGGTGTAGTGGAGGATGTCTTGGTTCAAACAAATCAAATGGTAATCTAACCGACTTTGTCATCCTCGATGACGCTCCTCTAGTGTTGGGACGACCTTTTGTAAAAACTCATGAAGCCTTGAAAAACCAGAAATTTAACAATCTACCTCTTCAGTTAGGGGCATTCAAAAGGAGCATAGATCTTGAGCGCTCAATGAAATAGCCTTTTGGCAATAATGACCCCCTAATTGAAGATGAAGATGAACCACCCGATACAAGTGAAGAAATTGACCACTTTGTTGAAGAAGAGGTCGCCATAGAACAAACCTTTAAAGTTCTTGATCTAGATGAGCCACAAAATAAGGAGTCTCCTAAAGACCCACCCATTGAGCTCAAGGAACTTCCGAAAGGTTTGGAATATACTTTTCTAGACAAAGATGGTAAATTACCTGTAATTATTTCGTCTAAATTAAGTAGTGTAGAAAAAGAAAAATTAATTAACCTTCTTAAAAACACAAAAACGCGATCGCTTGGAAGCTCGTAGATATTAAAGGAATAAGTCCTTCCATGTGCACGCACAAAATTTTAATGAATGATGACTACAAAACGGTAATACAACCACAACGTAGTAAATCCCAACGTGCAAGAAGTGGTTAAAAATGAGGTCATCAAACTACTTGACGTCGGACTCATTTATCCTATCTCCGATAGTCCATGGATAAGTCCCGTCCAAGTAGTCCCAAAGAAAGGAGGTATGACGGTAATAATTAGTGAAAAGAATGAATTAATACCAACAAGAACCGTCACAGGATGGAGAATTTGTATAGATTACAGACGATTAAATGAAGCAACAAGGAAAGACCACTTTCCTTTGCCCTTCATTGATCAAATGTTAGAACGACTATCTGGTTATAAATTTTACTGTTTCTTGGATGGTTTTTCAGGGTACTTTCAAATTCCAATAGCACTGAAGACCAAGAAAAGATGACTTTCACATGCCCCTATGGAACTTTTGCTTATCGTCACATGCCATTCGGTCTATGTAATGCCCCCACAACTTTCCAACGTTGCATGGTGGCCATTTTCCATGACATGATAGAAAAGACAATGGAAGTCTTCATGGACGACTTTTCTATCTTTGGAGATTCATATGACCAATGCCTCGATAACCTTGAATGAATGCTATCCCGATGTGAGGAAACTAACCTCGCCCTTAACTGGGAAAAATGCCATTTCATGGTAACAGAGGGAATAGTACTCGGTCACAAAATCTCGAGTGAAGGAATGGAAGTTGATCGAGCAAAAGTAGACACTATTTCTGGATTACCTCCACCCTCCTCCGTTAGAGCAATCAGAAGTTTCCTAGGGCATGCCGTATTTTATAGAAGGTTTATCAAGGACTTTTCAAAAATTTCAAGACCTCTAACAAAATTACTTGAAAAAGATGCGCCTTTCATCTTTGACAAGGATTGCAATCAAGCATTTCTAACCCTCAAGGAAATGCTAGTCAATGCACCTATCATGATAGCACCCGATTGGAAATTACCTTTCGAAATCATGTGTGATGCAAGTGACTTTGCTGTTGGAGCAGACTTGGGACAAAGAAAAGAAAAGCATTTCCACCCAATTTATTATGCTAGTAAAACACTTAATGATGCACAAGAGAATTACACAACTACTGAAAAAGAATTACTAGCCGTGGTATTTGCTTTTGATAAATTTCGTTCTTACCTTGTTCTTTCTAAAACTGTAGTCTATACAGATCATGCAGCTATCTGATACCTCTTCAAGAAACAAGACGCCAAACCCCGTTTGATCAGGTGGATTCTACTCCTCCAAGAATTTGATATTGAAATCAAAGACAAAAGAGGAGCAGAAAACACTGCGGCAGATCATCTTTCACGCCTAGAAGACCCAGCTTTGGAAGCAACCAGGGACGAGCAAATCAATGAAAAATTTCCAACAAAATCCTTGTAAATGGTGGAAAGCAGACAAGAACCATGGTATGCCGACTACGCTAATTACTTAGCTAGCGGTATAGTCACCAAAGGATGGCCACATCAGAAAGAAGTTCTTGGCCGATGTAAAGCATTACTTTTGGGAAGATCCTTATTTTTTCAAAATGTGTGCTGACCAACTCATCCGAAGGTGTGTCCATGGTGGCGAAGCACGAAGAATTCTCCGCCATTGTCATGAAGGTCCATATGGAGGACATCATTGTGCCGCTAGTACCACACGAAAGGTATTTGATTCAGGATTTTATTGGACAACCATTTACAAAGATGCGCAAGATCTTGTAAAGACATGTGATGCTTGCCAAAGATCAGGTAATATTTCTTCCAAAAACGAAATGCCTCAAAATGGCATTCTTGTTTGTGAAATTTTTGATGTGTGGGGACTCGATTTCATGGGACCCTTCCCACCGTCAAAAGGAAACAAATATATACTTGTGGCAGTCGATTACTTGTCTAAATGGGCCGAGGCCGAAGCACTTCCAACAAACGATGGAAGAGTAGTGGTAAGATTTCTGAAAAAATTATTCTCTCGTTTCGGAACACCCAAAGCACTAATAAGTGATAGAGGTACCCATTTTTGTAACCATCGACTCGAAAAAATCTTAACAAGATATGGGGTCTATCATCGGGTCTTAACAGCATATCACCCTCAAACAAACTGACAAGCCGAAGTGACTAATAGAGGTTTAAAACGAATACTTGAAAAAACCATAGGATTAAATAAAAAGGAATGGGCTGATAAACTAGATGATGCTTTATGGGCCTTTCGAACTGCTTATAAAACCACTATAGGCACAACCCCGTATAAGCTCGTCTATGGAAAAAGTTGTCATTTGCCAGTTGAAATAGCTCACAAAGCCTATTGGGCAATAAAAAGTGTAAACCTAGATTTAGAAATTGCAGGTAAAAATCGATTTTGTCAAATAAATGAATTAGACGAACTAAGGAATTATGCATACTCTAACTCAGAAATTTATAAGTAAATAATGAAAAATTAACACGACAAATACATTAAGCTTAATGAATTTCGAGTAGGAGACCAAGTTCTATTGTTTAATTCACGACTTCGATTATTTTCGGGTAAACTAAAATCTAGGTGGTCAGGACCTTTTTCCATCACCCATATTTTTCCTCATGGTGCAGTAGAAATTAAATCTCGAAATGGAATTCCATTCAAACTCAATGGCCAACGGCTAAAGCTCTATCGAGGATCCATTGAGGATGAGGAAGAAGAGATCTCGTTTCAAACGGTCCACGAATAAAAGGCACCCACATCATACCTGGTATGTTACGAACAAGTGAGTATACATCGAAACCGGTAAGTCCTCTCACCATATTTTTGGGAAAAACGGGCACTCACACGAGCACTAAAAAAAATTTCAAAACTTTGCTCGGCACGGGGCCGTGTCCGCGTGACTGTCGGGATAAAACCCTCTTTTCACAACAGTTACATCATTCCACACGCCCCGTTTCCCTGAAAAAGCTCTGGCCTGAGGTGATTTTCTGCAGATTTTCGACGTTACCTCTAGATCTAACAACATCAAGGTATGATTCTATCATCATTAGTAGTTAGATTAGTTACTTGCATGTAGTTAAAACATCAAAAATTTGGGGAAAAATCTAGGGTTCTTGAAGTTCATCTGGATCGAACCTCAAATTTTTGAAATAATTTGTTAGCATTAGTTTAGATTAGTATAATGGGAAGTAAATACACTTGTATTGTTGATAGATTTGCCCGATTTCTCACAAAAACCTCAAACCCTTGTTTCTGAACCGAAAAAAATAAAATTGAAGGGGTAAACGGTTTGTTTTGAGAAAAACGGCACTTGGGGTTTCATTTTCGGGGGAAACCGCTACTACTTGGCAAAAAAATTTCAAATTTTCGGGACCGGGTCGAAAAATGAAGTTTTTGAGTAACAGACGCCTGGACACGGGGTCGTGCCCGCTGAGCACGGGGCCGTGTCCAGCTCATTGTTTGCAGTTTCTTCCGAAAATCTCATTGTTTCGTGCTAACTTTTGGTGTATTCTTTCAGATGTCGAAGAAGTTTACGAGATTCAACGCTAATGAGCTCGATGCTAGGGCCAGATATGATATACTTCAAACAAGACCCGAGGAATACCCAAGGCAAGCATGCACGGACCTGTTGCTCATGGTGAACCAACTTGACCGCTTCAACAACCTCGTTACCGGACCGCTCAGGGTTGCTTTGACCACCCGACTCAGGTCGGTACACGAGTGCACTTTGGAGTTCTACAGTACCTTCACCTTCACTTCAAGGTGTGACCCGTTCGACAATGAGGGGGTTGCATTCCGATGTGGTGGAACAAGGTATTCGATCTCTATGGCACAATTCGGGGCAATAGTGGGGCTGTATTCAGAAGAAGATTCGGGAAATGAAGAAAACACTGGGGGAATGCGAGAGTTGGATGAAAATGAACGCCAGGCTGCATGGGCTCAGATTGGTGATGGGTTTTACAATCCAAGCAGTACCAAGAGCACTAAGCTAAGGGATCCGTTCTATCGCTACATTCACAGGCTCCTTACTTACTCTCTTAGTCAGAGACATGACAGCAGTGGCGTGGTTGGGTTGAGAGATTTGGTAGTCCTACACTGCATTCACACCCGAAGAGCCCTCGATGTTCCATTCCTCCTACTCCGGAACATGCATCTGAACCGGCTTGCTCATGCACCAACCCCTATCTTCTATGGGGGATGGGTGTACCGCCTCTTCAAGCACTTCACGAACATCCCTAGGTCCTTCCAGAGAAGCCCATGGTCGGGACGGGTTGATGTGCACATTTGTCGTGCGATGAACCTAATCTATGAGGTGGAAGATGGGTCGATAAGCTTTCAGAGGATGCAAGGCCATGCATGGAACCCACAGGAGGCACTAGTCCTTCACGCTCCACCTCCCCACTACCAGTATCAACCCCAGGGTGATCCGGGCCAATCCTCCTCCCAAGGAGGTGGTTTTCCTAACTTTCAAAGTTTACATGATCTTTTGCAAGAAAACCTCATGTGCACCAGGAACACCTACAACCTTGCCAACAACACATACCACCGGGTCGGAGCTATCGAGCAGAACATCACCGATATCCAAGACGACATCGGAAGCATCCGGGAGTATATGGCGGGTCATGGGGTAGGAGGTGATGACAGTGATGAAGATATGGACTAGGAGGGTGAAGAAGGAGCAGGAGCGGGTTGATGGTGAGCCCACAGGTTAAAGTCCCCTTTTATCTATCAAAACAATTAACGGTCTGCGTACCGAGTGTTAGACAATTTACTTTCCATAACATCTTTTACTTTCTGCTTTATTTTTCTTTTACTTTATGGTTTGGATGATTAACTTGGTAATTTAGGACGTTTGGTATTGCTTGGTGTGGTATTTAGTGATAAAACAGGTACAAGTGAGGCTTAGAGTGCTAATCATTAGCACTAATAAAGCCAGGACAGGAAAACCGGAAAAAGAAACCTGTTTTTCAGCCTTGCAGACAGTCCACACGGGGACGTGTCCAGCCGACACGCCCCCGTGCCCACCTCCTAGACCTGCTGTTTGTTTGTTTTCCTGCAGATTTTTGCCAGACACGGGGTCGTGCCCAGCCAACACGCCCCCGTGTCCATCTTCTGTAAGTTTTCATTACTGGCAGTTGAACACGGGGTCGTGTCCAACGGACACGGGGCCGTGTCCAGACTGCCAGTAACATAAAATTATGCTTTTAACATCATTTTACACATTCAATCAACCTAAAAACTTATTTTTGGGACACATTAAGGACAATGTGTAATTTAAGTGTGGGGGGATGCTAAAACCTTGAATTTCGCAAGTCCTAATAACAAGCCTTACACAAAACTCTATTTGGAATCGCTAATCACCCCAAATTTTTTTTTTTCAAAAATTTGCATTTTTTTTACTTGTTTAAGTTTAAGTTGGGAATTCTAACTCTAACAAGGTTATATTTTTACAAATTTACAACCGATAGCGTCGTGATAAAAAGAACCAACATAAGAAAAGTATGAAACGGCATGACAAACTTAGTTAAAATTTGATTATATATACTTGATCACGTAAAAACCCATTCCCACAAAAGTGAGTTTTGAGCCTTTATAGAGTATACAAATACATATCTTTACACTAAATGCTTATTTTTCGTTTCTTGTGTGAATAGCCGCTTGGTTCTTACGACTCTAGAACTTGCCACGATAATTCATTCCCGGTCCTTACCAACTTAAACCCAAGTAAGTAAATGATGGAGGCATTAGGACTAACTTTTTTTCTTTCAACACCATTATTTTCATTTTTTTTTCTTTTGCATACCCAAAAATTTCCCCTAGTTAACCCCTTTGAGCCTAAACTTTTTCATTTCTTAACCCAAAACCCTTTTACCCACCAAAATCCCTTTTTCATTTTTTACCCTTATTTTAGTAACAAAGTTTGGTTTTCGTGTGACTCTTAAAAAAATTATGAATTATGATGAAATTGGAAATAAACAAACAAAGCTCCTCAAACAAAAGCTTGTTTGAATAAATACTTCATTGAAAATAAAAAGTCACAAAAACAAAATGTTTTACGAAAACCAACGCTTTTTGCGCCTTTCGCCCTTTTCAACTAACCACTAACCCAACCACCCACCTTTAGCCCAAGCCTAACCCTTCACCCAAAAAGTCCTCTTGATATTTACAAAGGTATAAAGTTAAAAAGGAGGAGGATTGATTGCTTGGCAAGCTTATGGTAGAAATAAGTTCCACGCCGCTCTCGAGTGATTCACTAAAAATACACCTTCGGCCGAGTGTGGGTGATTTCCCCCGTGAGGTATGTGAACTTGTATATAAATGGAATTTTAAAAAGGTATGTTATGCCTTAATAAATAATTTATCTTATGAAATGTTTTTAATAAATCATGACGAATAGGATTGTAAATAAATAAAAATAAAACCTAAACGATCTTGGAAAATCCCGATACTCTATGACAAGCCCAAAAAAAAACCTTCTCTTCTACCCATTCCATTTGGGAGTGAATAAAGCCACATTATAAAGAGTTTTGCTTGAGGACAAGCAAAGATTCAAGTGTGGGGGTATTTGATACGCGCAAAATGCAACATATAAATTATATCAATTGTAGCATAAAACTAACCCTTTTTTAGTACTAATGTTGGAAAAAGTGTGTTTTTGTCTTCCTTTTGTATTTTCAGGATTAAATGAGCTCAAATTAGCAAAAGAAGCAAAAAGACAGCAAAATCTAACATAAATACAAGAAAAGGGACAAAAGTGGATTGCCCGACCCCTCGACAGCATCCTCCCAAGCAAAACAGAGAAGGCAGAAGACTGAACACGCCCCGTGCTCAGCAAGCACGGGGCCGTGCCCGAGAAGCAGCAGAAAAGACAAACTTATAGAAGCTTCTATTGCCCACAACGGGGTCGTGCCCAGCGGATACGGGGGCGTGGTCAGAGTACTACAGGCGCGTTTATTGTAATTACGAATTACAATTAATGAAGAGAGAAAGTGTCAGACGGACACGGGGCTGTGCCCAGCGGGCACGGGGCCGTGCCCAGGCCTCTGTTCAGCCTATAAATAGGAGTGCTTGGAGCCATTTCAACTCATCCCTTGGCACATCCCCTCTCTCACACTTCACCCACCACCCACCACCACCATAACACCATCATCCATGACCATCATCCATTGTCCATCATAGAGTGTGTGAGTCGTCTTGGGATCCAAGATTGATCGTAAAAGTTCTTGACAATCAAAGGCCATGTTTGCCTAAGTCTCTTACATCACTTGGTGAAGACAAGTGTCTAGTGTAATACTTTTTATTTTTAATCTTTTGCACTTTTTATTTGGTTTTGTATTAATGACTTTAATAACTAGTTTCTTATGTTGAAGGTGATTCTTCCTTATCGTTTGTCCGTGGTGTCTTGACATTATTTTACTGTCTATATAAAATAAAAGATTTTCACCATTCATATCTCCACGGTCTATATGGAGGTATGTTGGCTACCTGGTCGGGGGTTAAGGGAACGGTTTGGTAAGGGTCTTGCCCTTGTTCAGCGTTTAGAGGTCCTACAAGGGACCTGGGTTAAATTTAGTAGGATCTCCTTCAATACCCAAAGGTATTGGATGGCGGGGATCCAAACTCTTTGACCCCCTCATAAGTAAACTACTATTAATACTATAACCCGGCTATTTAGGACTGTATCCCTGCTGACTCAGACTACTTAGTCGAGGGTAACGTCACCTTCAAAAGAGGGGCCTACCATAATTTGCATTAATAACTTAATTCATTTTCTTTCAATAATCCGACCCTTTAGGATTGTATCCTTGCTGACTCAAACTACTGGGTTGAGGGTAACGTCACCTTCAAAAGAGGGGCCTACTACAATAACTAAGATAATCTCTTAAACAGGTGCAAAAGTGCGAAAATAATCAAAGGTTACACTATACACGAGTCGGATCCAAGTGATTCATCTTGTCTATCTGTTTTTTATTTTTATTTTTATTTTTCAGCATTTAGTTAGTTTTATTTTCTTAGTTTTAAAAATCTTTTCTAACATTTTGATTCGATTAGACGTTGAGGATAAACCGGTACTAAAAGCTCTTGTGTCCTTGGACGACCTCGGTATCTTACCAACACTATACTACGTCCACGATGGGTGCACTTGCCCATATGTGTGTGTAGTGTTAGTAAATATCATGTTTTATAAATTTAAAACTTGGCTAAAAAGTGTAAAAATGGCTTAAAATATATACCTAAAACATATACACACTTGCACGCATCACTCTCAAACTCAAATTTGAGGATCCTTGCCGTTTGGGAACCTCCTTTTGAGTTATTTTCTGCCTCTTGGACGTTTGTAAGTGTCCTTTCGTGCTTAGTTTAATTGTTTAGCATTCATAACCGAAAAGTCAAGCGTTATCGATAAACGCTTTGACTTTTAAACGGTTGAGCTATGGTTCGCAACGAACATGGCTACGTGACCGTAATTAGTTAGGTAATTAACCCTCAAAAGGGCACCTCCTAATTACCACGTTTACTTAGTTTAATTGTCGGGTCAAATAAAAGTCAAACGGGTTAGTTTAAATAAAATTCCTAACTAATAATATAGAAGCTATAAAATCAGTTTTGTCACTTTAATAACTTGGTAAATATTAGTTGAACATGCCTAAGCATGATTCAACCCGACAATTCTAAGTATAGGATCGGTCCGGAACCGAAAGTCGCAAAAGTTGACTTTTGCTTTGACTTTCAGTTCTGACCCGATTTAGATTAATTTAGATATGCCTTAGGATTCCATTAGGACCGTATTATAAGTTAGTATAACCCTCCAAGGTTATACAACTTGGTTCCATAGAAATCCTAGTTCATGCATGTTTCCGTTAAATGCCTAAATGTTGACCGTTATGCCTTTTGACCCTAATACGAGAAATCTGAAAATGTGAGAGAACAATAATCTTTATTGCTGTTTTATAAACTTGTCCCTAAAATTTGACATCAGTTTGAGGTCTAGATTAGGAGTTATGCTCATTAGCGTAAATGACAAGCTTTTTATTAATTAAACGGCATAATTAGCGTATATCCTATCTAAACCCAATTTTTGATACCAAACTTTTTACCTACCGATATAAAATAATATTTTGGGATTTTTAAAGATTTTTATTTATTTTTAGGCTGAGCATAACATAGGGTTCTAAGCTTGATTCGGTAATTGTCGGTTTTGCCCTTTTGGGCTACAAAATGAGTTTTGCAAATCCTTTTGATGTCAAACATTTTTTCTACTGATCTAATATGATAAATAAAATATTTTGAGCCTTCTGGAATAATAAAAACATCAGCTTTCATTTGAAAACCTGAAAATGGCTCCAAATCGCCTTTTTAAGCGTTTTTAACGCATAGTATGTATCAAAACTATTTTAAACATATAAGGGTTGATGCCTACTGATATGTTCAATAAATTTTATATTTTAACAGTAAGGAAAAGTTTTAAACTCAGGTTTTCAGTTTTGACCTTTTAAGCCTATGTGAAATTACCAAAACGCCCCTACGGTGCATAGTATGGTTATAATTAATAAATCTCACACATATATGATACACTACTATTATAACTTATTTAATTAAGTATAATTACTGATTTAATCAGACCTGTAACTCAGATTTATATTAAACCTCTTTTATAACCTTTAAAATGACCGAAATACCCCTATGGGGCATAAATTGGTCTTAAACTCGTTTTGGGCATAATGGAAGGTATCCTACTGATATCACAACATATTTAAGGCATATTAGCTTAGGAAACCTGTTCATGACTCTTGTGGTTACCCGTTACGCCCTTTTCGCGTTCGGATCGGCTTATGTAACTAGTTTGCATAAATTAGCCTAAACGGGTCAAACCATATCGTTTTTGTCTCAAAATTCAGAATGTGATTTGTTTACCCATATTAAACAAGTATTCAAGCTTGTCGGGTATAAACCACATTCTAATCCGGTCTTCGCATAATCATGCGTATTGAACCGTATCCTCCTTTAGAAACTAACCGGTCTAAGCTTAGGCTTAATTAAAGACCCGTTAGGAATCTAATAGATTATTAAAAACCTTCGTTCCAGATTTAGGAGCCCAGTAAAATCTATCTGTACTTGCTTGGTGGTATATGGCTGGGATAAATTGTATAAATTTGCTCAGGTAAATACTTTTAACTTATTTTCCCTTATACGGGCTTGGGGTACGGTATATAAAATACCGCTTGGTCGGGCATTTGACCTTAATCGATTAGTGGTTAAGTATTATCAAGATGACCCGTTTGAAAATTGGTTTTGTTTGTTTTACGCCTTTGGGAGTTTAATGACCATGTCCCGGATATCCTTGGCATCATTCATGAAATGGCCACGACCTTGACACGCGGGTGTAGGCGTACACCCGACAGTGTGTCCATAATCATTAAGGTATACCCGTTGGTTTCCCGCCGCGGGTTTATACTATGTGGTGTGTCTATTAATCTTAAACCCGGCACGAACCGGGCGACTAAACGCATAACAAACATGTAATTCTTTTACAAGTTTAAATTTGATTAATTATCCCAAGTTATAAAAAGTTTTGTTCCATGTGCATTCAAATCAATTTTTAAAACATTTTTCAAAATGAGTCAGTTAAATTGTATTTACCAGTGAAAACTGGCGTATTTTTCAAAAAGGCTAAGTGCAGGTGCTAATCGGAATAGGCTGGCTACTCCTAGCATCAATAAAGAGTCTCGCAAGCTTAGATGCCTAAAGTCTGTTGAACAATGTTTCATTTATCTTTGATCCGCCCGTGGATCCTTTACTTTTCGTTTGTAATACTTTGATATTACCTGATATCGGTTTGTAATATATTCATCTTTTGCTTCTGCTGTGCATTTAAATTGTGTTGTTTGACTATGATGATATCAACTACGTCACGATACTCCCCACCGGGCCCACCGGTGACACGTGGAAAAATCGGGGTGTGACAACAGTAGTCTTGTACGACGATTGTGAAGGAAACGAGCCCAATCAGCATCAGAGTAACCAAGAACAGTAGTCTTGTGAGGGCGAGAAAAAGTGAGCTTAAAAGCAATGGTTCCTTTAACATACCAAAAGATATGCTTAACATGTTGAAAATGTTCCTCAGTTGGTGATTGTAAAAATTGGCTAACTTGGTTGACCGCATAGGAGATGTCAAGCCTTGTGATCGTCAAGTACTGAAGAGCACCCACTAGGGAACGATATAGAGTGGGATCTTTATAAGGGGTACCATCTTGGATAAAGGAAGCATTACGGGATAATGGTGTAGGCATTGGTTTGCTTTCAAGAAGATTGGCTCACATTAGAACGCCATGAGTATATTTAGCTTGGCTTACGAAAAAGCCCATTAGAGGTGTATGAAACTTCAAGCCCCAAAAAATAATTAAGTTGCCTAAGATCTTTAATAGCAAACTCTTTGTGAAGACGAGTCACAAAGTTAGCAATGATAGTTTCTTGATTTCCTGTAAGAATTAAATCATCAACATAGACGAGTAGATACATGATGCACCCAATTTGTTTAAAAATAAATAACAATGTGTCGGCCCGACTGCAAACAAAACCATTTACAAGAAGAAAAGTGCTCTAGAGTTGAAACCATGCTCGAGGAGCTTGCTTGAGACCGTATAGGGGTCTGTTAGTTTACAAACATAATTGGGAAATTTGGGATTAAAAACTCCTAGTGGTTGCTCCATAAAAACTGTCTTAAGTGATTTGGCCTTGTTGGAAGGCATTGTTAACGTCTAATTGGTGAAGTTTCCAATTATTAATGATGGCCAAGGATAAAACAATGCAAATTGTAGAGGCTTTAACAACTGGGCTAAACGTATGTGTAAAATCAAGGCCTGGCATTCGACTAAATCCTTGAGCCACGAGACAACCTTTGTAGCGGTCAATAGAGCCATCAGCCTTGTGCTTAACCTGAAACAGTCATTTGGAACCCACAACATTTTGGTTAGGAGGTCAAGGAACAAGGGTCCAAGTGTCATTGTTGTGAAGGGCCAAAAGTTTCTTGTGCATAGCGTCAAGCCAATGTGTTTATTTAATGGCGGTCTTAAAATTTTTGGGTTTGTCGGTAGAGAACAAGGCATCATAGTAAGGGTGAGAGTGAGTATGGGCAAGATAATTTCAATGTTTCGGTTTAAAGATGCCCGCTTTCGAACGAGCGGTTATCGAGTGAGATGAGGGAGCAGTGGTGGTAGTAGGTTGGTTTTGGGAAGTAGAGGTCGAGCTAGTGCGTTGGGCTGGGGACGGGTGAAGTTCAGTTTGGCCAGAGTTAGGTGGATCAGTGGATTGAGACGGGTTTAGGTCTGGAGCAGGAATGGGCTGCGAGTGGGGCGCAACAGCTGGGGCAGAAATGGGCTGAGCATCGAGTTGGGTTTGGGCAGGGTGTATTTGTTGATGTTCAACTTGGGGGGATAGGTGGATTGAGGAAGAGGGTTAGTGCATAGACCACACAGTTTGTTAGAATTTAAGCGTTGAGGATGTTGAGGAGTGTACATAGTGGGGGTGCGACTAGGTATAAATGTTTCGTTGATGTAAGTATGCCATGGTAGAGAGGATATGTTGCATGAGCTATTTGAAATATCTTTTAGGGGAAAGGTGTCACTACAAAAAAAAAATGCCATACAGTGACATACAAAAAATGCCACCAAAAGCCAATAAAGTGCCACTAAAAACCGGTTAAAGAATGAGTGGCACACAAAAAAGTGCCACTAGAAGCAGTGTCTCTAAAGCCTTTTAGTGACACTTTTCAGTGTGCCATTGTAAATATTTAGGCTTTTAGTGGCACTTTTTGTTTCGGCCATATTATTACAAAAGAAACATTTTGTGGCACAAATTTTATGTCGGTAAAAACTATTTTTAGTTGAATATTCATACTACTTTAGTGGCACATAATTTTGCCACAAAAATCACATTAACAAGTGCCACAACATACGTTTAGTATATTATTATTATCATTATTTATTTACAATATAGAATAAAAATAAAAATATAGAATATAAAAATCAAAATATCATCACTTCAATAAAAAGTTTGATCATTATCCAAACATATTCCAAAAATTCGCAAAAAAATATCTAATCAACGTCAAATTAAGTCTAAATATCAAACATAAAAAAACAAGCAACAAATGTTTGAATATCAACTCGAATTCCATTGAGTTCATAAACCTCTTTGACAATCTTCATACAAGTAAAATGATCCTCATGCTAATGCTTTATAAGCAATGGTACTAACAATTACCTGTTAAAAAAATACAAAGTTAGATTTCTAACATGATTATTTTTATAAACTGCTAACAAGATTAGGTTCATAAGAATATAATGTTTCCTTTAGTGATAAACACCTAATCTACTTCGTCTCACATAAAACTAAGACACAAAAACATGAAATCAGTGGAAATGTAACCTGAAAGAATAATATCAACAATTCAAGACCTTTGTTTAAAAAGCACATGAGGCACTCTAGAATATGTTGAAGCTAGCTAATGCGATTTTATGCAGAATGTTTTACCCCCAACAAGTTATGACAGTTTTGGTTATTTCTTGTTATATTATCTAAATCAGATCAAGACCTTTTTCGTAAAAGAAAATTATAACAGGGAGTGAGTTATTAATGGGTTGGTTAAAGTGCACTTTTAGATGGTTAAAGTGTGTCAATCTTAATTAATATTTCAATTTTTGAACGGCTAAAATTCTTTTTTTTTGACTTTTCACAAGTATCCCTTTTATTATAACATGTACTTAAGAATATGTTCTAATGAAAAGTATGGTCCAAAAGTCATCATTTTATTAACTTATCAAGTTCAATAAAATTAAAAGTTGAGTTGAGTTGGGAGTACATACTTGGTAGTGACTACATGGGTATTGACTGTTGAATTGAGTCACACCTTCATAGTCGAGTCTAACCATGCCAAAATCAACAATGCAGGGTCTTCTTTTACGGTAGGAGTTTTATAAACTGCATAAAAGAAATTGAAGCAATTTCAGAAATGTGAAAGTGCAAGATTAAATAAAACTATTGACACAAATTTGAACTACTCAACTGTCAAGTCTAAACAGAACATTCAGTAGCAATTAAATTATCCTAAAGACTAAGACCAAAAAAACTTGTCGAAGTGCCTAAAAAAAGTTGTCTAGTAGCGGGAAAATTCTTAGTGTGTGTCTGCCAATAGCAATAGCAAATAGCATTAAAATAAGATTAGTAGCGGGAAAATTCTAAATGTGTGTCTCCAATAGCAATAGCATTAAAATAAGATTACTAATTATATTATAGAGTACCTTTATAGCTTATATAGCGAGAACAATAGATTAGGGCCTTTGGTTTCGTATTGCAAGAACACCAGAACAGGAGTGACCCTCAAACTGCACGAACAAAAGTGACATTAGATTCAAATCAGAAAATATGATACTGGTCGGCACCTCGGCTTTTAGGACCTAAACACCTTGTATTTTTTAAACAAAGTTCAAAACTATAACGGTCTTATAGTATAAAAACAAAAGCAAAGCTGAAACTGTTTTTCGGTATGCGCGATTACACCTGACCTTTTATTAAAAAAATGGATTCATATCAATAAGTTAGCTAAACCATCTAACTTAGAATGGCTCGAAACCACCCACAGCCAATGTACTTTTTTTCTAAAACGGCCCATTTCAACCTGAACACAAATTCATACTTTTTCTAAACAGCCCATTTTACGAGAACCAAGTTTGTCCCGAACAAGTTTTGATCCCAACCCGCAGATTTTGCTAGGCTTATGTGCATTGAATGTGCCTTGAGCTCCAGGATTAGGATTCAGATAATAAGCACATTTTGCTGAGACAACAAAAAAAGAACAAGTGTGTCCATTATAGAGTGATAGGCAACTACTGAAACTTACTTCAAATTTTCTGTATCATCAATTTGTGCCTGGTTCCATTCAATCCAGTGGCGGAACTAGAAGAAATATTCAGGGGTATCCCAAATTTTTGCCGTACATTTATAAAACGAAATTTTTTTACCTACATTACGGGGCGTTGCCGATTCTGAAAATTTTTCAAGTGCTCTGGACGAGCCAAAAAAAAGCCCTTAGGCTTTACCGAATTAAGTCTTATAAACTAGTTTTTTTTAATGTTATTAGTATTTAGGTTAACGAATCAATATTTCTTTTGGGCTAAAGTATCCTTTTTTGTCATGGGGATCCTCCCGTGGCGGAACCAGAAAAGTTTAGTTGGAGAGTCAACATTATTTTTTTACATTCACTGTTGTATATAAATTACTTTTTACAATGTAATATAAGCTCGAGAACAACTATGCATTTATGAAAATCAATTTTTTTGACTTCAAGTTAGTATATACAACTTTTAAAATTTTCTCTCTTGAAATAGTTATAAATTTGTTCTATTTTTATAAAATTGTAAAAATAATTAAAATAAATATGTGAATAATTGATTTGATTTATGATGATTAATGATTAATAGTTCCAATGTATACTCTGTTGAAAATTGAACCATATGAAAATATTATAAAATAATCAAAAGCTTGTTGTATTATTGGACTGAAATTTTAAGGGCCCACCAAATAAATCCTTTTCTCCTTCTTCTTCTTTGCTTATAATCTTCCGCCTGCGGGAATACCACCTGAGTTTTTCAGATGACGTTGCCTATTTTATGGGTGATAATGAGGTGTGAAACTAACAAAAAACGACCACATAAGAGGCGTCACTTATAGAAAACTAACTGAGTATTAGGTTACCGGAGCGTCGCCGGAGAGTCAACGGGAAAAAAATACACTACCGACACGAAGTTGAGCTGTAGCCCGTGCTACGGCTCATTGAATGCTAGTTCCGCCCCTGATTCAATCTATGTGTTTCTGAAGGCAGAAGGTAAACATGATGAAGCCATCCGTTGATTACTTCCCTCCTGACCAAATAAACTAGATGTTAATCAAACCATCATCTCAAAGCTTAGTCTAATACACTCATTTAATAATATACATGCAATAAGCTTAAGAGGGTAACTAAGGCTTAATATACTTTTGCTCTTCATCTTTTTAGTAGCCTTAGAAGACTGTTGGTCCTCTAACACGGATCTCACTAAAAAGATATGACTGGTCATCTGATGTATAGTTCATTTCTAGAACATTCACAAGCTTTACTTCTGAAACCAGTACAAAGAAATAATTAGATACAGCAATTTTTACCAATTTACTATTACATGATCCGATTTGGGCTATTATTGAACAAATATATATTTGTAAAAGGACCGAGTTATTAATTATTCATAACTAAAAAAAATATTGGACAAAAAGGGATTTTAGGTCAACTCCCAACTCAACTTCATTTTTTAGCAGCCAAATGGAACTTATATTAAAAAACAACAGCCCAAAACTCCCAGCAAGAGGCTAGGATGGGCCACAACCAAAACTTAACAAGCACCAAAACAAACAACAGATGTTAACATCGTCACTGCCTCCCAAGTCTTTTTCTTCTCCTTACTAACCTTTTGCGGGCCAATATGATTGGGCATCTCTTAAATTGATCCAATTCAAGTAGGGAATGGGATTCAAAGCCACACACAAATTTTGCACTAGATTGCTTTTCATAAAAACACAAGAGAAAGCAGGTGATCCACGTTCTCGGCACCGTACCCGCAAATCAGGCTCACATGATCAAGATTCCCCAATAGGGGTGCTAAACGGGTCGTGTTTGCGGGTTGGTGGGTTCAACCTGGCCCGAACCCGAAAATTTTACATGAACCCGAACCCGACCCAAACCCGAAAATCGTATCATACATATTATCACGAACACGACCCGAAGTTTTGTGGGTTGACCCGAACACGGTCCGTTCAACCAGATTTTTTTTTTTATGAAACTAATATATTAAAATTAAAATTTACTTAAAAAACACTAATGTATATAACTCAATTATATTTGAGTAAATTACAAGTTTTGTCCTTTATGTTTGTTCCAAATTTAAGGCGCTGTCCTTTACCTTTAAAATTGATGAGTTTTGTACTTAATGTTTCAAAATCCTGCATCCTTTAGGGCAAACCCAGTTAATTTTTTTTGTTAAATCATATTACAAAAGGGTAATTTGGTCATTTTACCCATATATATATACATAAATATTTAATTAACAATAAAAAAAATTTAAAACACTAATACAATGTAATATATTATTATTATTATTATTATATACATTAATAACATTTTGTAAATATACATACAAAGAATCCATATCTCTCACTCTCTCGTTCCTACCCCTGTCCGTCTTTCTCTCTAGATCTGTCCACCACCGATGACAGCCACCAACAACCACAACTTTCAACATCACCCACACCATCACTGAGAGAGAGAGAGAGAAGAAAGAGGGAGACACTTTCCCCACCACCACCGCCACAGCTCCGCCACAACTCCGCCACGAGCCACCGTTCAATCTCCGATACCGACTCTCAACTCGACGAGTTCCACTCTCCTCTCCGCGCCGACTCGCCTCTCCGCTCCGACGACATCATCTCCTCCACCTCCACTTCCACTTCCACCACCATCGTCACCGTCGACAAGTTCCGATCCCCGATCGGATCTCCTCTTTCCGGTATCGTCAATGTCACGCCGTTGGCCAAATCTCCATCCCCTGCCGTAACTTACAACCGGTACTGTTAATTGTGTTTTCTGTTATGGTTTCTGATAAAACTCAAGGATGGAGTGGTGATGCGTTTTCTGTTATGGAGTATAAGTATGTGTTATTCAATTTTGTTGCTAATTTTGTGATTTAGTTCAGTTTTGATAAGTTTTTGTGAATTGTTGACTGATTTTGACTTTTGAGATGTTTGATTATGATCTAATTTCATTACTAATTGTCTGATTCACTTCAATTTTGATCGGTTTTTGTAAAGTGGGTGGTCGGCGGCAGGTGAGGGTGGGAGGTGGTGGTGGTCAGCGGCAAGTGAGGGTGGGAGGTGGTGGTAGGTGATGGCAAGTTGAGAGTCTGCAACTTTTGAAGATGGTTGAGTATTTATTTTAAGTTAATTACATAAATTTTCCTAAAAAACGAAATTACAAAAATGCCCTCATGTGCCTTGCACATGATCAGTTTTAACAAAAAAAATTAACTGAGTTTGCACTAAAGGAAATAACGTGCAGGATTTTGAAACATTAAGTACAAAACTAATCAATTTTAAAGATAAAGGAAAGCGTCTGAAATTTGGGACAAACATAAAGGACAAAAACTTGTAATTTACTCATTATATTTAAATTATAAAATCTCATGTTAATTTTTCTTTTTAAGTTATAATTATAACATAAAATACACACTCTATTTAAATTATGACATAAACTATATTGTAAAAAAAATTAATATAATATAAATGTGTTAAACGTCAACCCGCCAACCCGACCAGGTTGACCCGAACCCGACCTGTTAACCTAAACGGGTTTGTGGGTTCAACCTGAAACTGACCCGAACCCATTTAGACTAACCTAAACCCGCGAATTTCGTGTTAGGTTCGTGTCGTGTTTTTGGGTCGTGTCAGAAATTCACACCCCCATCCCTTATTAGGTTATCCTTAGTTGGAATTTAATCCAATAAGGCCCTCTAAACAAAGACTTTGACCTTAGGAAACACCCATGAGTTCCAATTCATACAAAAAAAGGTTGAATTCCTTCACTGCTACCTTGTTGTAAATCTGCCTTAACACCACTAACTGCAAAAGCAGAATCACCCAATCACTTCCAGCCGCACTAGTCTGAGGTAGGGGTGTGTATGGGTGGGTCGGTTTTGATTATAACTATAACCGCGATATCGGTTATTGGATAACCATAACCATAACCATAACCATAACCGATCGTTTATGGTGGTTATGGTTATTCGGTTTTGATGGTTATAGCGAGTCGGTTATGGGTGGTAAACCGTATATTTAGCTTAGCTAAAAATAGCTTTTTTTTAACATGGAATAAATTGTTATTCCATATTTGTATATATTAGTATATTACATAGTATTTAAAAATACATATAATCTATAATATTAATACCAATTATTATCGAATATTCAAATAAAGTGATATCATACATTCAAATAAATATTCAACCAAAACCACAAAATGATATGAAAAATCGATAAATACTAAAAATCTTCAGTCAAAAACATCAAATATTAAAAATATGGTGAAAAGTGCTAAATCTTATAAAGATTTATTACATGTCGGTTCGGTTAGGTTATGGTGGGTATGGAAAAAATGATACCCATAACCGACCTGCTACTTTCGGTTTTCAAAAAAACCATTAACCGAGCCACCGGTTTTTTATTTGGTTCGGTTTTTTCGGTTCGATTTTGTCGGTTAATTCGGTTATGATTCGGTTAATTCGGTTTTTTTGCACACCCCTAGTATGAGGTCTCTTTCACTTGAAAACTGCCGAGGAGATCTGCAATTGCTTCCAAAGCCATCAAAAACCCAAACAGGATCTGATCCAACTTGAAACATATAATTTATACCATATTAGATATGGGAAAAATGCGATTATGCACCTTTTATTATCTGCCCGATTTTGACATCTTTCAAAGAACTGAGGTCAAATAATATCCCATTCTTTGCTTAATCTTCTCCAATCAATAGGATTAGGTTTGGCCGTAAATAAATATAAAATCAAGATTATAGTCACCTTTAAGCAAAACTAATTATTAAGATGGTGTTTGGGATTACATATTTAATCAGGTATGCTCTTAAGCATATAGCTTATTTCGCTTTGTCGATGTATACTTGTAAATTTGAATCTACCAAAAACAATTAATCTGAATAAGCAAATGTCAAACTAATTCCTAATAACAATGAAAGAAAGATCATACTAGTATATCCCACCAATAGGAAAGTTAAGGTAGGGTCTGAGAAGGGTAAGATGTAGACAAACTTACCTCTATCCCGTAGGAATAAAGTGTAAGTTTAAATATATTTTTATGTTATATTTAATCTAGTAGTCATTATAATCATTTACATTATATAGATCAAAATATATAACAACATATTAGAATAATTAGTTTGTAATTGTTGATGGGTCTTATTACCCTTATTAACTAATTAGGGTTTCCTCTTGGGTGCATATATAAGAAGACTTATGTACATGTTCTAAGGTTAGACACATAACCTAATTACTCTCATAACATCAATCGACCTCCTCTCCTCAACCGATTACCCTTTATCGGTTTTCTTCATCACCATCATTAAATTGCACCCTAAGGAGGAACCAGATCAAGATGACAATCATGTCAAACACTGTTGCAGCGTCTCCATCTGGATTCTCTACTGGCCTGTACTGATGCAATCAAAGGTATGTTTTCATGTTTTCATTATGTCTAAACAGAACTGATCAACATGTGGTATCAGAGCATATGTTGATTAGTCAGTTATTTTTTTGTATCCATCAATTCTGGGATAGAAATCTGGAAAACGAAATTTTGAAAGCCTAATATAATTCACAGCCGGTTTCGAGTTGCATATAGCCACTCTAGATCAATGATTTCGGAAAAAGATAAATATTATGTTCACTCAAAATCAAATGGGTTATGTTTTATGACCGAAATATGTATAAAAGCCTTAAAAATTCAGGTTTCGGTTTCCAGAATTATTATTTTATTTTTTAGGGTTCATCATGTGTTCTTAGGAAAATTCGAAATTCCTTTATGTTTTGGAATATGATTTGGATTATTGAGTGTTTTTCCATGTTTTGATCTGTGTTAACTATTAAAAATTTTCGAAAAATTCTTATTAGATCAACAGATAAATTTTTCGAAATATTTCATAAAATTAGATCATCACTAAAACAGGAAACGATATCTCAAAATCCCTTAGAATTCGAATTTTCAGTTATGCTTTTACATTAACAGCTATTAACAGGAGTTTCGAGATCACTTTTAACGACCCGAGACCAAGATCTCGACTCGAGACCACAAGGTCTCCACTCGAAATCATAAGGGTTCTCAAATCTTTATAACTCGAGACAACGGTTTCTACTCGAGACCGTAAGGTTTTGACTCGAGACCACTGAGGTTTCGACTAACGGTTTTAAATCTTCACAACTCGAGACCATGGTTGCGACTCGAGACCTCATTATGGAGTCGAGATCTCATAAAATTCAGTACTCGAGACCATGGTTCTGAGTCGAGACCACAAGATGAGTCGAGACTTGAATCGAGACCTCATAACTGAGTCGAGATCTCATAACTGAGTCGAGATCTCACTCGAGACCTAAGACCAACTCAAAATCTCAACCTCATTACTTTAGGCTGTTTAATGTGAACTAAAATTTAGCTCGGGGCTCCGCCCCGAACTTTGCTATTAAATAATTGGTTTTTTTAAATACTTAGTTAATTGATCAAAATCAGATAATGTTTTACAAAAACAAAATGGCTTAACTTGAATGAGCTTCTGATGTATCATTTCTGGCCAAAGCTGATTTAGTACATCTATTTATCGTTCAAGTATTATGAAAGCTATGTTAAGTGTGCATTACAAACGTGAATGTCTTAATATCTGCCAAAGCTGATTTAATTCATTTATGTATAGCATACTCAACAAGTGCATAACTAAAGTGATTGTCTCATTTCTGGCCAAAGCTGATTTGTCACAATCACTTTACACACATGCTTAAATGATTACACTTCTGGCCAAAGCTGATTTGTCTTCGTTTAAGTAGAATTTTAACTAAAGTCTATTATTTTGATGTTAGTAATAGACATATCACAATTTCTTCATATAATGATCCTCACATTAATGATCCTTCATTAATCTTATGATCATTTCGTCTGCCTATTTTTAGTACCCATAATCTTACTCACTGTAATTTTCTTCTATAAATCAATATCTCATCCACTCTATTTCTTAAACCTAAAATGTTTTGCTTTATTTAAAGTTTCTATAAGAATTAGCTCTTAAATTAAATCCTTGATTATTTCTTAAGACACGATAATCCTATTGCTCTCTTCTGATAAAGCACTATAGAAGAAAAGTAGAGCATGATGATTGGGATAAATCGAACATGATGTCTCTTATGATAATCAAGAACTCTCTAACATAAGTGTTGTCACTAAAAGGTTATTCCAGATTAAGTCTTTCCTAAGACTAATCTATAATTATGGAATAATCACAAGAATTCCTAAGATGCATGCCTTCATTTAAAATTCTAAACTATAAAGCTAAGTGGTATATGTGAATACATAATAATGTACAATACCATGACCCATAAAGTTAAGGGCTTATGCATGGAAATAAGTACATTTTTCCAGTACATTACATGCTAAGATTTTCACTTGTACAATTTGATGCCTTATAAATCAACTATAACACTCAAAAGTATCAAAGTATAATGAGTGTGTTGATAAGCACATATGTACAAAGAAATAAATGTTTGAAGCTAGAAAATAAGTTGTTACTCACCTTACAACCACTTAAACTTTATAAGAGGATTGTTTTAAGGTCCATAGACAAATTACAAGTACTAATTCCACCTCTAAAGTTCTTCAAGCGAAAATACCACTGCATAATTATGCCATTAGACTAGACATAAGCAACGAGACTATCCATTATTCAAAAGAACAGTTGGATAAGTTAATTAGGTAGTCACTTACTAATGATTTTTAAGTCTGATAATTCTTTAATATTCCTATTAACACATGATTAGTTGACTCTAGTTTTAAATGTTTCCTTACCAGACGTCAACAAACAACTAACATGAGAGTTAGTGACAAAATTAAATGTTAAGACTATAAGAACCATAATAAGCAGTCTTCTAACAACGCCTTTCGATACCTTATATATTCTGAAGATTAATCAGAATATAGTATCATAATTAAGCAATGTTATGAAGGTTGCGAGGTTTGCATAGTAAACATAAAGTCACACTTACCTTAAACTCTCATCTTATTTGTTCTAAATATCTAGATTGAAACATTACTAAGATAAAACTAGATGATACCTTACATTTTCACAACTTTTGTCATCATGTAAATGAGAATTTGACAAAAGGAAAATGAGACTTATAAATTTCATTCATTATAACTAAAATTCATGAGAAATCATGACATGGTTAATGAGGATGATTTTTTATCTAATCTCATTCTAAGTGATTTTAAATCATGACGTTACAGCCCTAAATATTACTTAGCTTAAGGAATAAGTATGGGTCCATCATAATTCATTCATTGACATTCGTGGAACTTATTCCAAATGGAATATTCAGACATAATTCATTTATCATTTGAAAGACTATCAACTTGTATGTAAATTTTGTTGCATATGGCCTATGGTCTTAGAAGAAATCTATTCATATATATATATACTTAATAAGATTTCTATTAAATATGTCCCTAAAGTTTCTTATGATATCTGGACATTAAAGAAATCAAATAAAGTCTAACATATATGTGATAGGTTCCCACGTCACGTAGCTCATTGAAACTTCTCTTGTAGCATTCTAGCGATATTAAAGATCAGAGGGAGCATTAAGTGTCTTAATAATAACTTACAATAGTTGCAAGAGGTGGGGGAGTGAAAATTTTACATTACCTAAATTTACACCTCTTGTGCAAGACACCGCTCCATCACGACATTGTTCCATCAAAACCTGCCTCCTTAAAATCTAATGCTACTCTTACAAAAGTTTCATTGTTGCTTAATTGTGGGCACACTTAGATTTCTTACCTAAACTAAGATACTCCTCAACAAGAGAAACTACAAAGACTGATGTCATTAATTTGTTTTCTCTATTAGAATTTGTTGGTCGTTAAATATTGACCCTAAGCATGCTGAGTTCCTAAAGTTTTCTAAGGTCAGTGGGAGCAGTCAAAGTCCTTATCATGACTTGCAAGGAATACAAGAGGCGGGGGGAAGAGTGTCATTAAATTTCACTCCGAATTTAACTCCGATTACACCTCTTGTACAACATACTGCACCAACTCTTACAAACTTATAATCCTGAGAATGATAGCAACCTAACCAAGAGCTAATCCATAAAACTGAAACTTCTAATAAACCCATTAATCAACTTAGGAGGTCATCTAGGTTTAAAAGCCTACTAACTTTGATGATTACATAACCTCCCTAACTGAAGTTGAAATGGATTTTGGAAATGTTTACTGATCCTATCTCTTCAAATTAAGCCATTAGTGTCAATCAATCCTCTGAATGGAATAGAACTGTTTTCTAGTAAAACCGATTTTATGTGTTCGTATAACGTTTTGGATTTGATTGAATTACCTAAGAGTGTTCATAACTAAACCAAATCCTGATATAAGCATTAAGACACAAAGAGGCATGATTGATTGTCGAAGGTTATACTTAGAAAGAGATAAATTATCAAAGATTTCTTGGAGGATCAACATTGTTCTAGTAGCTTATAATAGTTTAAAGCTACATTAGATGAACATTAAAAACAATTTTCCCTAACAAATGGCTGACATATTTACATGTTCATAAAACAACCTAAAAGTTCCAAACTGAAGGTTAAAGAACACTTTATTTATAAGCCAATAAAATCCATGTATGGGTGTCACGGCCCCCGACCCAGTTTCCCGGTACGGATGCCGCGGGACAGAAAACCCGTGGTATTGGTGTTTAATTTGGCAGCGGAAATTTTAACAGGATCGTTTAAACTAAAATTACCCATTTATTTCATTTCAACTTTCAGGACAAACCCCGAAATTTACAATAAAGGAATTTCACTAGGAAATCCCCCGATTACAAAAAAAAACATGTTTATTTATTTACTGAGCCACTTCATTCAAGTTGGTAGTACTACGCGGTACTTTTCCTTGTTCACAGTAAATCACCTGAAACATGTTTAAAAAGATTTTATCAGCGAGAAATACTGGCAAGTCATTCAATTTGCACAAAAAGACACATTGTTATAATTTACAGTATTAAGGGCGATTACAATGTTTATATCAACCAATTACCCAACGGTATTTGTCACTCGACCATATCTGTGACTATGTTCATATCACCCATTGGCTAAGCCGTTGTCCAATGGTGACGGTTATCAAGTGATGTATACAAAACCCCACATACCGGCTGTAATTGAAGATTACAAAGACTTAATCCCTGTAATTATAACTTTGAAAATAAATAGGGTTTTGGAAACAATTTGGTAAAAAGAGAATGACTCACATTGCAAGTTTAACTGGACAGAGTTTTGCCTACTGATTAAGCCTGGTAACCTAGTTAAATAATGCAAACGAAACTAGGTTAGTAACTTAATACAACATTTACGATAAATTCACGAAATCAAAACCCTCACGATGAATGACAAAGTATAACCCGAATTCAGGCAGCAATTAAACATCCATCGGATCGGGTTCAATCGATCGGACATTGTATCGTAGCAGTGATCGAGTTATTACCCTGTTGTCGCAACAGAGATTCGGGACTTTAGAGTGAAATTGGAAAGAATAGAGCACAACTCAACGTACGAAATGAATTTTTACGTCGAAACAGTCATCCCATGCAAGTGTCAAACCCCTGAGCTTTATACTGGAGTTTGGTCTCCCCCACGTGTCGCGCCAGGCACCCTGGCCTCTGGCGTGTGTCGCGACGGCGACCAGTTTAGGCTATCATAGCCTCGTGTCCAAGGTAGCCTTGCTGTGTTGTTAATTTTAAAAAATTTGAATTTTATAATTGTTTTTGTAGATAATTACTAATTAGGGGATACCCCCTTGAGTTTTAGGGGGCCCTGATCCTGGTTTTGTATGTTTCTAAAATTTACGGGTCACGCTATACCACTTGGGGGTCTCAATTAGGGTTTCCTAATAGGCATTATTTACATAAGAAATAATAATTTTGGCAAGGATTGTTACATCCTCCCCACCTTGTTTAAAATCTCGTCCTCGAGATTTACTGGAACAAGTAAGGGTACTTTCGTTTCATTTCCGATTCCAGTTCCCATGTATACTCTGGTCCTCTTTTCGAATACCATTTCACTTTGACCAGCACCAATCTCTTGTGCTTGAGGTGTTTGACCTTTCTGTATTCTGTTTGGAGAGGTTTCTCAACGAATTTTAGCTTTTCATTTACCTCTACGTCTTGAAAAGGTACTACCAGTGATTCATCAGATAAACACTTTTTAAGATTAGATACATGAAACACATCATGTACCCCAGCCAGTTCTTCTGGTAGTTGTAGCTGATAGGCAACTGGTCCTATTCGTTGGGTAACTGTGAATGGTCCTATGTACCTTGGCTTAACTTTCCCTTCTTACCAAACCGAACTACTCTTTTCCATGGCGAAACTTTCAAGAGTACCTTGTCTCCAACTTGAAATTCTATTGGCTTGCGTCGATTATCTGCATAACTCTTTTGGTGATCTCGAGCCGTTTCTAATCTCTCCTTGATTTGAGTTATCTTGTCGGTGGTTTCTTGTACATCTCGGGACCTGATAATTGACTTTCTCCTATTTCTGCCCAGCATACTAGAGTTTGGCACTTTCGTCCATACAGTGCATCGAATGGGGCATCATTTATGCTGGTGTGGTAACTATTGTTATAGGAGAATTCGATTAAGGGTAGGTGGTCATCCCAATTTCCACCAAAATCTATTACACATTCCATGAGCATGTCTTCCAGGGTTTGGATCGTCCTTTCACTTTGTCCATCTGTTTGGGGATGGTATGCAGTACTTAAATTTAATCGCATCCCCATTGCTGCTTGGAAACTTATCCAAAAATGAAAAGTGAAACGACTATCCCTAGCTGACACAATGGAGAGTGGGACTCCATGTAAGGATACTGCCTCATCTACGTACAACTTTGCTAATCTTTCCATGCTAAAGGTCTCTTTCATTGGCAGAAAATGAGTTGATTTGGTTAATCGGTCTACAATCACCCAGATTGCATCGTTACCTTTCCTAGCTTTGGGTAACTTAGTAACAAAGTCCATTGTTATTAGTTCTCATTTCCATACAGGCATTTCTAATTGTTGAAGTAAACCTGAAGGTTTCTGATGTTCTGCCTTAACTTGTGAACAAGTTAGACACATAGAAACGTATCTAGCTATGTCCTTTTTCATTGCTATCCATCAGAAGTTATTACTTAAATCTTGGTACATCTTATTATTACCAGGGTGCATTGTATACCTAGATTTATGGGCTTCTTCTAAAATTTTATCTCTTAAATTTCTTTGCTTCGGTACCCAAATCCTTTTCTTATGGAATCTCCAAATTCCATCAGTCCCTTGTTCTAATTCCTTTATTCGTCATTTCATTCCTTCAGCATCATCCTTAATTGCTGTTTCTTGAATGTTCTTCAGTTGTTCCATTAAATCTAATTGGATATTTAATCTAAGAGCACGGACTCGCCTTTGCTTTTCATGATACTTACGACTTAAGGCATCTGCTTCTACATTCGCCTTCCCTTTGTGATATTGAATATCAAAGTCATAGTCACTTAGAATTTCCATCCATCTTCTTTGCCACATGTTTAATTCTTTTTTCCCAAATATGTATCTTAAACTTTTATGATATGTATAAACTGTAAACTTACTCCCATACAGATAATGTCTCCAAATTTTAAGGGAAAAATTATTGCTCCTAATTCTAAATCATGAGTCGTATAATTTTCTTCGTGCTTCTTCGCCTTGATGCATACACAATTACCTTTTTGCGTTGCATTAGCACACATCCTAATCCCATTTAGAAGCGTCGCAGAAGACTTCAAAATCTTTTGTTCCTTCCGGTAAAGAGAGAATTGGGGCATTTGTTAACCTTTGTTTTAAAATCCTAAAGGCCTCTTTTTGCTTGGGTCCCCATTCAAACTTAACAGTTTTACAGGTTAGCTTAGTTGATGGAACAGCTATCTTAGAGAAGTCTTTAATGAAGCACCTATAATATCCAGCTAATCCCAGAAAACTTCTAACTTCGGTAGCTGATTGCGGGACCTTCCAATTCGTTATCCCCTCTATCTTGGAGGGATCCACGTGAATACCTTCGTGATTTACCATGTGTCCTAAAAATTGCACCTCTTGTAGCCAAAATTCACACTTCGAGAATTTGGCATAAAGCTTTTCCTTCCTTAATAAGGTTAAAAGTGCATGCAGGTGCTGACAATGTTCGTTCTGGCTTTTGGAATAGATAAGTATATCGTCGATGAAGACAATTACGAATTTATCCAAATACGGTTTACAGATCCTATTCATCATGTCCATAAATGCTGCAGGAGCATTTGTTAGTCCGAATGGCATGACTGTAAACTCGTAGTGTCCATACCTAGTCCTGAAAGCAGTTTTAGGTATGTCTTCTTCCCGTACCTTCAACTGATGATAGCCGGAGCGCAAATCTATCTTGGAGAAATATCTAGCTCCCTAAAGTTGATCAAAAAGATCATCGATCCTAGGTAATGGGTATCGATTCTTAATTGTAACCTTATTCAATTCCCTATAATCGATACACATTCGCATTGAACCATCCTTCTTTTACACGAACAACACTGGTGCTCCCCAAGGGGATGAACTAGGTCGTATGAATCCTTTGCTTAATAATTCATCTAACTGCTTCTTTAGTTCTAACATTTCTATGGGTGCTAATCGATAAGGTGCCTTAGCTATTGGTACCGTTTCAGGAATTAGATGAATTCTAAACTCTACTTCCCTATCTGGTGGTAGTCCAGGTAGCTCTTCTGAGAATACATCCGGGTATTCTGATACTACTGGAATTTCTTTAAGTTCCTTACTTTTAGTGTTAATGATTACCGAAATCATATACACTGTTCCTTGTTTTCGTTCACAACTAGCAACTTTCATTACTGAAATGAACTTCATTGGTTTGCGGGGCTTATCTCCTGTAACCAAAATTACTTCTCCTGCGGGCGTATGAATTTCTATGGAATTCTTATCACAGGGGATTCGAGCATGGTTGGCTACTAACCAATCCATTCCTAACACAATATCGAATCCGGCTAAATTCATAGGCAGCAGGTTTGCAGAAAATTTATGGCCTGAAAATTCTATCTTCCCTTCGCGGAGGACCTTGTCTATGTTAACAGAATTTCCATCTGCCGTTTCTACCGTATAAATCTGCCTAAGTTTAGTTAAAGTTTGCTTAAGAGCTTGGTAGAATGAAGTATTTATAAAACTTTGGTTTGCACCAGAGTCAAATAATACTTTTGCGTAAACGTCATGTACAAGAAACGTACCAGCTATCACATCCGGAATCAGATCTGCTTCCTGGGTAGTCAGCTGGAAGGCTCTTACATTCTTCTTATAAGTTCCTTCAGCAAGTTTAGCCTTGTTATCCGCTGGTTTGACCAATTTTGGGCATTCTGTTCTAAAATGCCCAGCTTCTCCGCAATTGAAGCAAATCGTTGATTTCTTCCTGCACTCCTCCTCTCGGTGCCCCGGTGCCTTGCAGAAATTACACTTCTCTTAACATTTACCAAAATGTTTCTTTCGATAGTTTCTGCAGAATGGAGGTGTGGAAGATTGCCCAGTTCCCTTTTCTTGAAATTATTACTATTATTACCCCCACGAAATCCTGGGTAATCTTTTGGGCCAATTCCTTTTTCTTGTTTTCTTCTTTCGTGCGCACTAGTCCGTCAGTCAAGGTGTTGGCTAGTTCGACCGCATTGTCAATTGTGCGGGGTCTCGCAGCTTTGACTATATCACGAATCTTGCTAATTAAACCCAAAATATAGTGAGAAATAAGCACCGGTTCTGGCGAGGCCAGAGTTGGTACAATTCTAGCATAATCGAAAAATTTCGAAGTATACCCCCGACAATCCACGTCCACCATTCGGTGATTCAGGAACTTATTGGTCATTTGTTCCTTTTCGTAGGAGGGACAAAATTTTCTTTCCACCAATTCCTTAAATTCATCCCAGCTCATGGCATAAGCCACGTCACTTCCCTTGGCTTGCGGCACCATGTTCCACCACTCTAACGCTTCTTCCTTGAAAAGGTGGGATGCATACATAACCTTGTCTTCCTCGGCGCATTTACTGATTTTAATTATTGCTTCGGTCTTTTCTAACCAACGCAGTGCGGCAGTTGCGCCTTCATTGCCTGCAAATTCGACTGGCTTACAGGCAATGAATTCTTTGTAAGTGCAACCAGGTGTTGCAACTTTCATTTTCTTAAGGAATGGGGCTTGAACCACATTATTATCATTGTTGCCGCCACCATTTATACTGTTACTGAAATTATCGTCGCGAGTGCGTTTACTATGGTTGGCTTGGGAAGGTTCAGCAGGATTCTTAACGGCAGCAACAATTGCCGGGATAGCATTGGCTATTCCCTGGGCAACAATATTTTCTATATCTTGTCTATTAAGAAAATGGTCTTCATTATTTTGTTCGGATTAGTTAACTTCGTTTGTCGGTTGGTTTTTCGCGTTTTCCATCTGAATCATTAACAATATATATTACCGTCACAGAATGGATAGTGATCGACGTCGAAGTACCGATCAAAGATAAGAAGATTATATGCTCCTAAGTACCCTAAATTAGTAGTGGCAAATAGGGTGTCGAACCACGAAGAGCTAGTGGTTGGTGTAAGATCTCAATCGATTGCAAAACATGGTAAAAACTTAAAATTGGATTTGTGTTTTGATTTAAGAAATTAGAATTAACTACAATTGTAAATTCAATAAAGTAACAATGAGCACAACCAAGTATCAAGTTTGATAGCACAATTAGTAATTTAAGTTTGCGAATCTGGTTTGGTAGATTATATAGACATAATCTTGTGACATCATATGCGAATTGAGTATTGAAAGACCTATACTTGTGTATCTAAGCTTACAACGATTGAACACCGATGTAATTAGGCTATCACAAAATGATCACCATCAAATATAAACATGCTAACATAACCTTCAATCATATATCTTGACATTCAATGATTAAACACCAATTAACTCAAAATAGATGAAGTGATTCAAGAAAACAACGTTTAGGAACAATCAACACATGAAATAACACATAAAAACTTGGCAAATGTCATAGATCTCTAACAAACACCATGAATTCATGTCCAACATAGATAAACAACTCAAATTGAACTAAATGGCATACAAACCCTAGCCCTTGGTTGTGATCACAAGGGTTTTAGCCACACATGATCATGTTTGATGAAGATATGTTGCGATTTCGGTTGCAATTGGAGAAATCTTGATGTTAGAACACTTTGTGAATGAGTATTCCTTGTTCCTTGATGTCTCCTAGCGTCCAATGGTCCAGAATAGATGAAAAAATATCACCTCCTCCCTTTAGAATCGTCCAAAAATGTGAAAAACCGTCATAGAACCGTAATAGGCCGTAATTTCCGGCGTAGGGCGGAATTTCCGCTCTGCCCACTTCATTTTCCGCTCCAAGTACTGGATACGTTCCCAATTAACGCCAGGAAGGGCCGGAAAATACGGCCAGGGGCGGATTTTACGGCACCTGAACCTTGCTTTGCCTCTTTTGCTTCCCATTCTTGTCCCGCATGTTTCCGCTTTGTTCCATGATGCTATATCAATCCAAAATGCCTCCAATCATCATCTGAAACTTGCACAAATAAACTTGACAAAGTAACTTGTTTTTACATGCATTTAATGATAAAAAACGAGACTTGACATGCAAAAACATTATACATCGGAAACATATATCAAAATTCCCCAACTTAAATCTTTTTCGTCCCGAAAAAGAAGATTACAATGGGATGAGATTGGTTTGCAATTCTAAAACACTTCGTCTCCCCGAGAAGTTCAAAATAGGCTTGATAGATGTTGTACATTTTTATGAGATGCAAATTTCAAGTAACTTTCAATGCAACACTTGGGTAATGGTCAGCTTTTAACACACACATGTTTTCACCAATGCAAGCTAAGGTCATAAGGCATACCCAACCCACAAGACTTACAACAATCAAGAGTTTACAACCAAGCAAGCAAATAAGTACGAATTACCTAATCAAACCTAATATGCCTCAACTTGTTAATACATAGGGTTTCACACTCCTCACAATGTATCACTCCCCTCGGGTTATTTAGTGGACTAGTAAAAATGGTACTAGTAATTTTTCTGAAACGCTCAACCCATAATTGCAACATTATTAGCATATGCTAGTACAGAAATCAAACCGCCACCTATTAACAAAAGACTAAATGCAAATCAAGAGGGCTTCATGGGTTGGCTTGGGTGAATGTTTTGGAATTAATGTTGGACAAAGGGCTAAAAGGTGAAGAAATCCGGATCCTACAACATAACACAATAACTAAGAACTAACATATCTTCATCTTTTTTTTTTTTTTTTTTTGGAACCATGAACTTTGGTCAATTGACCTCTCATGCATAGCAACATTTTTTTTTATTTTTTTTTCTTTTTCTTGTTTTTTTTTTTGGATGGATATCACAATAAACTAAACAAACTATCGACGTTGACCCGGATTTCATCAAAAAGGTTAAAAGAAGAGGTAGAAATGGCTTAATGGTAAACTGGGTGAATATTTGTGGGTTTAACAAATGGAAGGAATAGGCTCGAATTGGTGATCTAATGGATAATGTAGGGTGGGTTAATCAAATGAAATGGTTTTAATCAAGAAAGGGTATCCTAACGCCTTTATCACTTTTGCATAAATCTCAGTTCAAGATCTTGGAATGTATAACTACACTAGTTCTACCATAATGTACAATTTTGGGTAACCCTCTACAAAGAAAAGAGCATGATATATAAGAATGTGCTCGAGTAGGCTCAAATTCTCACAAAAATGGAAGGATATGGGTAAACGTGTGAAACATGTTTTGACAAGCATATGGCATATTACCCTTAATTAGGTATTTCTATCTATTTAACTTGCAAAGTGTACTCTATCAAGCAACTTAAAGGGCTAACCATGCCAAAGGACCTATGCTTATTCACCGGATATAACATGCAATGAATTGTATACCTAATCATACTTGCATGTACAAAGTCAGTTACTTGAATGTGTGTGTGTGTGTGTTTTTTTTTTTGTACAATCATCACAAATCCTATTATCCCTTCTTTTCGGATCAACTTCATGCCTAAGTATCGCATGCCAGAATTTCATCATTTCCCATTTATGTGTAACACTTTTTCAAGGACTTAACTCATTCATTCATCAATCAAACATGTAGCATGTGTGACATTTAGCAACTTGAGTTCATCTTTATTAGAAACTTGAAACAAATGCGACTACATGAAAATGCAAACTAGCGTACCACACTACTATGTTCCTACATGCAACACACACAAAAACAAATAAACGGACACCATCACATCACTATGCTCATGCAAACACAAAACAAAATGGAAAGGGAACATGCACCTGATTGAAACAATCAATGGAAATTGCCACCCGCATCATGACCCGGGTGAGAGTGAGAAGGGGGAAATAAAGACTCCATCAAGCTCATGTGTGTAGCTCGCATGTTGGAAGGATCTTGTTGTAAGCTGGAGCCCAATCCCTCCCCAGTGCGTGATGAAGGATGAGACTGAAGGGGCAACCATGCTGAGAAGTAACCTTATGGACATGGTTGGTGCTCCTGACCTGAAGTCTGATCGAAGTAACGTCTCATCTTTTCCATGTATTCATACATGCGGTTGTATTCCTACTCCCTCTCATAAATTCGGCTTTTTTCATAAGCCTCTTGTTTCTCCCACCTTTCTTGGGCCAGTTTGGCTTGCTCTTCTTGCCATGTCTTCAAACTATTTTCCTGCGCAGCTCTCCATTTGGCAACAGCTGCTATTTCCTTGGCTTGCTGAACATACATTTCCCTCTCATATGAGGTCCAATTTCCCCAAGTCGGGGGCCTCTCCACCTGCATCTCCTCATCCCCACCTCGCTCTAACCTGTCGTATTCTCTTTCTTCGACATCTTCATCATTCTCCGTTTCAGATTCATCATCCTCCTCTCCTTCACTTTGATCCTCACGAGGCACTTCATAAGTTCGTTTACCCTTATAATCTTCCAAGATATACACAAACTTTGACTTTATGAATCTAAATTTAGTGTCATGAATGTGATCTCTAGAGAAAGGAGTGACACCGGGTTTGTAGCCTTTAGAAGTTTCAGTAATTACACCAGCGTTCACTAATAATGCGGTTATTAATTTGCAATGCGGAATCGTCTTTCTATCACCACTTATTCGCGCTTCCCAAATGTTATGCAAAACCAACTGTTTAAAGGACATGGTAGGGAATCCGGTACACAAGGCGTGCAACACTCGAACATCGCAATTCCTTATTTAAGATCTATCACTTGTTCGAGGAAGTATATTACAGCAAGTGAGAGAAGAAAGCAACTTTGGAAGCGGTCTAAGATCACTCCTATCCAATGTCATCTTGATTGATAGTCTACTTGGAGGAACATCAAATAACTCACGAAGCATCTCCACCCACATGTCTCCCTTATACTTATCATCATTACAAGCAATCACTTCAGTTGATAGATACTCGTAAGGTCTTTTTGGGTTTATGGCACCGGTGTCAAAATCTGCAATCTTATCTAACGCATTAAAAGATAACTCAAATTCTGTCTCTCCCACAGTTCCAATTAGTTTTGTAGTGGTAGGTGGCTTTTTTCCCGGGACCTTTCTCAAGGTTGCCATCCACGTGATTATTTCATCCAAATAAATTTGCTTTTGGTCAAACTTTTCAAGTGTGAAGGCATTAAGCCATCCGAGGCGTTCAAAGCATTCAACCACCCCATAATGCTTGAAATCCGACGCGCTACCCGTCTTCTCCGCAACAATGAGTTTTCTTTCATGTTTAAGTTCTGCCACCTTGTTCCGGTATAGTTGTTCACGCCACATTTCTGGAAAGTCAAGTAGTTTCTTGTTCTTCGGCCAATCTGGACATGGGCCCTGTGGTTGCCTTGATCCCGATTCTGTCTGTGGTCGTTTATTTGATCTTGAAGATGTGGCGGCTCCCTTTCCTGCCTTTTCTTTTCCTGGAAGTTCTTTGCTTTTGCCCATGGTCCTACAAAACAAAGTAAAAGTTACCATTAGTTGCCATAGTAATAACTGAAACATGAACGAATTCAAAGCCATTTGTTTAGCATTAAAAACCCAGCATCCCCTGTTTATATTGTGAACTACATATAATTCACAACATAATTCCATAGTGACCAAACATGGAATATCGTAATTGCTAGGACCCAATTTTTGTTATATTTTCCATTTTCCATCAACAGTGCCCATATTATCAACCTCTTCATTCTTAATGGAAAAACCAAAGTCCAATATCCATTGCACACTTACATCTCTCACGTATCTAACAAAGTACCACCCACAATCACAATTTTTTAATAACTCTTAACTCAATCAGATAAAACGAATCTCACTCAAGAATTCCACCCCAATGTCTAACGTAATATACAAATAATCAACAAAGAGTGGATAGTTACATACCTTTGTTGTCTTGTGTAGTAGTGAATGCAAAAAGATGCAAGCTTGCACAAAAACCCCAAAAATATATGAAACCCTTGGTGCCTAAATCGTCAAATCCGTGAATGATTTTTGCAAAACGAAACCGTAGGACTGAATCTCCTTGTACACACGAGTGTTTTGATACCAAAATTGCAAGATTTGGTTGAGATTTGAGGGTTTTGAAGTTGTGGAGAAATAGGGTTCTTCAAAAGTTTTTAGAGGGAGATGAAAATGATGCGTAAAAGTGGAGAGTAAGTTGGAGTAAAAAGGAAAACTGGAAATAAGTGGTCAGTTACCAAACCAGCCGTAAAATACGTTATGCGGCGTAATTTCCGATGTCTGGTGGTGGGATGAAAGGGCGTAGACAGTAGAGGGGCGTACAAAGATGGCGTAAATTCTGGTGCTTCTCAAAAAGTTTTTTTTTTTTATATGACATGTGAGACAAATACAAAATTATGTTTCATCTCTCAACATACTCGGTGGAATGTGTCAGGATAATCATACCAATGTTGACTATGTGCATAAAACGTCATATTTTGTATTTGTTTATTTCTATTATCATTATTATTACTACTAATTATTTTTTTTTAAATGCAATAAAGACCCAACATTTTCAAGACCCAACATTTTCAACTACTAAACAAACGTTTGTATTATTTTTTTTTGTTTTTTTTATTATTATTTTTTAATTCTTTTTTTTTAGTGTTGAAAATGGAGACCCCTTCCCCAACTTAATCATGCATTGTCCCAATGCACAAGTCTTGGCTACGCCTTCAAACTGACAATCAAAACCCTGATCATCCTTCCCCAACTTAGTTATTTTTCAGAAATGATGCATGAAAATGATGTCATGATAGTGATTCTAAATGATGCAACACATGAGAAACACAATGCAAGTGCAAATGCAAACGAACTAAACATGCAAATAAATAACGGGTTGCCTCCCGTTTAGCGCTAATTTTAATGTCATCAGCCCGACAATACCTGGCCCTTAAGTGGCTTCATATGATGGTGAATTTGTGAGAAAATTCACCACATCCAATTGTTTTCTTTCGTTGTCAATCATCGTGATAAACGGTTTTAACCGGTGACCATTCACCACTTGCTTCTTACCATCTTTGTCTTCAATCTCAAACTCACCATGATTCCCAATTCTTACAATGGTGAAAGGACCCAACCATTTACTTTTTAGCTTACCGGGAAAGAACTTAATCTTTGAGTTGTATAACCAAACTTGTTGTCCCATTTCAAAAGTCTTTGCCCTTAGTTTGGCATCATGAACCGCTTTCATTCTCACCTTGTATGCTGAAGAGCATTCATAAGCTTCATTCCTCAATTCTTCAAGTTCACAAAGTTGTAATTTCCTCTCTTTCCCTGCGGCATCAAAATCAACATTCACAGCTTTCACCGCCCATAAGGCGCGATGAGCAATCTCAACGGGAAGATGACATCCCCTTACCATACACTAGCCGGTATGGGGTGGTTCCAATAGGTGTTTTAAAGGCCGTTCGGTACGCCCACAAAGCATCATTTAAGCGTAAGGACCAATCCTTACGATCTGGGCGAACCGTTTTTTGAAGAATCTCTTTTATTTGTCTATTGGAAACCTCTACTTGTCCACTAGTTTGTGGATGGTAAGGTGTAGCAACTCGGTGGCAAACACCATACTGTTTGAGTAATTTTCCAAACTTGAATTTTTTGAAATGAGTCCCTCCATCACTTATGATGACACGAGGAACACCATATCTAGTGAAAATATTTGCTTGGACAAATTTACACACAACAGCATGATCATTTGTTTTAGTGGCGATTGCTTCAATCCATTTTGATACATAATCAACCACCACCAAGACAAAGTAATTTCCAAAAGAGTTGGGAAACGGCCCCATAAAATCAATCCCCCACACATCAAAAATTTCAACCACAAGTATGGGATTCATGGGCATTTCATCTCTTTTGGAAATTCCACCTACTTGTTGACATTTAGAACATTGCTTGGTGAACAAAAAGGTATCACGAAAAATAGTAGGCCAATATAAACCACAAGAAAGAACCCGATGTCCAGTTTTCTTAGCGCTAAAGTGGCCACCACATGCATATGTATGAGCATGGGCCAAGACTTCTTGAATTTCCTCATCCGGTATGCACCTTCTTATGATTTGATCCGCTCCAACCTTGTAAAGATCCGGTTCATCCCAAATAAATTGTTTGGCTTGGGATTTAAGATGTTTCACTTGCCTTGTCGACCATGAATCCGGTGTCTTACCTGTGGCCAAAAAGTTAGCAACATTAGCAAACCATGGTAATTTAGAAACAACAAATAAATGCTCATCCGGGAATTCTTCATTGATCTCTCCTGTATCGTCTTCCTTAATTTCGGGTATCCTTGATAAATGATCCGCGACGACGTTGTCACAACCCTTCTTGTCTTTAATTTCAAAGTCAAACTCTTGCAACAGAAGCACCCACCTGATCAATCTTGGTTTGGCATCTTTCTTTTCCATCAAATAACGAACAACACTATGATCAGAAAATATAATTACCTTGCTACCCCAAATGTATGATCTGAATTTGTCCAAAGCATAAACAACGGCTAGTAATTCCTTTTCGGTGGTCGTATAATTAAGTTGGGCATCGGAAAGGGTTTTACTAGCATAGTAGATTGCAACGGGCTTTTTATTCACCCGTTGCCCTAGGACAGCTCCAATTGCATGATCACTCGCATCACACATTATCTCAAAGGGCAAAGACCAATCGGGCGATTGCAAAATGGGAGCTTCAACTAGGTGTTGTTTTAATGCATTGAAGGACTTAAGACATGCTTCATCAAAAACAAACGGTGCATCTTTTTGCAGTAAATTACACAATGGTTTTGAAATGGCACTAAAGTCTTTTATAAATCGTCTATAAAAACCTGCATGTCCTAAGAATGATCGTACACCCTTCACATTTGTTGGTGGGGGAAGAGTAGAGATGACTTGTACTTTGGCCCGGTCCACCTCAATTCCTCTTTGAGATATCACATGGCCTAGCACAATTCCTTCTTGAACCATGAAATGGCTCTTCTCCCAACTCAACACAAGGTTTGTCTCGGTGCATCTTTTTAAAACTTTTTCTAACTCAACGAGACAAACCTCAAAAGTATGACCAAATATCGAAAAGTCATCCATAAAGATCTCTAAAGACTCGCCCACCATGTCAGAGAATATACTCATCATACACCATTGAAATGTAGCGGGGGCATTGCACAACCCAAACGGCATTCGCCTAAATGCGAATGTGCCGTACGGGCATGTGAATGTAGTCTTTTGTTGATCTTTCGGGTGAATCGCTATTTGGTTATACCCGGAGTAACCATCTAAAAAGCAATAGAATTTCTGACCGGATAGCTTCTCAACAATTTGATCAATGAATGGAAGTGGGAAGTGATCTTTAGATGTTGCTGCATTTGACTTTCTATAATCAATGCAAACTCGCCACCCGGTTACGGGTCGAGTAGCGATTTGCTCACCATCCTCACTCTTAACAACTTGAATACCTGATTTCTTGGGAACAGTTTGAGTTGGACTAACCCATGTGCTATCCGAGATTGGGTAGATTATACCCGCATCTAGCCATTTAAGAACTTCCTTTTTAACAACTTCACGCATATTTGGGTTGAGTCGCCTTTGAGCATCTCGGCTTGGTTTGACATCCGGATCAGTGATGATTTTGTGCATGACAATAGAAGGCGAAATCCCTTTCAAATCAGCTATGGTCCATCCAATAGCCGATTTATACCTTGACAAAACTTCCACTAAGGTTTGCTCTTACTCGGGTTGCAAATTTGAAGCAATAATCACCAGTAATGTTTGCCCTTCCCCCAAAAATGCATACTTCAAGTGTTTAGGCAACTCTTTTAACTCTACCTTAGGTGATTCTTCAAGAGATGGCTTAAGCTTTGAATTAATATGATCGGGAAGGCTTTCAACTTGTACGGTCCAAGGTGGTCTTTTTTCTTCAATTGCCAAGACCACTTCGGGACATTCATCATCCATCATGCTTCTAATTTCTTCCAAGGCATCCCTGTCATAAACAAAATTCTTCTCCTTGGTGTTGTTATCCTCCTCTACACATGAAGTGTAGGATTGGACACAATCATCAATCATATCCACTAACAAACACTCATTTTCAGAAAAAGGATTAGTAGCATTAGTAAAAACATTCAGTCTTAATTTCCTATTTCCAAAAGTGAGATCCACAGTCCTATCCCTACAACCAACTTGAGCATTGGCTGTAGCCAAGAAAGGTCTTCCCAAAATCACATTAGCTTGTTTATCTACTTGTTTTGATGTGGAGTCAAGCACTAAGAAATCAACGGGATAATAAAAATCTTGAACTTTCACAATTACATCATGTAGCATTCCCCTAGGGAGTTTAGGTGACATATCCGCCATTACAACAGTAATGTCAGTTTGCTTAAGTGGACCAAAGTCATGTTGGTCATATAAACTCCCCGGGAGGATACTAACACTTGCTCCCAAATCTAATAGTGCTCGTTTAATGCTAACATCACCCACTTGGATGGAAATGAGGGGTGCCCCGGGGTCTTTAAGTTTTTGTGGGAGAGAACTTGACAAAATTGCACTTACATTAGCTGTCAAATCGAGTTTCTTAGGTAACTTATGTTGTCGTTTTTGAGTACATAAATCTTTCAAAAATTTTGCATAAGAAGAGATTTGACGAATCGCATCAATCAATGGTAAGTTAATTTTGACTTGCTTAAATACATCCCACATTTCCTCATTTTGGGGTCCCCTTTTCCCATAAATCGATGCTTTCATAGGATTTACTAAAGCGGAAGGATATGGGGCGGTATTAGTCTCCACACCCTTATCCATCACTTTAGTAAACTCGTTACCCACAACCTCTTGATTTGTTGAATTTTTAAAAGCTTGATGAGGTTGAGTTTTAGTAACATGAGTTTCTATTTCTTGGTCATTATCGGATCCATCACTAACATCCTCCACCACACCTTCAACAAATTTTGATGGAGTTTCAACATTGTGCTCATAAGACTTACCATTTCTAAGAACACATACCTCATTGACGTGTGCATTTTTGTTGCTCTTTGATGATGATCCTTGATGTTGTGGATTGATTGTTGTGTCACTTGGAAGCTTTCCCGGTCGTCTTATAGCTACTTCTTCCGCTAGTTGACCAACTTGTTGGGTTAGAGATCCTACGGTCTTACCTTGAACTTCTTGTTCTTGCACCACCCCTTTTAGGATTCCTAAAATCTCATCTAACTTGGTTGAACCTTCATTGTTTGCATTTCCTTGTGATGAACTTGCTTGGCCTTGATTTTGACTTTGACCTTGTTGGAAATTTCTTGAGTACCCTTGTTGTTGAGTTATTCCTTGTTGGTACCCACCCTGATTGAAACCTTGATTAAATCCTTGATTGAATTGCCCCCTTGATAGTTACCTTGAAAGTTTTGTTGACGAGGCTGAAATTGTTGTTGTCCACCTTGTTGACTTGATCCTTGAAAGTTAGGATTCATTTGATTAGCGGGGTTGCCGTATCGGAAATTTGGATGATTCCGCAATCCGGGATGATACGTGTTAGAATTCATATTTCTTTCCCCGTGTACTTGATTAACATCTTCGTTACTTCCAAAATTCATAGGGCAATCAAAAGCAACATGCCCCATATCTCCACATATTTCACATAACTCTTGTACCTGCGAAACAAGAGAAACATCCTTTCCCAACTTTTGGCAAATCATATCAATTTTCTTTTCTAATGCATCAAACCTTTCATTACTAGGTTGGTCATTTACAACTTTAATTTGATGTGGTTTAACACTTCGATCAGCGGAAGCTTGAATTTTTAAACCTTTACTTAAAGTTTCTAAAAAATTCCATTCATAATTCTCATCATGAGTTAAAAAGGTTCCACCGCTACATGCAAAAACAACTTTTTGATCCTCGGTAACTAAACCATCATAAAAAATTTTGAACAAATCCCATTTAGGGATGTCATGATGAGGACACATTCTAAGCATTTCATTAAAGCGTTTGAAGGCTTCATGAAATGTTTCCCCAACATGTTGACTAAAAGATTTGATAGCATTTCGAGCTTCACTAGTTTTACTCATCGGATAGTATTCCTCAAGAAAAGTTCTTTGCATTTCATCCCATGTTCGAATACTATCAGATGGTAAAGTTGAAAACCATTGTTTAGCTCTATCTTTGAGTGAAAATTGAAAAAGACGTAATTTTACCTCTTCGGGTGTAAAGCCTTGTTTCCCAATGGTGCTACATATTGCTGCATAGTCAATCAAATGTGTGTAAGGCTCGTCTGATGCAACTCCCCTAAAGGTTGGTAAAATAGCCAAGTACTGATGCCGGATTTCAAATACTCTCCCATTTAAAACTGGTGTAACAATTGGAGATGGGTTTCTAAAGATCGTCGGCCTGAAATGAGTGTCTACTCCGGGTAGTGGTGGATCACCTTCACCACCTGCCATATTTATGCTTTCGGTATCGCTTTCTTCAGAATAAGAAATGTATGAAGAGATTGGACTTGAAGTCAAGCTTGCTCTATGGACAATTCGGTTATGCCTTTCTAATCTTCCTATCTCCGGAACAAATGCTAATGGTGATGATCTTCCAGAATGTCTAGTGTGCATGCAATGAAACTCCTACCTGCGCAATCACCACACCAAACGTAACAAAGGGTAAAAAGATACAAGACTTATGATATTTTTGGATTTTTAGCAATATTTAACAAAAACAGAAAAGCAATCAACTAAAAACAAACACCAAGCGCACGTGCTCCCCGGCAACAGTGCCAAAATTTGATCGACGTCGAAGTACCGATCAAAGATAAGAAGATTATATGCTCCTAAGTACCCTAAATTAGTAGTGGCAAATAGGGTGTCGAACCACGAAGAGCTAGTGGTTGGTGTAAGATCTCAATCGATTGCAAAACATGGTAAAAACTTAAAATTGGATTTGTGTTTTGATTTAAGAAATTAGAATTAACTACAATTGTAAATTCAATAAAGTAACAATGAGCACAACCAAGTATCAAGTTTGATAGCACAATTAGTAATTTAAGTTTGCGAATCTGGTTTGGTAGATTATATAGACATAATCTTGTGACATCATATGCGAATTGAGTATTGAAAGACCTATACTTGTGTATCTAAGCTTACAACGATTGAACACCGATGTAATTAGGCTATCACAAAATGATCACCATCAAATATAAACATGCTAACATAACCTTCAATCATATATCTTGACATTCAATGATTAAACACCAATTAACTCAAAATAGATGAAGTGATTCAAGAAAACAACGTTTAGGAACAATCAACACATGAAATAACACATAAAAACTTGGCAAATGTCATAGTTCTCTAACAAACACCATGAATTCATGTCCAACATAGATAAACAACTCAAATTGAACTAAATGACATACAAACCCTAGCCCTTGGTTGTGATCACAAGGGTTTTAACCACACATGATCATGTTTGATGAAGATATGTTGCGATTTCGGTTGCAATTGGAGAAATCTTGATGTTAGAACACTTTGTGAATGAGTATTCCTTGTTCCTTGATGTCTACTAGCCTCCAATGGTCCAGAATAGATGAAAAAATATCACCTCCTCCCTTTAGAATCGTCCAAAAATGTGAAAAACCGTCATAGAACCGTAATAGGCCGTAATTTCCGGCGTAGGGCGGAATTTCCGCTCTGCCCACTTCATTTTCCACTCCAAGTACTGGATACGTTCCCAATTAACGCCAGGAAGGGCCGGAAAATACGGCCAGGGGCGGATTTTACGGCACCTGAACCTTGCTTTGCCTCTTTTGCTTCCCATTCTTGTCCCGCATGTTTCCGCTTTGTTCCATGATGCTATATCAATCCAAAATGCCTCCAATCATCATCTGAAACTTGCACAAATAAACTTGACAAAGTAACTTGTTTTTACATGCATTTAATGATAAAAAACGAGACTTGACATGCAAAAACATTATACATCGGAAACATATATCAGATAGCAACCAAACACAACAAAGCAATCGCTCATAATCACGTCAACACATATAGCCAAAATCGTCGACCTTGCGACATTTATATTTATATAATATTTATGCATTAGTACACACCATTTATTTTACAATGGTTTTATTTTTAGTTATTATTATACAATATTATATTAATATATATATATATTATGATATTTTTTTTCTACATATTATTATTATACAAACATGCAACTTGGTTAGCTGACCCTTCAGAAATGACGCTCCCTCTCGTCGTACTTCCATGTGATGTTTTCCCCCACTTCCCGAATCCGATTTCCCGCATCCACCAGTTCTCGCCATAGCGTCGTAATTCGGCAACATTCTCCGAGCTCATAGGTGGGAATGGTGCAGGTTCAGGATCAAACTGGGGAAAGTAAACATTGGGGTTATTCATGAAGTTCTGAAAATGCTAGTCGCTCGTCCACCATTCTTTCAACTGCCCTATAACAGGTTGGGGGTTGACAATGGGGTCTGGAATAGCAGGTTCCAAATTGGTTGGAAGTTCTGATTGGACGGGGAAATTGAAAAGGGTTTCGTCGGCTGGTCCGATGATGTCACAATTCGCTAGTTTCCTATCAAGCTCTTCCCAAGGTGGCATCTCCTAGGCTTGACCGGAGCTCTTCCCTATTTCCTTTCCTTTTCCTTTGTCTTTTGGATCCTCTGTCCTTTTCACCCTTTGGGTGGCTGGCTTCTTCCTTCGTCTGCGTTTACACTCCAGGAGTCTTCTCCTCTTTTTAGGCTTGGGTTTCTCCTGGGGCTGGGCCTGGAATAATATTGGCTCCTCTTTCTCAGCTTGATAACCAGTCTGGGTTCCGGTTATATCCATATCAGTTGTATGGATGGTAAAGTTTCAGAGTGCCTCCGACAGTTCATTCATGTTGTTAGCACACATGAAGAAACACACCAAAAATTCAAATTCAAATTTTATTTATTGTAACTTAAATTTTCACAGAATCGCAAAATGGCAATCTGAAAAATTAAGTATTTCTAAATACTTAATTGGCTTAAATCAATGGCTCTGATACCACCTTTTTCTGTCACGGCCCCCGACCCAGTTTCCCGGTTCGAATGCCGCGGGACAGAAAACCCGTGGTATTGGTGTTTAATTTGGCAGCGGAAATTTTAACAGGATCGTTTAAACTGAAATTACCCATTTATTTCATTTCAACTTTCGGGATAAACCCTGAAATTTACAATAAAGGGATTTCACTGGGAAATCCCCTGATTACAAAAAAAAACATGTTTATTTATTTACTGAGCCACTTCATTCAAGCTGGAAGTGCTACGCAGCACTTTTCCTTGTTCACAATAAATCACCTGAAACATGTTTAAAAAGATTTTATCAGCGGAAAATACTGGCGAGTCATTCAATTTGCACAAAACGACACATTGTTATAATTTACAATATGAAGGGCGATTACAATGTTATATCAACCAATTACCCAACGGTATTTATCACTCGACCGTATCTGTGACTATGGTCATATCACCCATTGGCTAACCCGTTGTCCAATGGTGACGGTTATCAAGTGATGTATACAAAACCCCACATACAGGCTGTAATTGAAGATTACAAAGACTTAATCCCTGTAATTATAACTTTGAAAATAAATAGGGTTTTGGAAACAATTTGGTAAAAAGAGAATGACTCACATTGCAAGTTTAATTGGACATAATTTTGCCTACTGATTAAGCCTGGTAACCTAGTTAAATAATGCAAACGAAACTAGGTTAGTAACTTAATACAACATTTATGATAAATTCACGAAATCAAAACCGTCACGACGAATGACAAAGTATAGCCCGAATTCAGTTAACACTTAAACATCCATCGGATCGGTTTCAATCGATCGGAATGTATCGTAGCAGTGATCGAGTTATTACCCTGTTGTCGCAGCAGAGATTCGGGACTTTAGAGTGAAATTGGAAAGAACAGAGCACAACTCAATGTACGAAACGAATTTTTATGTCAAAACAGTCACCCCATGCAAGTGCCAAACCCCTGAGCTTTATACTGGATTTTGGTCTCCCCCGCGTGTCGCGCCAGGCACCCTGGCCTCTGGCGCATGTCGCGACGGTGACCAGTTTAGGCTAGGGTAGCCTCGTGTCCAGGGTAGCCTTACTGTGTTGTTAATTTTTAAAAATTTGAATTTTATAATCGTTTTTGTAGATAATTACTAATTAGGGGATACCCCCCTTGAGTTTTAGGGGGCCCTGATCCTGGTTTTGCATGTTTCTAAAATTTACGGGTCACGCTATACCACTTGGGGGTCTCAATTAGGGTTTCCTAATAGGCATTATTTACATAAGAAATAATAATTTTGGCAAGGATTGTTACAATGGGTTAATGCAAACATCATAATGTGATGAAATGTTAACGTAATTATTTTCATCAAGAATCAAGTGGTTAATGTACCTACCTCAAGATGAGTGGGAGCAACTAAATTAAATTTGTCTATATAGATGATATTCTTTTGACAGGTATATGTTACATAAGTCAAAGCATTGTTATCACAAACTTTGATATAATAGATCTCAGAGATATCTCTTACGTAATAGATATCATAACATGCCGAGATAGACCCAATGGGACATTAGTTCTGTTCCATAAGTTTAACATTAAATGGGTCCTTACATATGTAACAAAATTACTGCTCTCCTTTAGAGGATATTAGGATAAATGAGATTATTTCCTTACGCTTCATTAATTGGAAGCCTTATGTAAGTTCAAGTCTATACTCGTTTAGATATTACTCACATTGCAACACACTAGATATGTCTAGATTAATGTGAAACATCTAATGGAGTATTACAATATCTTTAAAAGAAACGAGAGGCTACAATTTAAAGAAGAAGTGAGAATTAAAACCGGTTTATTACTTTAATTTTGTGATATTCAAAGATGACAAAATGTAATTTCGGGTATATCCTTATGTCAGCAGACAAAACCTATCTCATGGAGGAGTCATAATAAACTGATAATAACAACCTAAGTTATAACAACATAATATAGTCACTAAATGTTGTTGGAATTTTATCAGTGGACTCATAAGTTTATTAACTCCATATAATTAATGTTTTGAAGACTTAGTGTGATAAAGTCAGCTACCATGACTCCTTGAACAGTAACAGTTCAAGAGGTGCTGCATTAAATATTCGATACGCAATTAATTAGTCGTTTATGAACGAATTGAGGAAACTAAGTTTTGTATCGAATACATTCATGATATGCTTAAGGATCCTTTAACTGAAAGGCTATTACCCATAAGACTTACTAGGAGGGCTAATAGACGGGTATTAATTAATGGTCGTGTGCAATTGCATATCGTACTATGAATGACTAACTATTAGTTAATTTTCCTCGTCAGTTTGATTTTGTATGTCTCTAAGAATTTGTCAAGCCGGCATAATGGCGTATAGACAAATAAAGTTACAAATCAAAAAAAGGGGCTATGCGTATTTTGACATAACGATTAGGTTTTAAATTAAGGATATAGTATGACTAATGGGGGTCCTGAGTCGCATAATGATTCAACGGCTGTATTTCTCTGCTATAGTTCTTGTTTAAGGCTAAAATAAGTGTTAACTCCTGATCAGGCTTATCTAATACTCATAGTAAATGATTTACTCGGCTAAGTCGGAGAATGTAAGATTAAATATATTTTATGTTATATTTAATCTAGTAGCCATTATAATCATTTACATTAAATAGATCAAAATAAATAACATCCTATTAGAATAGTTAGTTGGTAATTGTTGATGGGCCTTATTACCCTTATTAACTAATTAGGGTTTCCTCTTGTGTGCATATATAAGGAGACTTATGTAGAGGTTCTAAGGATAGACACATAACCTAATTACTCTCATAACATCAATCGACCTCCTCTCCTCAACCGATTACCCTTTATCGGTATTCTTCATCACCATCATTAGATTGCACCCTAAGGAGGAACCATATCAAGATGACAATCATGTCAAACACTGTTGCTGCGTCTCCATCTGGATTCTCTGCTGACCTGTACTGATGCAATCAAAGGTATGTTTTCATGTTTTCATTATGTCTAAACAGAACTGATCAACATAAAGAGGCTGCTTCCAGTGAGACCCCCGACTCGATAGTTTTCACAAAAGACAAAGGGTATAATTGAACACATACTTACTAAGTTACTATCTTAATCTAACTTGTCCTATATAGAGATAGCTATTTCGACTAATTTACATACAAATGCTTTGATTTGGGTGAAGCCAAGATCTTACTATAAACAAAACGGGTCGAGCAGGTCAAAAGTCATCCAAAAAGTATTCAAACGCGTAAAATCTCCTAAATGTAATTACTTTAAAATGTTGAAAATTTGATACTATGATAACGTAATGTTAGTAATCGTATTTAGAGAGTTGTACAACTAATTTATTTGCATATATGAATAATAGGGTCTATAAATTTTGTGTACAGGGTCCAAGTTACATTTTAGTATTATGGAGTGCAGCTAGTCCAATAAAATGAACACAAATATTTTTAAAACATATAAAAATGAATAAAAGGTATTTGCATGCCAGCCCAACTAAACCCGTTTTCAACCATAACATAAATTACTTATCTTGACCTGAACACACTCAATTTGCCACCCCTAGTTCCATAGTCCATTTACCTATGATGTTAATTAGAGGTTCTAAACCTCTAGCAGAAGAATCAGGAAAAACCTGTTAAAGCAAATGTACCACCTAGCACCGCACATAACCGAGTTATGAAGCGGAGAAAAGTCTGTCGCTCTTCTTTGACGGTAATAGTAATAGGTGAAAGATCATACAAAAAGTAAACCGCTGGCCATGTCCTATCATATTCATTCATCGGGGAGAAGTACCCAGTAACAGAGAATTGATTTGTGGGTAAGACTTCTTTCGATATGTATTTATACTCGGTTGGAACAATATTTATCTAATATTCATCTTTATGTATTTATGTATTTATACTCGGTTGGAACAATCTTAATAACAAACACCTTATTTCACCCTTAATAAGCATAGGAACTTTTTTTTTTCACCCGAACACTCAAAATTCAAAATTTGAGAACAAATTCCTGACAACGAATTACAGATAAAACCAATTCCAACAAATTGATGTTCGTCTCATTCGACTCGGTGCAGAACCATCAAAAGATGAGATCATAAGTAGCTAGACAAAAACAATAATCTCAAAATTAACAAAGAATTGAAGGCGGTTAGAACTTAGCAACCAAAAGTTTGGCTTCTTTTACCACCATCATGCTCAGGACCTTTATCACTAATTATCATTGAAAACTTTAACATGCTCAAGACCTTTATCACTAATTATCATTGAAAACTTTAACGAGTCGCCTAAGTGTTATTAAGAAAAGTCCTAAATTTACTCTTGTTAGAATATATATGAACTCCAACTGCCTAAATACCTTGTTAACATTCAATTATATAGTACCTTCTTGTTACTAAACGTCTAAACTATAGAAGTTATGTACTAATAGAATACACGTTCCAGTAACACAGGGTTGGGTAGACATGATTAAAAGAGATGTTTTTAACTAAGAATATAAAATTTTAAAATTAATCCTTTTAGGAGGTCGGTGTAAAAATAATTTCATCATCCACAAAAACCTACATGGGATTGAGCCCAAAGCAGCTGTTTTTCTATAACAGTGGTGGTAAAAGGACCAAAAGTGGCAGGTTTAGAGGTGGTAAGACCAAATGCTCGGTTAGGGACACAATGGTAATTAGACTTGCCACATATTCTAGGCATGGAAAGAGCACCTTCGTGAGAAGGTTAACAAGTGTGCTTGTTGGTGCAGCAACCATGACTCACACACACTCATAAGTTGTCATATCTTTAGATAATGGATGGAACAGGAAGTAAAGAATAGGGCGTGACTGCACTTAACCCAAGAGTTGACTCTTCTTGAATGTATAAACTACTTAAAGATAGAGTGGCTGTTAAAAAGCTCATTTATAACCATGTTGCCGGTCTTTTGGACCCCCCTGAGCTGATCAACCCACCTTTTATACCACCACAACTTCATTTCATGTCCAAAATCCCTGATCCACCCATTGTTACTTTTCCTTTAAAAGTATTATATCATGTTACATACAAATTATAAGAAAATTATGTGAACCGTTCCTTTTATTTTAATTTGATTGATGTAACACAAAACAAAGCAGGAACCATAGTTGATATAACAAAACAATGTCAAAATAAACTATAGGCATTTGATCAAACACCTTATAAGCATGCCTAGAATAATCAAAACACATGCAAGATACAATTCATTAAGCATAAAGACACATTTAATTCATGAAGAATAAAGTAAAATCATAACATAAACCGTAAGGACAACAAAAGAATAATACCATGAACTTTGATTCATCATATCACCATGAGTCCATAGGCTTCCTGAACCCACATAAAGTGAATATGTAACAATGGGGAAAACAATGAATAAGCATTTTGATTTTTGAAAATTGAATTAAAAAAACGTGAAATAATCTAAGGCTAAACAATAACCACAACTTTTCGTAACAATGTACAGGTCTACATAAAAAAGAAAAAGATGATTAGCACAAAATCCAAGATTGCTCACCTGAAACGATGAACAAATTGAAATAAAGAACTAATTCTTGATTAGTTGATCCTTCCACTGCACGATTAAAAGACAGAACAAATCCAGCCAAACCTATTTTTCGAATTTGAGAGCACTGTTATGTTCAGATCTCATTTAAAAAGGTAAACTTGAGATTAAAAGCTTAAACAGGATAGTATATGAATCATAAAGTATAAAATTAATAATTTACCTACAACCAATGAAACCAGTATGATGCAAAACTCCGAAGTTGTAACGAGTGTATGCCAAGTGAGATTTAAAGAAAGGGAGAGGATGTGAGATAAGTGAGATGGGGTTCCGAACAAGCTTTTATCATCAATGAGAATCATGTTAAACGATTCTTTTGTAACGGTTCTTTTGGCACCTAAGGCGAAGCTCTATCGAATTCTCTCTGGAACTTGTACAAGCTTTTATCATCAATGAGAATCATGTTAAACGGTGTCAGCGTTGTTTCTCTCTCTCCTACTACATTCTTGGATTCCGCACGAGGCTGTAGTTGCTAATCTGGTCTGAGTATGTTCGAGTAACCGAACTCCCGGTCCTCACATAAAGTGTTTTAAGAGAATTTGATATTGGTCTTTAGTCAAACCTGCTATAGGACATGGATCTGTCCCGACACATGATGCCTTTGGTTTAGCCTCCTCTCGCTTCCCTTTGTTTCCCGGCCACCAATCCAGGTAACCGATCCTTTTCAAGCACCCGTTTCTGTTATGTCCATCCCTATCACAGAAGTCGCAGTGTTCGACCACCTCCCCACGTTCCTTTAATCCCGTTTTATCATGCCGGTGGCCTCCATCACGTCTGCGCGGAACATGAGCCTTGAAAGCAACGGTTTCAGCCCCGGATCTCCTTTCTGTGGTTATGAGTCTTTGCCGCTCGTCCTCGGCTATGAGATGGTATGCACTGCCCAAGTTTAGTGTGGGGTTTAAGGCTAGAATTTGTGGTTTGATCACCGAGAATTAATTGTCCAGTCCCATAAGGAAGTCATACAATTTTTCTTTTTCGATGTGCTCATTCAGCCTCTTTCCTATCTCGCGCGTGCATCCATTACAGTTGCATCGTGGCGTCGGTTGCACGGAATGGATTTCATCCCAAAGGCTACGAAGTCTCGTGTAATAGGAAGAGACCGAAGCTCCGTCCTGTTTTACGGAGGTAAGGGCCTGCCTCAATTCATACGCCTTTGGTGCGCTTTCCTTTCCAAATCTCTCGTGTAGATCGGACCATATTTCAGAACTGCTATGAGCGTATTTCACGCTGCTTCGGATATCCTTTTCCAATTCTGTTGTCAACCACCCTTTCAGCATAGCATCTGCACTCATCCATGCGATGTAGGTGGGTGATTTTTTTGTCGGGTTTCTTTATGGTGTCGTCAATGAGTCCGACTTTGTTCTTGGCGAACAGGAAGTTAAGCATTTCCTTTGACCAATCAGCATAATTGTTGTCGGTAAGGTTGTCATTGACATGCATCTGCTTCGTATAATCGGACGGATGGATGTAGAGGGGTGAACTCGCATCCACAACACTAGCATTTTTCGTACTGTTTTTTGTTTCTTTATCGTCGGGCATTCTTGCTGGGGTGGCGATGATTAGGTTTAAGGGTTTTGTTATAACCGCTCTGATACCATTATAAAATCAATGGTTCAAGCCTTTCATTGATAGTGAATATTTACGGATAATTACAAAAGGAAAAGGGACAAATATATATACTAAAAATGCAGGGAATTTTAGGAAGTAAATAAACAGATGGGAGCGAACTCCGGGCGAATATGAAGCGCATGGCCAAATTCTACTTGAGCATCCAAATCTGGCTAGTCAAAACGCAAAATGGAAGGAATGATTGAGAGGAGGAAATATCGATCTCAATAGTATTAACATAGTTAGTACCTGTGGTTTGCACAAAATAACATACTTAGGTACTAATAGAAAGTGATTTTAAACCTACAAATAACGTTAATACCTCCAAACGTTATAAAATGAAAAGTTAATACCCTAGAATGTGATTTTAAACTATTAGTACCTAAGTATGTTAGTTAGTGCAAACCACAAAGTAACTCTCATCATAAGAGTGTAAGGAGTGGTTAAACACCTTAGAGTGGCAAACCAAAAAAACAACCAATCAGAGTGCGCCATGTCAATCAGTGAAAAGTGTTTAAACTTTGCTGAAAAGTGTTGGCAACGGTTTAGGCACTTGCTGAAATGGTAAACTTTTTTTTATTTTCTGTTTTTTTTTTAATTTAAGATAAAATGGAAAAAATATCAAAGTGTTATAAATAAAAATAAAGCATTATATTTTAAATAAAATCTAAGTTTAAAAAAACTAAAAATCACAAGGCCATCCATATTTTTTTTGCGATGTCACGTTTTCTAGCGAGTGTGATTTCCAACATCGCATGGTGAACATTGTCGGTAGGCCTATTAAACATCTCTAAGTCCTTGTCGTACATTGTTTGTCGCAATGCCTCTTGTTGCTCATCCGCCAAGGTCAAGTATTTTTCTTCTCGTATACGTTTAATTTCCATTATCTCTTTTTTCATGGCCTTGTACTCTTCGAATTTGTGTGTTATATCTCTTGGATCTTCGTTTCTTGAAGACGACCCTTTGTCCTTTTTCTCCTTTCTTGTTTGTCGTCTTGGCGAGGGATCCTCGTTTATGTCAGGAATACCGAATCCGCTCAAGACTTCGACATTCGATGTATCCGCTCTATAATTTCCCGAATCCGAAGACTTTCTTTTTTGACTCGAGCCGGAGCTTTCTTCACCCAACAATGGTACCAGCGACCACTTCCACTTTTGATTTGTTCTAACAATCTCCCAGGCTGCAATATGAGCAAAATCAATTTTTTGCCTTTGTAATCCTTTAGCGCTTGCTTCGTTACAAAAGCATCGTCACTCCCGCTAGGACGTAAACGATCCTAAAATAATAAATTATCAACAACTTAATCCAAATACTTCGTTAAAAAATAAACCGTATAAAAAAATAAAGTATACCGCTTGATGATATAGACCGTTGAATGTGTTCAATTTTGTTTACATCGTGATCCAATTTGATCGAACTTGGTGGTGGGTTCGGTTACTTCCTCCGACCGTTTGATTGAAGTGGTTTAGAACTTGCTTCCAAAACCTATTCGCCTTTTGTTGATTGCCTTTCTTTTTATTCAAAGTGCAATGAACAAAAGCCTTTGCCAACGCCTCTTCTTGTTTAGGCGTCCAACTTTCCCGTTTCGGTTTTCCTTTTCTTTCCGGTGCGGCTTCATTTTCGTTCACGGGATTTTCTTCAACCGCAACATCTTCATCCTCATCAAAATGTTGTTCTTGGGTATCCGACACGAACTCTTCATCGGTGTCATCTTGTATGTCTCTCGGTGATTGTGAGCTTGGGGTTTGAAAAGGTCTCGGTGATTGTGAGCTTGGGGTTTGAAAAGCAAACGGGTCAAAAGCATTTTGGGCGTCTAGGGAGTAATCATAATAACCGGGTCGAACCATCGTTGGACCGTGTTGCATCCAATTTTGGATGGGTTGGGTATCATAACCGAAAGGTTGATGCATGGATTGGTTAAATTAAATTGGAGGTTAGGTTTGATTCGTAAACCCAAGGTGGGGATGAAACGACACACTAGAACCACCCGAACCACAACGTTTATCTTGAGCCCTCGCCTTCGAACCGAACCCTACCATTTTTTTCTTGCTTTCACCTTTGTTTGAGCCTTCCATTTTTTTGAAAAGATTTGAAAGAATGAGAGTGAAATGTAGTGAAAATGGATGTTGAGTTTGTTTGGTGAAAATGGAAATGAATTTGTGTAATTTACAAAGGTAAAAAAGGAATTTTTTTTTTTATTAATCCCAACGACATTATAGCCGTTTGAACACATCTCCCCGTATCGGCATATGGTCCCCGATTCAGCATTGAAACCGCATCGGCAAAGGGTCGGCGGCGGTGTTTGCCGCACAACAACAGCCTTTGCCGCACCCACACCAGACACCCTAATGAATTAAAAATTTTAGATTCAAACTTTTAATAAATCACATCATGATAATGAATTTCAATTTCTTGGACTTTATATAATTCAACCATGTATAAACTCTTTGAACGAAGGGTGGGGTTGAAAATAAGATTAAGCATTCAAGCCTTGTCGTAGACAAATTGATATAAAATATTTGCTTGTTATAAAACAATAATAAATTCTTTAAATGCAAAGGAAATCACGTGCATTTCCCATTCAGCGTCACGATCATAATTGGGACGATCATAAGGCTACACGGTATGGGGTCGGCCCCGGCCCATCGCGGGTCGACGACGGTCCAAACACTGTGCCGCCCCCATCCGTCCCCGTCCTCTCCGTCCGGAACTAGCCGTTTGCGACGAAGCTAATAAGGTGGGTCCCCCACCTTTTGACCGTTATAAATAAAAAAAAAAATTTCAAACCGCTATATTTTAAAAACCACCCCATTTCACTTCCATTTTTATAAATACTCACATCTTTAACCCCTATTTTCACAACTTTTCACCCACTACCACCCCATCTCTCTCACATTTTATAAACCACTCTTCCCTTTTTATAAAAAATCATCATATTTTGTACCATTTTTTACCCGCTACCACCCCATCTCTCGCTAAAAAATTATCATGGCTTCACCCGTTTCTTCCATTTCTTCAATTTCTTCTATGTCTTCATCGTCTTCGTCCGAGTGGTATTCATCATCTTCGGAAGAGGATGTTATTATGCACAACATGATTATGACCGCAACTCAGGTGTTCATGGCGGCCGATGAAGGGTCGTCCCAACCGCTAACTAGACGAGCAAAATATAACCGAGACCAAGAAGGTATTTTATTTTTTTTCCTTATGTTTTATATGGATTTTAAAATGTATTTTTTAATTAATTTCATTTATGTTTTGTTCTAAATTTATAGCCGGCCACGATAAACTAGTAGCCGATTATTTTGCCGACGAACCCGTGTACCCAGCCGAGATTTTTCGACGTCGTTTCCGCATGAGTCGTCCACTGTTCTTACGTATTGCAGGCGACATGGCCCAGTCTGATCCGTTTTTTACATTGCGAAACGATGCTAGGGGGCAAAGGGGTTTCAGTAATTTACAAAAATGTACGTCGGCTATTTGCCAACTTGCGTACGGTTACGCACCAGATGCATTAGACGAGTACATTAGGATGTCTGAAAGAACCGCACGTCGATGTTTGTACAAGTTTTGCCAATGGGTTGTCAAATTGTATAGCAAGCGATACCTGCGGAAACCGAACGCAAACGACGTTCAAAAATTATATCAAGCACACGAACAGAGACATGGTTTCCCAGGAATGCTCGGGAGCATTGATTGCATGCACTGGCAGTGGCAGAACCCGCCCACCACATGGAAGACGAAGACTAGTAGCTTATTTTAATATGTTAGGATATTTTTAAGTTTTTTTTTTTAACTTTAGGTTTTTAAGTTTATGTTTTTTTTAATTTATTTTTTTTAAGTTTAATTTTTTTTAAGTTTATGTAATTTTTTTTTAATATTAATGAAAATATTTTGTTACTTTATTTGTTAAATGTTTAAAAAAAGTTGAAGATTAAAAAAAATAAAAAAAATATAAAAGTGATGGAGGATGATGACTAGGACTATCCTCCCATGCCCCCTAGTTTTGGAGGATGATCCATCCTTGAGAGGACTATGATGTGTCGCCTACGTGGCGGATCATTCTACAAGGATGGTCCATCACCATACCATGTAGTCTAATGGGGACGCGCACGTGCAGTATGCTCCACCAATTGTATCCGCTATCCACTAAAAGACACATCTAATTTAGTTGTCTCATTAATGATTTTTATGACACGAGCCTATAAACAAATCGAATTTTCATGAATATATATTTACCTATCTTCATCTATTTAACTTTAACAAAACACCAATATATAAATGTACATATTTTTTTTTTATCTTCGTGTTTGTTTGTTTAAAACCTAAATGAACGATTCGCGAACGTAAACAGACCCAAACAAATTTAAAGGCTATTTGTTTAACTCTTAATGAAACTCTTAATAATTCAGACCTCTTACTGGTTCAACACTTAATGATTCAGACTGTTTGTTCCGCGAGCAGATGTCTGAATGATTCAGACATTTGCCTCTGAATGGTTAAGTATTATACAAAGTCTGAATGGATAAGACCTCTAATCTGAATTGGTCAGACATTTGTATCTGAACGCTTAAGCATTATGCTAGCTCTTAATGGTCCAAACCTTTTACTGGTTTAACACTTAATGATTCAGACGTCATACTAATTTTGCACTTAACCATTCAGAAGTTATCAAACAGCCCCTTAAACCAACAAAATGAAACAAACATAAATAAACATAATTGAACAGATATAAATTAACATTAAGTTTATCGAAAACCGAGCTTCAATCTCAACCATCCATGTGGGCACATGGTTTACAAATACAAGGGGCATCTAAATACCATCAAAATTGGCCCATAGAATCAAGGAAACCATGTGCAAGAGCTGGAATGAGCTGGAAATAGCTGGAAACACATTCCGCTGGTCTGGTGAAGGCTTACGGACCGTAAGCAAAGGTCCATACGGACCGTAAGGGCCTTGCAGGTCAGCAACATTCAAAATTGGCAATTTTAGTCCCTAAAGCCCCAAACTTGGTTTTCGATGCATTTTTGACACGTTTAAGCCCCGTTAACCCCATTTCAAAGCTCTAAAATGAAGTTAAATTATAGGGAACTTAAAATATGCTCAAAAATATCTCGGAGGTCGGCTCGTTTGGTCGTACGGTTGCGTTGTTCGGTTAATTACGACGGAAGTCGTAACGAACGCAAAAACGATCCAAATCAAGTAACGAATGGAATTTTCTTATGCCAAACACTAAAATAAAATATCTTAATGCATACATAAATTTTTGGATGTCCGGATGTATTCAGAACGTAAGATATGCGCGAAAATGCAAACTTGTGCACTTTTTGACGCTTTTAGTCCCTATTGATCAAATAAGTTTATTTTAGCATACCAAACCCCTCAAAGCCTATTTCTAAGCTATGTAAAGGATATTTAGGGTAGGTTTAACATATGATCAAGTTCCGGAATGTTCGTTACTATACAAATTGGTATAGTTTCGCAGTTTGACACAAATAGTCCTTGCGATCGAACAAACTTGATTTCAACACACCAAACCATCCAAAACTTATTTCTAAGTTATGTGGAGGTTATTTAAGGTATGTTAAGCCTATGTCACTATTCCGGAGTGTTTGTCGCGTTAAACTGACTGCGTTTACGCACCAGTTTGCGTATAACCTTCCAGAAAGCGATTTAAAGCTTGAAATCGGATTTGAATCAAATTGAAAAATTATCAAACACAAATACACACATAATAACATCAAAACACATATAATAACACCAAAGCACATTGTTTTACATTGTACAACGATTACAGAACACAGTTGTCACATGTTTCCCTTTCTTGCATTCAATACAGTCATCGTTAAGATGGAAGCTTTTCAAATTAACACCTTCAACAAGATCATTATGAACTAAAAAGTTCATCTTTCTCACATGAATATGCCCCATTTTACGATGCCACATGATGGATTCTTTTTCAGTTGCCTTCGTCTTACTCACAAACTAACAACTTTAATACGTCGCAATTCTTCTAGAATACATCTAAATTACTGGTTTGAATGTACATGATTTAGTTATATATATATATTTTTAAATTTTTTTTGAAGGACAAATTTGGATAACGGAACGTTGAAGTATCATTGTGCCACCAGCGAAACCACCTGATCATATCCATCTCCACTAGGCATAATGCACATACATCAATTCAGGAGGAAACCCAATATATAGGCAAAATCCCCCTTGTGGGAATCGAACCTAGGATCTATCAGTCCCAAAGCCTTATCCCACCCTAAGATGCCACTAGGCTATAAAGCCATGGGCAGTTATATTTTTTTTTTATATAAATCGGTGATCATGTACCATAAGTTCTATTGGAAAGCCTATTTAGTATTACTAAAAATCTCCATTACTGAGTAGTTATATTTATATAAGAAGTTCGAAAACCCATTTTTTATGTTTATATTTATATAAATACAATTACTTATATATTTAATTAAAATATATAAATAAAGAAACATAAATTGTGACAACTCGAACCTTAGACCTACTTTGTGCAACGTACGAGAACGTGTTATGATTACGTGCTATGATTTAAATGAATGCTATGTTATTACGTGCTACTTGTGTTGTGTATATAATGTGTATGTATGTTAATGAAACCGGACCCGAACCACACACCAAATCCAATCGCACAAAGCCATTGGGCTTTACACCTTGTACGCACGGCCCAAGGGCAGCCCGAGCGGATGGGCCGGCCCACTTCCCCTCTACGCAAACAAATAATCACCCTTGGGGGTTGTTTCCTCACTTGTTGCAAATCCTAACACACAAGAAACCTAGCTTTTTCTCTTCCTCTCATTCGCGAATCGAAGACCGGCCGAACTCGAAGACCCTTGTTTCCCGATCGTCACCTCTTTACTTGAAATCGGTTAGTGTTTAATTGTGTTATATTGATTCTGTGATTGATTCGGATAGTATAATAATTGGATCGGACATGGTTATAATTGGCTGAATGTTGTAATCGAATATTGTTGTTAATCGGCTAATGGTATTGGCTGTGTTATGTTTAATGTTAACCGGCCGGACTTACCTGTTAATCGACCGGACTTGTGTGTTTTATGTTAGCTAATAAACTAGGACTAATCCGGCTAGGGTTCATGCAATCGGTGATAATAAGATGTTTGTTAATCACATGCTTAGGCTGGAACGATTAGAGATGTTTGATTTAGTTTTGTTGATCGGCCGAACAGGGTTCCGAATTGATGTGATCGATTTTGTTATTGGTAATCAAATATTGTTCATGCTTTGATCTGATTAGGGTTCATGAGAAAACCGATGGACAACTGACTGTTTGCATGCTAAACTAAAAGTTGGAAATTATGTTAATTGATCTGTTTTCCGAAACTGTTTGATCTAATTGCTGATATTACGGGATGTTAGTTGGAAACTGATAATTGATTATGTATGATTGCATGAAACTTGGAAACTTGTTACAAAATTGACAGCACACACGGTTACGACCCGGCACCTCCAGTTGCGAGTCGAGACCCCATCAGCATCAGCCGGAATCACGGTTGCGAGTCATGATTTCGACTCGTAACCAGACCATGCCAAACCGAGACCATGGTTGCGAGTCCCGTTGCGACTCGTAACCGAACCATGACGAGCCGAGACCAGTCATTGCGACTCGCAACCAGCGGTTGCGACTTATAACCCAGTTGCGACTCGAGATCGCCGGTTGCGACTCGAGACCACCTTTGCACTATTGGGCCTACACTGTTGACTGTTATGCTTTTGAACTGCTTATCTGTTTGGGCCGGGGTATGTTGGGACGGTTAATATTGGGCTGATTGTTATTGGACTGCTATGAAATACGTGTACACTGCCATGATCAATACGTGTTGGTAACATACGTGCTTTGCACAAACCTGACTTGATTAAATACTATGATAGGACGTGAGTGACCAATTACTTGCTACCTGTACTTCTTGTGTATCTGCCGAGCAACCCAAGGTGAGTTCACACAGCCAAGGCATGGGGTTCCCAGGGTGGGAATGGGATTGGATGATTTTACGTACATACTTAGTTAACGGAACATAATGATATGAGTCCTCAGGGTGAGGGTGGTAAAGGATGAGATACAGCTAGACTAGTATACCTACTTGAACTGATCTTCGCACACACGCCAGGGGTTGGCTGCGATATTATGACTGATCTTCGCACACATGCCTTGGAAAGGTCGCGAACTATATACTAAAACTTCGCACACATGCCAGGGTGGCCGCGATACAAATATACATAGTCTAGAATACTTGAGAACTTTCCCCAATCTTCGCATACATGCCGAAATGGCCCGCGATACGAACCAATACTATACATGAACAATGAACGAACTAGTACGATGCATGATTACATAAACGAACGCAATGCTTGCTATACTACTCCATTACTGAACTTACTTTCTGTGAACTCGCTCAACTAGTTTGTTGATTATTTGCTGCATGCCTTGCAGGACCTTAGGTACATTATGGAGCTTGCACAGGGAGGAGCAGGTCGTTGTGGGCAAAGGGTCGTGAATGATATTTCAACACTTATGATAAATCATGCATGCTATTGTTTGGGTTACTTAAAATGCTTCCGCTATACTTAACTATATTACATGTTCAATATGATTGGTGGTTAGGATCCTGGTCAGTCATGCCTCCAAGCGGTGATACTCCGCGTGTGGATTTTGGGGGTGTGACAGATTGGTATCAGAGCCATTGGTTATAGAGAACTAGGTTTTAATGTGGGAAAACGTTTTTATTAAAACCAGACTATAACCAGAACAGTGCTCTCAACGATCCACAACGACGCTTCGCTCCACGTGCAAGACTCGACATCTTAGGTAATAAGGTTTATGCTATTGCCTGTTTGCTAGAACTGCTTAGAACTTTGCTCGCATTACGTTTAGATACACATGCTTTGATTACATGAGAACACCTATATGCCCATACTTTTCTGTCATCGCCCTACTCGCGAGCCACTCTTATTTACATTACTTTTACTATGAAGATCATGTCTGGACGAATCAACATGACTCAAGCCCAGCTAGAGGCTCTCGTTCAAGCTCAAGTTGCTGCGGCACTTGCAGCTGCTCAAGCAGGTAGTATACCCTGTAGTCATAACTTACACTAGGATCTTTAGATCCTACATTCCTAAGCTAGCCCTGTATTTAAACTTTGCCCTCTTCGTACACAATAGGTCAACCAGCGCAGCAAGTTTGCACCTTTAAGAACTTCATGGACTGTCGTCCAAATTCCTTCAGCGGCACAGAGGGGGCAGTGGGACTCCTCCACTGGTTTGAGAAGCTAGAATCCGTATTCGAAATGTGCGAGTGCCCTGAGGCTCGCAAGGTCAAGTTTGCCACCGGCACCTTGGAGGGAATAGCACTAACTTGGTGGAACGCCCAAGTTCAAATCTTAGGGTTGGCAGCTGCTAACGCCACCCCATGGAACGATTTTAAGGAACTCATCAAGCGTGAGTATTGCACGCGTGAAGACATTCACAAGCTGGAAGACGAGCTGTATAATCTGAAAATGATTGGGTCAGAGATCGAAGCGTATACCAAACGGTCAAACGAGCTGGCAGTTCTGTGTCCTACTATGGTGGACCCTCCATACAAGCGCATTGAGTTGTATCTCAAGGGTTTGGCGCCAGAGATTCAGAGCCACGTGACGTCGGCTAACCTCGAAAACATCCAGGAAATCCAACGCCTCGCTCATCGCATCACCGACCAGGCAGTGGATCAGAATAAACTGCCTAAGCGTGTCAACGCTACTGCTACAGTCACTTCAGCTGCTACTACTGCTACACCCAGCGACAACAAACGGAAATGGGATGGGGATTCCGAACAGTCTCAAGCACAGCAGCGCAGGACGAATGACTACCAGAATCCGAGTCAGCAATCATCTGGCAGTCAGGAGCAGGGTGGATACAGGGGAGTACACCCACTATGCAACAAGTGTAACAAGCACCACAGTGGAAGGTGTCGCAAGGAACGTTGCCAGAGATGTCTCAAGATTGGGCATCAAGCCAAAGATTGCAGGAGCTCACGACCTGCAAACCAGGACCAGCAACTTCCACCACCAGTTCCTCAGAACCCACAGCAGCAGCAGCAGCCACAGCGTGGAAATCGGGGATGTTTCCAGTGTGGGGCAGAAGGTCATTACAAGCGCGATTGCCCACAGTTGAACCAGAATCAGAACAACAACAATAACCAGGGCAATGGGAACAACAACAACAACAATGGCAACGAGGCAAGGGGTCGAGCTTTCATGCTAGGACAAGGAGACGCTGTTTGAACTTATAACTCGTTTTGGGATTTTCTTTATTATGTCTCTGTTACTCAAACAAAGTTTGGTTTGAACATGAATCGTATTGGGTTTTATGGACTATTTTAATTACTATACTTTATGTTTGATATGATGGATGGGTTGATATTATTTGAACGCTCCTGCCGTATTTAAGGACCTTATGAACAGGGTGTGCAAACCCTACTTAGACAAGTTCGTCATAGTATTCGTGAAGTCCACTTCTTAGGCCACGTAGTGAACAAGGATGGGATCCGTGTCGATCCATCCGAGGTAGACTCAACCAGAAACTGGCCTGCACCACGAACTACAGACGGTTTACCAAGGATTTCTCGAAGATTGCTCAGCCACTTACGCTATTGACACAGAAGGGTGTCACCTATTGCTGGGAGAGCCCCAGGAGACTGCTTTTCAGCGCGACAAGGTTATCGTTTTCGCTTCACGTCAACTTAAGATTCATGAACGCAACTACACGACGCACGATTTAGAGCTGGGAGCTATTGTTTTTCGCGCTTAAGATATGGAAACACTACCTGTACGGTACTAGGTGCACGATTTACACCGCTCACAGGAGTCTCGAGCATATCCTTAGGCAGAAGGATTTGAACATGCGTCAATGACGATGGGTTGAACTACTTAGCGACTACGAATGCGCCATCAAGTATCATCCAGGCAAGGCCAATGTTGTGGCAGACGCCCTCAGTCGGAAGGACACTCTACCTCAGCGCGTGCGAGCGCTACAGCTTACGATCCAGACTAGCCTGCCAGCACAGGTACGAATTACTCAGGTAGAAGCATTGAAGCCCGAAAACATCAAGGCTGGAGCCTTACACGACTCACGACAACGATTAGGACAGAAGGCAGACGGCGCCTACTATGTAACGGGGCGTATTTGGGTCCCACTTCATGGCAGTCTACGCGAACTTGTGATGGATGAAGCTCACAAGTCTCACTACTCAGTACATCCAGGGTCGGATAAAACATACTACGACATCAGCACTACTTATTGGTGGCCTAGCAGGAAGGCCCACATCGCTACGTACGTTGGAAAACGCTTGACCTGTGCAAGAGTCAAGGTTGAATATCAGAAACCAACGGGCCTACTTCAGCAGCTTAAGATACCTCAGTGGAAATGGGAAGAAATTTCCATGGATTTCGTTACAGGCCTACCTCGATCCCAGCATGGGAACGATACCATATGGGTGATCGTGGATCGACTCACCAAGTCTGCACACTTCCTACCGATTAAGGAAACGGACAAGTCCTCCACTCTCGCAGACATCTATCTTAAAGAAGATTGTTTCGAGGCACGGGGTGCCCACGTCCATCATTTCGGATCGCGATGCACGATTCACGTCAGAACTTTGGCAAGCAATGCACAAACCATTCGACTCACGATTAAACATGAGCACAGTAGCATACAAGCCGCTCCATTCGAGGCATTGTACGGGCGTAAATGCCGGTCACCTCTCTGTTGGGCAGAGGTGGGGGATAGTCAGATTACGGGTCCAGAGATTTTATGGACGCCACGGAAAAAGATTGCACAGATACGACAACGCATGGCGGCAGCACGCGACCGTCAGAAAGCCTACGCGGACGAGCGTAGAAAGCCATTGGAATATCAGGTCGGGGACCATTCGGGATCATAGAACGTACAGGCAGGGTAGCCTATAGATTGAACTTACCAGCTGAACTCGGGGCAGTTCACAATGTCTTTCAGGTATCGAACTATCGACGAGCGGTTGCAGTTCGTCGGGAAACCAGTAGAAATCACGGACCGGGATGTGAAGGTCCTCAAACACAAGAGAATCCCTCTTGTTCGAGTTCGTTGGAACTCCAACGTGGCCCAGAGTACACCTGGGAACGCGAAGACAGGATGACAGAAAAGTACCCCCAGTTATTCGAAACCAATGCTACCACTACTGAGGTTGAAGCTACTACTTCGGAATTTCGGGACGAAATTCCAGATCAACGGGGGGAGGATGTGACACCCCAGGGAAAACCAGTGAACTATTGAACTTACCTAGCTTCCTCAGTGAGTGCATACCAAATTTCGGGACGAAATTTCCAATTAGTTGGGGATAATGTGACAACTCGAACCTTAGACCTACTTTGTGCAACGTACGAGAACGTGTTATGATTACGTGCTATGATTTAAATGAATGCTATGTTATTACGTGCTACTTGTGTTGTGTATATAATGTGTATGTATGTTAATGAAACCGGACCCGAACCACACACCAAATCCAATCGCACAAAGCCATTGGGCTTTACACCTTGTACGCACGGCCCAAGGGCAGCCCGAGCGGATGGGCCGGCCCACTTCCCCTCTACGCAAACAAATAATCACCCTTGGGGGTTGTTTCCTCACTTGTTGCAAATCCTAACACACAAGAAACCTAGCTTTTTCTCTTCCTCTCATTCGCGAATCGAAGACCGGCCGAACTCGAAGACCCTTGTTTCCCGATCGTCACCTCTTTACTTGAAATCGGTTAGTGTTTAATTGTGTTATATTGATTCTGTGATTGATTCGGATAGTATAATAATTGGATCGGACATGGTTATAATTGGCTGAATGTTGTAATCGAATATTGTTGTTAATCGGCTAATGGTATTGGCTGTGTTATGTTTAATGTTAACCGGCCGGACTTACCTGTTAATCGACCGGACTTGTGTGTTTTATGTTAGCTAATAAACTAGGACTAATCCGGCTAGGGTTCATGCAATCGGTGATAATAAGATGTTTGTTAATCACATGCTTAGGCTGGAACGATTAGAGATGTTTGATTTAGTTTTGTTGATCGGCCGAACAGGGTTCCGAATTGATGTGATCGATTTTGTTATTGGTAATCAAATATTGTTCATGCTTTGATCTGATTAGGGTTCATGAGAAAACCGATGGACAACTGACTGTTTGCATGCTAAACTAAAAGTTGGAAATTATGTTAATTGATCTGTTTTCCGAAACTGTTTGATCTAATTGCTGATATTACGGGATGTTAGTTGGAAACTGATAATTGATTATGTATGATTGCATGAAACTTGGAAACTTGTTACAAAATTGACAGCACACACGGTTACGACCCGGCACCTCCAGTTGCGAGTCGAGACCCCATCAGCATCAGCCGGAATCACGGTTGCGAGTCATGATTTCGACTCGTAACCAGACCATGCCAAACCGAGACCATGGTTGCGAGTCCCGTTGCGACTCGTAACCGAACCATGACGAGCCGAGACCAGTCATTGCGACTCGCAACCAGCGGTTGCGACTTATAACCCAGTTGCGACTCGAGATCGCCGGTTGCGACTCGAGACCACCTTTGCACTATTGGGCCTACACTGTTGACTGTTATGCTTTTGAACTGCTTATCTGTTTGGGCCGGGGTATGTTGGGACGGTTAATATTGGGCTGATTGTTATTGGACTGCTATGAAATACGTGTACACTGCCATGATCAATACGTGTTGGTAACATACGTGCTTTGCACAAACCTGACTTGATTAAATACTATGATAGGACGTGAGTGACCAATTACTTGCTACCTGTACTTCTTGTGTATCTGCCGAGCAACCCAAGGTGAGTTCACACAGCCAAGGCATGGGGTTCCCAGGGTGGGAATGGGATTGGATGATTTTACGTACATACTTAGTTAACGGAACATAATGATATGAGTCCTCAGGGTGAGGGTGGTAAAGGATGAGATACAGCTAGACTAGTATACCTACTTGAACTGATCTTCGCACACACGCCAGGGGTTGGCTGCGATATTATGACTGATCTTCGCACACATGCCTTGGAAAGGTCGCGAACTATATACTAAAACTTCGCACACATGCCAGGGTGGCCGCGATACAAATATACATAGTCTAGAATACTTGAGAACTTTCCCCAATCTTCGCATACATGCCGAAATGGCCCGCGATACGAACCAATACTATACATGAACAATGAACGAACTAGTACGATGCATGATTACATAAACGAACGCAATGCTTGCTATACTACTCCATTACTGAACTTACTTTCTGTGAACTCGCTCAACTAGTTTGTTGATTATTTGCTGCATGCCTTGCAGGACCTTAGGTACATTATGGAGCTTGCACAGGGAGGAGCAGGTCGTTGTGGGCAAAGGGTCGTGAATGATATTTCAACACTTATGATAAATCATGCATGCTATTGTTTGGGTTACTTAAAATGCTTCCGCTATACTTAACTATATTACATGTTCAATATGATTGGTGGTTAGGATCCTGGTCAGTCATGCCTCCAAGCGGTGATACTCCGCGTGTGGATTTTGGGGGTGTGACATAAATAAGTTATAATAAACTGATAAATTCATTAACATTCATTTATTTACAGACCTACAATACATATTCATCATTGGAATGAAATGTTTATAAAACAAAATATTTATGTACATAGGGTAATTAGAAGTAATTAATATGTTTTTGTACTATTTATTTTTACGTGTTTATGAGCATGTAAAAGTATTTTTATCATATTTGTTTATACGCGTTTATGTATTTTTAAGATATATAAAAGTATAACTAATATTTTGAAATTTGCTTACATACATTGAGATATTTATAAGTTATAAAGGGAATATATGGAATTCTTCTTTTTAAAAGACACATAAACATACGGGTGAGCAAATATCGGTCGGACCAATAATACCCGATCATTGAACCTTAAGATTACTGAAACTGAACCGATTTTTTTTGGTATTCATTTTGGTTAGGGTTGTTCATGAGCCGAGCTGAGCTAGAGCACGATCGGACTCGGCTCGATTCTAAACCGAGTTGGCTCAGCTCGGATTTTAAACCAAGCTGAAAATCTAAGTTCGGCTTTGCTTGGTTTTAAACCGAATTGGCTCGGCTCGCCTTGGTTGGTTCGATCTTAAAAAGAACAATTTTTACAACATTCTCAGAATTTAGTAGTCTAAAATATTATTAAATATTTCAAAAGAACATATTTAAAATAAGTTCAACCTAAGCCAAAATCAAGCTCAACAACACAAAATAAGTTTTAAATTTCAACGAAATACATTACTAGTTCATTAGCATGGTAATCAACCTTCAAATATGTCATAGTTATCTATAGGGCTGTTCAAATTGCTCGACGGTCGAGACTCGTTCGATGCTCGATCGAAAAATGTTCGGAATTTGCTCGTTCGATTATGCTCGATTGAAAAAAGCGCTTGGTTCAAATCGGTCGGTTTGACACGAACAGAGCATAAGCAAAGATCCACTTAGTTTGATTCAACTCAGTTGGCTCGAATTACTTTTTAATATATATATATATATATATCATCAGCATACTCAGTAAATCCCACAAATAGCAAAGCTAAGGTAGGGTCTGAGGAGGGTACGATGTAGACATCCTTACCTCTACCCCGTAGGAATAGTGAGGCTGCTTCCAATGAGACCCCCGGCTCGATTGTAGTTTTGCATCAAGCCTTAGACATAAGGCACATAACACTCAGCAATTGAGACAAATGCCGATTAGTGCATGTACCCCCTTGTCTTTTGGCTATCAGCGCCACCACATGATGCATGATTAACCATCCACCTCTTTTAACGTTATCTTTACGAAATTAGTAAAATAACGTTAGAATTAGTGCACTTTCACTTTTGCCCCCCGAGCGCTCACACATATATACATTATATGAGCATACAGCAAGCGGGGCCGCTTTTTAATATATATATATATATATATATATATATATAGAGAGAGAGAGAGAGAGAAAGTGTATTGTACAATTGGGCTTAATGTACATTGCGTATGCTGTGAATGTATAACATGTGAATTTTGTACTTACAACATGCGATTTTCTAGATAGAAGGTAAAATCGCATGAGTAAAAAAACAATCGCATGTTTTGAAAAAATACCAAATCGCATGTTGAAAAATAATAACAAAATCGCATGGTGACTAAAAGAACAAAATCGCATGTTATATATTCGCAGCGTACGCAATGTACGTTAAGCCCAAGTGTACGTTAACCAACCCCTATATGTATATATTAATAAAATAACTAGATGCACATATTAACAATGTTTGGTCCAAGATGCAACTAGAGCCCAGTTAATTATAGAATTGAAGGCTTATACCAATAGTCCATTATCTAATAATCCAGAGTAGTTGAGTCATAATGTCAAAATACCGAAATGCGAAGCGTCGATCGATACTCAAGTGTCAACCCATCATTCAAATCAGAAGTATATACTCCTAATTAAAATCCCACATCAACCATCATTATTCAAATTCTCTATCGCCAAGATGCCAACTCCCTAAGGTTTTGCTTCAATCGGTTCATTCGATTTCAAATTTCTGATAGATCAAAGGTTTGCTTCAATCGATCAATGATTCATCTTTCCGCTCAGATGATCTCAGTAGAACCAGTTCATTGTTTTTTCTATTCCTTGTTATTTCGTATATTTATACTTGTGTTTGAATTGGATGAAACCTTTGGGATGAAAACTGGACTTTACCCTAAAAACAAACAACCCCATCGTCACTTTTCTATTTGTTATGTGACGCCCGATACTCGCTCAACGTTCGTTTGAAAAATAATCGGATCGAAAGGCGCTCGTTCGACTTTAGCTCGGTTAAAAAAACGCTCAGTTTAGTTTCATTCGGTTTGTAAACGAACCGAGCACAAGCAAAGGTCTGATTGGTTCAGCTCATGAACAGCCCTAGATATTAAATTACATTCCTAAATGCATGTAAATAATAATCCGTTTATTGTAATATATTATAATGTATATAAAAATATAATATATATGGTAAGTAAAATAATCCAAACTAAGCCGAGCCAAACTACCAAGTGAGCCAAACCGATCCAATCTGGCTCATTACGAGCCAAACCGAGCCAAGCTCACTTTCTAACATGCCATTTCGAGCAAGCTTTTCCAAGTTAAATCAAAGCGAGCTCAAAGGCACGAGTTTTTTTGGAAAACCCTAATTTCGGTGTTCTGATTTTCCTCCCGTTCGGGTTCAGGTCAGTTTCAGTCTCTGTTACACCTTGTAAATTCGTGTCCGGTAATGTACTGACACGTGTCCATATTCCCAATTGTGCCTAATGTTGGCCGGTAGGAACTATTTTTGACAATCATTGAAAGTATGAATGTGGAGGGACTAAAGGTGTCAACATGCTTAAAGTTATGCCTCTGAGTGACCCTTTACGGACCGCAAGCTTAAGTGCTTACGGTCCGTAAGAGATTATTATTTTGAGAATTGTCATCATTTACGGACCGCAAGACTTGGTCTATATGGTCCGCAAAGAAGCAGAGAATTCAGCCGCGCCCTAGGTCTTTACGGACCGCAAGGGAAACCCTCTACGGTCCGTAAAAGGTTACCAGCGACAGATTTTGTCTTGGAGCCCAAACAAAGCTGCATGAAACCACTAACTCGAAACCATGAGCTTCTTGGTTGCTCATGCCACGTCCTAGGATACTTGTACTGATCTCTCACTGATCCATAACACCTGTGATGATCTTATCAATCCTTTTCAAGTATAAATAGGACCTTAAACCTTCATTTTCAAGTGCACCTTTCTTGAATTCATTCTATCTCCATCCTCTAGAAGTTCCTAACTGAAAGGACCATCCTAACAAGTCTATATTCGTCCAAGGATCTTGCAAGTGTTCCTTTCCTCTGCATTTTCGTTTTATAGGCTTAAATAGCCAAAAGTCAAGCAAAATTGATTTTTGCTTTGACTTTCGGTTTAGACCATTATGGTCCAGCTATTGTTTGAATCGAACATGACCACGTGATCGTAATTAGGTTGGTGTTAATCCCTCAAAAGGGCACATCCTAAAAATCACGTTAATTAGGTCAAATGACGGGTCAAAGTTTATTAACTTAAAAAGTCAAAAGTCTGTTTTATGTAAACTTTATAAACTGATTATATAAATGTTATGATCAGTATTTTGACACTTAAATAAGTTGGTAATAGATATTAAAACATGTATGAACATGTTCGGCTCGTCAGTTCCAGTTTTAAGGTCGGTTCGTAACTGAAAGTCGAGCAGTTTGACTTCTGCTTTGACATTCGATTCTGACCTGATTTAGTATAGTTAGCTACTAAATTTAAGTTGTATTGTGATCGTAATATAATGTAGGATAACCCTCTGAGGTTATACTACATGATCATAATCAGATTCTGAGTTGTTATGCAAGTTTCTATAATATGCCTAACTTTAACCAAAATGCCGTTTTGTATAAAACATGGTTTTTAATCAACAATGAACTTGCTAATGATTTACCTACTTATATGTTAATAGAATTAACATATTTTGGTATTATGATTCTGATCATAACCCGAGTTTTGATACAAGATCGTAAATTATGTCAGTCGACGACTAAAACGCCCTTTTGGCGCATAGTATGGTTTAAACCACAACTATCATACAAAATCTATTACCTACTGATAATATAATATAATTAAAGTGTTTTCATAGCAGGTACTTGATCATTACTCAGATTTTACGCAAGTTCTCAAATTATGTTGTATAATGACTAAAATGCCCTTATGATGCATATTTTGATTTTAAAACCTCCATGGTCATATGAGTTGCTAACCTACTGTTGTTACAACTTATTTAAAGTATATTGGCATATAGAACTTGTTTATGACTCATCCGGTTACCCGATATCTCTTATACGAGTATGGTTGAGCTTATGTAACTAATTTACGTAAGTTTACCGAAACGGGTCAAATCTTATCATTTTTACTTCAAATTCTAGAATGTATTTTGTCTACCCATATTATACAAGTCTTAGTACTTTTTGGGTTTAAACCACATTCTATTCCGGTCACCGCTTAATCAAGCGTATCGTACCGTTTTTGTTAAATTAAGTTATCTGGTCCAAGTCTATGACTTGAATAGGACCAGGACCCGTTGACATTCTAATTGTTTATTTATACCATTCATTCTAGACTAGGGCCTTCTGGTAAATTGCAACCAGCCTTAGTTAATTGATTACGGCTGAGCTATTTATAATTCTTGCATATTAAGACGAGTTTTAGCCCAAGTAAATACTCTTAACCTATTTTCCCTATACGGGCTTGGGATACGGTAAATTATAACCGCTTGGTCGGGTATGGGGTCAAATGTTGCTTGTGACTACAAAATCTTCATAACCCGTTTTAATCTGTTTTGTCTGATAACATAAACATTGAGGGTTTACGCGACCGTGTCCTGGATATCCTCGTCTCATTTAATTGCAAATGGCCACGACCGAGCACTAGTAGTAGGCATACACCTGACATATGGTAATGCTATTATAAAATGTTTTTCTTACCCATATTGGGGATACCCCTTTGTGGGTTTAAGTGGTGTGTCGGTTAATCATGTCTCGGTGTTTAGTACTGGGCCCCATATGTATTGATAGGCATGTAAAACTGTATACAAGATCATTTTGAATTGTCCCAAGTTATATATGAAAATTATATACCTTGTGCACTTAAAACATTTTTGAAATGTTTTCAAAATGAGTCGGTTGATTGTATTTACCAGTATAAACTGACGTATTTTCAAAAGCCTAAGTTACAGTTTGTAAGGTTATGTAAATAGGTTGGAAGTTGCTCGGTAATGCTAGAAGAGGAATTTGCAACTCCTTTGCATAAAGCCTAGTAGTCTGTTAATATCATTTTTGTACTTTTTCGATCCGCCTGTGGATCTTTATTACGAACGGTCTTAATTATTATTTTGAACTTTCGGACATTTACGTTTGTAATAATATTTTAAACCCCAAGACTTCCGTTATGTTTTCTGTGTGTTTGTGTAATGATGATACCAATCTACGTCACGATACTCCCCAACCAGGCCCACCGGGCGATGTGTTGAAATATCGGGGTGTGACCAGTCTAAGAACCTAAGTTAACTGAAACCATGAATTAAGGACTGAAATATTAAAAACTAGAATGGGCCGAGTGCAAGTGAGTGGCCTGTAAGCTAGATAATTAGGGATATAGTGATGACGACATTTATATAGAATATCTTTTTTAACTTTTCATGTTCTAAACAATACAACTTACAATCTGCCATCACTAATACAATTTGATTGTAATTGATTAATATTTTATTCAGTTGTTTGTTGCTACTTTCATAAAAACATGTATATGTTCTTCTAATCAATCAATAGATGATGACGTTGGTAGCTTAAAGCTTAATAAACTAGTCAGAGTACAACATAGCTTAAAAGGTTGAAAGCCAAAAGGGTTCGAAAGTGAGTAGCTGTCATAAGCAGCAAAAGGAACGAGGCCGTGATCAGCACATCACACTTTACGTGTGGACTCTCCCATTACGTGTGGACTCTCCCATCCAGCAGCATTCGGCGTATGTGGGAGCACACACTCTATTATCCGCAGGTCAAAAGCCTTTCATTAACCAAAATGGTCAAGTCCTCCACTGTAGTCACGGATCAAGTATCAAAGGTTACTTCTTATAGAAGATACATTCTTCTATAAATGATAGAACACCTTGACTCAGATTTTACACTCCCCATTCTCTTTTCTCTCTCTAGATTGTGTTCTTTGCATAATTTATTCTTCACTTCAAACATCAAATAACAATATACATAAACAACATAAATATTCTGGGTTGAAGATCCTTCAATCCAGGATTCAAGAACAATAACAACAACTTGATCCAACTCCACATACTGCAAATGTGGGGGAACCTCACGACCTGCGTTAGGCTAATCGAAACCCTTGAACCCTTTAACCTAGCAGGTCCTGTCACTACCTTTGGTCTCATATTTGTTGTAGCAACAATTTGGCGCCCACCATGGGGCTACGCCGCTAAATCCATCTCGAAGACTAGTAGTGTAGCTCCAACTTTCCAAAGTTCTCCATGTCTGATAGTGAATCTCACGGCAAGGTGAATCAAGTGCCTTGTGTCACTACTACATCACCAAACGCTGGTCAAACATCACCAGCTATGTCTACACCTTTCTCTACACCAGGAGGCACTCGCACTCTGATGACTGTCATGAGTGTCATGAAAAAACCTTGAGAACAATGTAGATAGTGTAAATAGGGTATCGAACCAGAGGAGTGTGGTTGAAAGCGTTATGAATTAAGTAATGATAAAATAATCGCAAAAATATTAAACTTGGTTGTTTGTTTGATTAAACTAAGAATTACTAAATTGAGTTGTAAACAGTTGGAGAAAACAATGGTTTCTCCGGATTTTAGATTCAAAGTAAACTTCAATTATGTATTTAGTTGCAACAATCACATAGACATGATTGTGTAGTTCAATTAACAAGTTGTGATTACCTAAAGACTACTTACATCGATTGTAAAACAATAGAAGGTTATCATATAAATAATCAACTGAAATTACCTATCCTAATCCCTATCAAATATATCCCAATTACTAGAACTCTCGGTCATTGAATGAATTGGTACTAAAGTTTAAATAAAATCAACCGGTTACAACTAGTTAATCAAATTAAATGGTAAAAAGCATTGAATGCTTAGATTACCAAGTTCAATTACAAGTTCAAACACATAAAATTCGTTCACGTACAAGAATCCTCCACCCGGAGGAAACCACTAAAAGATTAGCTGCTCATCTCGGTTGATTGATCGTCAAAAGCTTGAATAGCGATGAAACCCATCTTCAATCTTGTAGGTTTGGTGAGAATTATGGTGATGATGAGTGAAGATTGGTGCCAATTGATGTTTTGGTCTCCCAAAATTCGTATGATGAAGAGAATGATTGAGGCTACTTCTTCTCTATCATCCGTAGGTTACGTATAATGACCATAAGTTACGTTGTATAGCCACTGGAACTCTTTTATACAACTCATCTAAACCATAGGCTACGATCGTAGGACCATAGCTTACGTTGCAGATCTTCACCCATTTGTGGCTGCAATTTCAAATTTTAATTAATTACCCAAAGGCCCCTGGCCTTCATTCCTTTCCGTTTCTTGTGCTTCCAAGCTATATTTTGGTCCGAGACAACTTCCGAATAGTGTAATATGTCTTGATTTCCAACACGGTTGTTCCATTCCATCTCTAAACACTTCAAGCTCACTGATTTAAGCGATTAACCTACAAAATTAGAATCTCTCGTAGTTAACACATTCAAAGCATATAAACACTTAAACGACAATAAAACACGTAGAACATTAACGCTCGGGTTTCACCCTCCCCATCACATTCCCATACTTACCCTTGCTTGTCCTTAAGCAACCGTCACAAACATTACTCACCATATTAACAAATCACTTTCAAATCCCTTACCGAATTCAGAATTTAAGACCCCAAGTCATACGCGTCCCATAGACTAACACAATCAAGGTTGACAAAATGACAATTAGATGATACATATTTGAAACAATTTTAAGACTTGCCTAACTAAAACTAACATGCTTATGATACTACACACATGCCATATGCCCCTCACAATAAGCACTCCTCTCGGCTTTATCTAGACTAGCGTGTAATGTGCTAGTATATATATCGCTCAAAACCAACTATGATACCCTGCAATCATAAGCTTGTATGGCAATCACACCTCCACTGTAACAAATAACATAACACATATCAAAAGGACTTCTGGGTTTTGGGTTTTAGGTAAAGGTAAGGAATTTTTTTTCTAATTATATGGCTAACACAGACAAATATACCAAACCATGACAACTTTATTCACACTAACTACTAACACTTTAGGTTATTTTTGACCCACTTGTATAATATGAACATACTAATAATTTTTGTTTGTATTTTTCTTTCTTTTCTCTTTTTTTTCTTTCTTTTTTTTATTTTTTTTTTCATTTTCATTTTTCATAACACACTTCTAAATATACTTGCCATTCATGGTTGGTAATTCTAACGGGTCACATGAATTGTAACAAACAAAAGGTATAAGGTTCAAAATGGGTAACTAGGGTGGGTTAGATAAACAATCAACAGATAAAACAATGAATTGATCCTAACACCTTTATCATATATGTGCATACGCTAAACCACAGTCTCAGAATGTATCAAACCACACAAGTTCTAACACAGAGCAACATACGGCCTACTCTCAACAAATGAACATTTATTGCAATTCAACTAACAATTCTAGTAGGCTCAAACATCTCACAGACGAAAGGAATACGGGTTACCGACATGTAGCATGTGTAATTCCTAAAGTATGTTACCCTTAGTTAGGCGTCTCTTCTCAACCATGAGTAGGGATCTAGATTAGCTTAATATCAACAAGAAACCTTTTACTATTTGAAAATTTTGGTTTTCATGTAGTTCAAGCATACTTAAGACAAAAATTTTCAAAACTTTCATTTTTCTCACTTTTTCAACCGCTTTCAATCATTCAAGCGTTTTCAATCACTAATCCCTCTCGGGTTACCACATCCCCACACTTGGGATACATTGTCCCTAATGTATGGTGCCTTTTATTAACTTAACCAAAGTACCACAAAATACCAACCCATGAGTAACACATAACCCAACCAACCAACCAACAATCAAGACAATTAAACACTCCCAACACAAATGAGTTACACCACCAAACAAACAAAAAAATAAAAAGTATCTAAATAAACGAAAGTACAAGGGATCAATCACGTGGACCTAATCAAGTATACAACAGGATCAGTGAGTGCTCATCTGTAGGACGGACCCGGTGGGTGACCGTAATACCCTCCAAGATGCTCATAAAACGCACTTATGTCAAAAATATCTGCCAGCCCACCTGCTGTTGGCTCTCCCTGCTGTGACGACTACTGCTGCTGGGACGGATACTCGTACGACGACGGCTGGTAGGGGTAGGAGCTTTGATAATGTGGTGTTGTGTACTCCTAGGGCACCTACATTGATCCATGTACCTGCGGCGTCGGATGTCATGGCATACCGGGCTGGTAAGGAGGCTGCGGACTATAATCCACGTATGGTGGATTCTCTACATATGGTGCCCCATGATAATATTCATTGTGCCTCCTCAATTGATTCTCATTGTAAGCCCTCATATTTAACTTCGTCTGTTCATCCAAATGCCTCATCCGATCAATCCGAGCATTATGCTCCATTAACTCCAATGTTGTTGAGTAATATTCACCAAAATACATATGTTTTCCCCCCATTTTACGCGTTTTTGGCCGTAAAACCGAGAATCAGGTACTTAATCGGGTGTATTTTTGTTTACAGGCCTAAAACAACGTGCCAAATAAGAAGATGAAGAAAACGAGGATTTTCCAAGCGAAACGGCTGAGATATGAAGATTCTGTGGAAAAAACTGTCTGTCAGCTATCGCACGGCCGTGCAATCATCCGCACTCCCTTGGGGATCCGACAACCAGGCTCAGCTCGGCAGTGCACTGCCAGTGCGATCAAGCGTGCAAGAGATCTCGGGAACGCACGACCGTGCGATATGTGGCGCTACCGTGCGGATTTGATGACAAGCCCCAGCCCGGACATGCACTGCCAGTGCAGTTACTCGTGCCGGCCAAATCTCGGTAATGCACGATCGTGCAACATGAGGCACACCCGTGCAGATCTGAAGACCGGTCCAAGATTCGCTGATGTCACGAGGTATGGTGAACAGTACATAAAAGTGCACGACCGTGCACTTTAATCGCATGACCGTGCGATTTGAAAATGTTACAAAAACAGAAGGGATCAATCAGTTCGCAACTCTGTACTTTTGGGAGCTTTTCTAGTGATTCATCAGGCTCCGGAGGCTTTGCTTTCACCCGGAATCAAGCCATCATCGTGCCGATTAGCTCCGTTATCATCTGGATTCTCAATCTAGTGCTTGTTTATGGTTTGATTCTTGAATCTTTCCATTGTTTTGTTATAATTCAAGCATTTTGGTTGATGATTATATATTATTGTAAGCCTAAGGGCAAAAATACTAGTAATCCTTGCTTAACAACAACCATTAGTATGTTAATTATGTTTGTAATGACACTTGAAGCATTTTCTATGTTAATCCTTGATGATTAGTTTGCAACCTTGTTTACTGATGTTGAATTCTTGACTATAGTTAATTATCTTGGATGATTAGTATGTGGTTAGTTGAGATATTTGCAAAAAGAAGCTTGATTAATCATGTATTAGTAAACTTTTAACTAGTTTAACTTGTTTAAGATATTTACACCATGATACTAGAAATGGTTAGTGGTTTAATAAGGGGTAATTAATGTTAATCAAGAAGGCTTTCCCTCACAAAAGGACCTCAACGGGTTAAATGGTGTTGTTATGAATTCTTGACATAAGTTGTTAACTTAGTTAGTAGTTTAGGCCAAAATTGCTTGCTTGGTGAATTTATGTTCAAGATTTGTAAAATGAACTCGGTTGTGATTTAATCTAGTTTATGCTTGTCTCGGTGGTTACATTGTGTTTATCGGTGTCACTTTCCTTGATTAAGTGAAGTTAGAAAACTCCTAACGGATGACTAACTTTTCTTTAGGGGATTTTCATAGACATTTGTCAATTGGGCGTTAAAGAACAATTTTAGGTGGTTAAAGTGTGTTTATTGTTTTAGCTTTCCAAAGAGTTGTCATGTTAGGATTCCCGAAAGGGATACTAATTGTCTTGAAAAAATGGAAAATTGACCAAGTGTTTTAAGTGGCAAAACCGACTTAGTTCACATACTTTGGTTTTGCATGAAGCAAGGCTATTTATTTATTTTCATATTTGGAGTCTATTATGTTTATGAAAGTTTACGTTTAAGTCTTATTTTTAGTTTAAACAAATTACCCACTTATCTTTCTATCGGTAATTTAATGACAAAGGTTTAGTATTATTCCTCCGCCCACATCCTTGGATCGACACTTGGTTCTTACCGATGCTTTACTACATATATGACGGGGTATACTTGCCCTTTCGTGTGTGTTTTAATGTTGAAGTATAAATCATTTTTATAAATTTAAAACTGAATCGTGTGTAAAATTCATTGTAAAAATATGTATATACACGCACACGTCATTGAGCCCGAGTTTCCTCTTGTCTTGACCCTTGATCGAACACCGCCCGCTGAAATCCTTCCAAGGCGATATATTCTGGTGGCCTCATACTTTCCACTGTCGCCTGCATCTCGTCATCAAACACACCCCATGAATAATCGGCATGTCCCAGTTCTACAGTCGGTCCACTTGAACTCTCACCACCGACTAACCCCGCTTCTCTCTTTCTCCTCATCAGTTCTTCATCGCTAGAATCTAGATCATCCATCCCCCCCACCTTGGTGCTTCTTTACACCATTGAAGCACCTTTACCTTCGCTTTATCCCCAAACTTAACCTTATGCCACAACTTTGTCTTCACGTATATTAACCGCTCACTCTTACAAACATCCGCAATTGAAAACATAGTGTGCAGTTTGTTATAAGCATATTGCCCCTGCACTATTGCCCCGTGCTTTTCCAGTAGGGCGCTCAGCAGTCTCGCATGTGGAATCAGTTTCTTATTTTTTTGATTCTGGGACTGCCACACGTGCATGATTACCATTTACCTAAACAAAAGATGCAACTGTCTGGTCATAAGTGCATACAGCATCGGAAGCTCCCAATTTCTCACCGCCATTCGGTCACCCAGCCTAGGTGTCACATTGGTGATTATAAAACTGAGCACTAAACGAACGATCGGCTTAAGGTTATCTTGCTTCATTTCCAACCCCTTCTCCAACATGAACAACTCAGAGGCATCGTATTGTCCTCCACTAGCTTCTCCGTATGCAAATAAAGTCATTCGGATCCACAATCAGGTAAAAACTGTCAACTTTCAAATCGAATTTAGCCAACTGTCTCAAAGTAGCTGGAGACAGTATTATTCACTGTACCGATTAAAGTAGTGATCCTTGGGGGGTTACTCTCTTCATCCTTTTTTCAGTGTGCTCATCCACTCCATCACACTTTTCACGTAAACTTTTCCACCCGCATTACCCTTGAAACTAACCACAACCTCCCAACCAAGTGCTGTGAACTTCTCGAAGAAACCCAGTGCTTTAAAATCCGAGCTTAGAACCGCTTTCTCAAAACACATGTTCTCTTTAATGGAGTGTTCATCCCTCATTTTCTCGTAAAAAAGTTTTGGTAGGAATTCCGCTGGCATTTTGCTTAGGGCCCCTTTTTCCCATACGGCTTTCCTTAGGGTATCAACCATGGCGTCCAACATTTCATGATGACGTTGTTTGCGAGCAGCTTCCATTTCCGAGTCCTGTATCTCAATACCTGCTGTTTTTCGCTTTTTGAACGTGTCCCGAGTAGATGAATCTTCGACAACCTTTTCCTTTCTAAGTCTCCTTTCTCTGACCATCCTCCGTTCAAGAGCTAACAACACAAAAACAAATCTGTTCAATTTCAACTCCAATAAACAACTGAAACGAACAAGTGTGTAATCCTATGGCCCTTCCCACACTTGTTCTATGCTATGGCTACCCGCTTATTGAATGTCCACTTTCAAAAATAATCACCAATTGTTTGAAACAAAGCATCAATACTCACAAATATCAATTAGTGCACTTCATTGTTTAAAAATCAGATTTTTCAATTTTTCATGACATATTCGACAAGCATCCTTCATCATCTACTAGCCACAACATTCGTTCAAACAAGTGTTCACATCTCCTAACTCTCTAAAATCAGATTTGAGACCCAATTTCATAATAATATCTTAGTAGAACACTTATAAAGCCAATTCCTAACAAAACAAGTATCTACCAAACATATATAAAGCAATTATAGCTTACCTTCAGCACTTATGAGCAATTTTGAGTCAAAATCATACCTTTTCAGCTTAAAAAGCTTAGATAACACTTGAATTGAAGTTGTTTGAAGGTTCAGATGAAAAACCCCAAAATCGAATTTTAGGGTTCTTCAAGCTCACGTCAGATTCCTCACAAACGGATGGATTTTGTTCAAAACCGATACTATATTCGTGAACTCCTCCAGAAAATAGGCCAATTAGGCTTTTGAACGGGTTGATTTTGTTGAGAAACGAAGAAGTTAGGTGAGATGGTGGCTATGGAGGTTTGAATGTTCTTGAGAGGAAGAAGATGATGATAAGGAAGATGAGATATGAATTTGTGGCGAAAATATGGTATGGGTTCTCACATAATATATGTTTGTTGCTATTTGGTGGATCTTACCCGGTTACGACCCGGGTCCAAACATATTTGGGTCAAGTAAAACCCAACCCGGACCCTATCCTTGCGCTAGACCCTCCTCACCATAGCTTACGGTGATGGACCATCGGCTTCGGCTCCCGTTGTCTGGTTTGATCAGCATGTCTTAACCGTAGCCTACGGTTAAAAATCGTAGGTTACGGTCCCCTATGTCTGGTTCACGCCTTTTCCACACCGTAGCTTACGATATATAAATCTAGGCTACGATGCGCATAATCAACATTTTTTTGAATGATTTCTAAGGTGGTTTGAATGATTTCAAAGGTGATTTTCATTAAAAATTTTATTCTTTCGCTTTACTCGCCCGCTCCACCCCCCTTTAAAAATTTGTGTCGTCCTCGGCACTCAATTTAGTTCTGAAACACACCTGGGCGTCTCCAACTTCCCCACACTTGCTCGATGTTGTGGGTGTACTTGCAGAAATCTCTTCAAATCATTAAAACAAATAATAGAAATAAACAAGGATAAAACGAAATATGTACCGAAATCCAGGTTGCCTCCCGGTAGCTCTAAGTTTTAGTCTTCAGCCAGACTTCTCGTGATCCTCAGTCGGTCGTATACTCCGATGAACTTGCAAGGAAGCTCACCTCATCCGTTGATTTCGTTTTAAGATCATCAGTGTCCTAGTACGACTTCAATCGGTGTCCATTCACCCCTTGCCGCTTCTGATCTTTCATGTCTTCAATCTCCACATCTCCAGATTTTCCCACACGTATGATCACAAATGGACCCATCCACTTGCTTTTCAGCTTCCCTGGAAACAATTTAAGACGCGAATTGAATAACCATACATTTTGACCCACCGTGAGGACTTGACTCCTCAACTTCGCATCATGTACTGCTTTCATCTTGTCTTTATATGCAGCTGCAGTATCATAAGCCACGTTGCGTAACTCCTCAAGCTCACATAACTTCAATTGCCGGTGTGCACCTGCATCAGTATAATCTGTATTAACCTGTTTAACTGCCTAAAGTGCACGATATGTTATTTTCATCGGCAAATGACAACCTTTGCCACACACCAATCTGTAGGGTGTAGTGCCAATAGGAGTTTCAAACACGGTGCAATGTGCCCACAAGGCGTCATCCAACTTGGTTGACCAATCCTTGCGGTCAGCTCGCACGGTTTTTTGCAAAATTTCTTTTATCTGCCTATTTGACACTTCAACATGTCCACTAGTCTGTGGATGATAGGTGTTGCTATTCGGTGGTCCACGCCATACTGTTTGACAAGTTTGCCAAACTGAAAGTTTTTGAAATGGGATCCCCTATCACTTATGATCACATAGGGAATTCCAAACCTCAAAAATATGTTTGATCGGACAAACTTGCACACACTAGAATGGTTATTCATCCTAGTGGCAATTGCTTCAACCCACTATGAAACATAATCAACTACCACCAGGATATACTGGTTACCATAGTAATTGGGAAAGGGCCCATAAAATCAATGCCCCATACATCAAAATTGTCTTCAACCAAAACTGGCTGTATGGGCATCTCGTTTCTCTTTGAAATCCCACCCATCTTTTGGAAATTTATACAATATTTAGTTAACTCAAAAGCATCTTTAAATAAAGTAGGCCAATAAAGGCCACATTCAAGAATCCGATGACCCGTCTTTTGACCACTAAAATGGCCAATGCATGCTGCTGAGTGGGCGTGTTGTAACACTTCCAAGAACTTCGTCTCTAGGACACATCTTCTAATGATCCGGTCTACTCCGATCTTGAACAAATCTGGCTCATCCCATATGTATTGCTTCACCTGAGTAAGAAACTGTTGCTTCCTTCTCTTGCTCCAAGCTTCGAGCACTGTACATGAAACTAAATAATTAACAAAATTAGCATACCAGGGTGCAATGTTAACAGACATAAGATATTCATCTGGGAATTGTTCATTAATTTTAGGTGTGATGTCTTCTACTCCCGAAGGCAGTCGAGACAAGTGATCAGCTACAACGTTTTCACACCCCTTTTTATCTCTGATCTCTAAGTCAAACTCTTATAGTAACAGGATCCACCGAATCAGCCTTGGTTTGGCATCCTTCTTCTCTATTAAGTATTTCACTGCACTATGATCAGAATAAACAATTACCTTACTTCCCCAGATATAAGACCGGAATTTGTCTAAAGCATAGATAACCGCAAGCAACTCTTTCTCTATTGTTGTATAATTCAATTGTGCATCGGAGAGAGTTTTGCTTGCATAGTAGATAACCATCGGTTTCTTATCTACTCTTTGACCTAGTACAACCCCGATAGCAAAGTCACTTGCATCACACATTATTTCAAAAGGTTTTGTCCAATCGGGGCTTGTACCAACTGTTCCTTTAACACATTAAACACTTTTACACATTCATCATTAAATTCAAAGAGAAACGTCTTTCAGAAGTAAGTTACATAAAGGTTTCGTTATAACACTAAAACCCTTAATAAACCTACGATAAAACCCGGCGTGTCCAAAGAAGGAACGGACGCCTTTGACATTAGTAGGGGGAGGTAGTGTTGAAATAACTTTGATTTTTGCCCTATCAACCTCAATCCCCTTACTAGATACTACGTGTCCCAACACGATGCCCTCCTGAACCATGAAATGGCTCTTCTCCCAACTTAAATCCAGATTAGTTTCCACACAATGTTTTAACACCTTAGCCAATTCATTTAAGCACGTATCAAATGACGACCGAATACAGAAAAATCGTCCATAAAAATTTCTAAGGCATCCCAGACCATATCAGAGAAGATACTCCTTATGCCCCTTTAGAAGGTGGCCGGGACATTACACAGCCCAAATGGAATTCGCCTGAATGCAAAAGTACCATGCGAGCACGTGAATATGGTCTTTTCTTGGTCATCGGGGTGGATAGCTATCTGATTGTACCCCGAGTAGCCATCTAAAAAGCAGTAATACTTCTGACCTGATAGTTTCTTGACAATCTGCTCGATAAAAGGTAAAGGAAAGTGATCATTTGATGTGGCGGCATTCTGCTTTCTATAATCAATACACACACGCCACCTAGTTACCGGTCGGGTGGCTATTTGCTCGCCGCTCTCACCTTTAATGATTTGAATACATGCTTTCTTTGCCACCGTCTATGTTGGGCTCACCCACACACTGTCCGAGATGGGATATATGATCCCGGCGTCCAACCACTTGATCACCTACTTCTTCACAACCTCGCGCATGTTGGGGTTCAACTGTCTCTATGGTTCCACGCGGGCTTCACATCTGCATCAGTAATAATTTTATGCATAACAATAGAAGGACTAATACCTTTCAAATATGCGAGTGTCCATCCGAATGCTACACGGTGATCTTTCAGCACCTTCAGTAGTGCTATCTCTTCCTTTTCTTCAAGATTATCTACAATGATAACCGGGAGAGTCTGATCCTCTCCCAAGAATGCATATTTCAAGTGCTATGGCAGTTCCTTCAATTCCACTTTTGGTGGACTAATTAATAATGGCTTCAATCCTAAAGAGATCTCAGCCGGAAAACTCTCCATTTGATGAGTCCATGGAGGCCTTCCATCCTTCAAGGTCAATTCAGCAAGATATACACTTTAACTGTCTTCTTGATTGATTTGACAAAGAATTACAACGAGACGACACTTCGGCAGCACTTCGGTACACAAGCCGGAAAATTACAAATGAAATCAAGGCATGGGTATATATAGGCTTCTAATATCATGTGGAATTACTTCACACGAAATTAGATTTCATGCGAAATTAAGTTCCGTACGGAATTACCTGGTAATTTCGTGCGGAATTACCAAAAGGTAATTTCGTGCGGAATTACCTCCAAGCCCATTTTTAACATATTTCTCGTACTATGTGCCCTGATCTATCTATCTAAATACAAGACTCGATACAAGACGAAGTCGACAGACGCATGCACTAACAGACTCCCCCTCGAATGTTGACGAGTCTTCAGTGTCGAGTCTTCAATCTTCATCCTTTATCGATCTTCTCTCGAACTCTTTTGAAATATAATAATGTAAAGCATCCTCAATCTCTCTCTTCTCTTTATCAATTAATCTCCCCCTCGGATGTTGATCTCTTATGTTCCTTCTTCACTCTAATTCACTTGATCAGACTTCTTGATTCCTTAAGTTCATCAGCATCATCAGCTATCGTTACTTGGCTCTTACAGTATCAGAACCTGGCTCTCTATCATTCAGAATCAGGATCTGAACCTGGCTATCCTGCACATTCTCTACCTCACAAAAAATTTCACAAATTTATAATTTGACAAATTTAAGTTCTCTGCTTACTACTTGTAAATTGACAAATAATCAAGAATGATTTTACAATATACATTTCTGATGAACCACTTGCAAGAAAAACATTTTATTTCAACCAAATTCCTCCTCACAGATTGTCCATCATGTTTAGCACTTAGAATTTTGAAAATCAGCTTTTCAACATCAGTTGTCGAAAATCTTTTTGTATTTTTCAAAAGTTTATGCTAAAACACACTCAAAATCTTTTTGGATTTTGTTTTAGATGAAATGTAGTAAAGAAATATTTACAGACAATATTTTTGTGAGTTTGTGTAAGAGGATCATATCTGTTTTTGAGACAAATCACCAACACCGTTAAGCTTTTAGATATTTTAAGTTCTAAACAATTCACTTAGATTGTCAGTATACTGATCCACTTAAATTTTCACACAAAGTTCAACTGTTTCGAGATATGAGATTAATGTTTTAATAGACTTAAACTTATTCGCATGTCCCACCACTTGAATATACTCCCATATCCAGATCCCAATATTCAGTCTTACAGGTGAGTATACCTAGATAATATCTGTTAAAGGGTTAAATGCGAAACCGTGAGAGCTCAGGTCTGAACTTCCGTTCAGCAAAGAGATGACGGCTCGTCTTTTGGTGTGTTCCCTTTAGAGAATCTTTTCTTCAACAGCACATGATTAGCATTTTGCAATGTTTCATCATTTTTTGTACTGAGGGCAGCGCTATATTACAAGCAAATGCAAAGTATTATACAGGGACTAGGCCATTGCTTCCGCAAAATCAGAAGTCCAGGGATAATACCCCAGATATCACTGAGTATAAAGACCTAGTATCTCAGAAAGAGGGACCTTTCAAACAAGATTTCGGGGGTTACCCATATATCCAAGAAATGTTCCCCACGATATAAGTAACCTTGAAATTTAGGTTTATATCTCAAAAACAATCTACTAAATGTGCAAAAACCCACTGGCACATCCATAGTGAGATTGTTTATCACATTTTTGACTTTTCATTTCTTTAGCGTGTTGTGATAGTCCATTGATGTACTATCATTTCCTCTTTTCTCAAAAAAACTCATTTTTGAATTTTATCATGTTTTTGGCTTTTTTTTCTCAAATTTTCTAATGTTTTTGGATTTTCTGAAATTTCTTACTCCCCCTAAAATTCAAAAACATTTAAAGAAAATAAACTATACAAGTAACATGACAACTGATTCGAATTGATTCAAGTCGCCATCCACTTGGCATAAACAATCAAAACTCCCCCTTACAACAAACTATTTTCCCATTATTATTTCAAAACACTTAAGTTTGTTTTAATCAAAATGGTTTTTCCGAAAAATTAGTTTTGTTGATTTTACCACTTGTGAGTTAGGGGTTCACTCATCACATTGTTTTCAACCACTTGTAGGTTCACAGACCAAACATACCAGTTGTAACAATAAAGTATGACAAAATCAAGTAAAACTACCACTGGTAGAAAATCAAGTACAACTTAATGTCCCTGATTTACCACTTGTCGGTCAAACCAATCAAACCTGATACAAAGAATGATGTCGATTCCTGCTCCACTCTTACCAACCTGGGAGCTCTGGCAAGTCAGGTTTTTCAATCAAAGAATATATCCACCCAAGCCTGACCAGCCTTGGGTGATTCCGAGTTACCAACACTCGGTTTCTTACCTTCCATCTTCTTTTCATAGTATTCCTTTACCCCTTTCACTTTTCTGTCAATCATTTTACCAAAAATATGTTTCACTTTAGGGTTAAAGACCTTTTCAACATCAAATTCTTCTTTCTCAGAAAAAAAATTGATTTGAAATCTCAACTTTGCCAACCGTTTGTTTAAAATTTTCAGCCCTCAATGGTGGAAAGTTTCCATCATCCATTGGAGGTACTGAGTTTACACCTTTTAATTCAACCTGTGGCTCCTCTGATTTTGTGGAATCAGATTCATCGCCAGAAGATAGCTCCTCTGATTTTGATGAATCAGAATCATTGCTATCATCAGATTTCTTAACAACCCACTTTTGGTTGTAAAGATTTGCTTTCTTCTTGTAAAACCTCTTCGAACATTCACCAACTTCAAATTTCGAATTTTTAAAAATTTTAGATCTTTCAATTAGTGGTTCAAACTCAATCACTTTTTCTTTCAGTTTACGAGACACTCCCTGTTTTGATTGAATTGCCTTAGAACAATCCTTGGCAATGTGACCAACTGTGTTGCATTGGAAACAGGTTCTCATTTCTTTCTTCTGAACAGCTTCATTCTTTATTTCATCTTGCTTCTTCGCAAGGAATTCTTTGTTTGATTGTTTCCAGAATGAGCTTTTCATCTCTTCTTCCGAGCTTGTTCCTTAAACAAATACAGTTTTTGGTTTATAAGTTTTCTCATTTTTATGATTTTCTGGTGGAATAAATCCTAACCCCTTCTTTTTGAAATTACCGTTATGGTTTGGTTTCTTTTGATAACCAAAACCAGAACCGTAACCCTTTTTCTTGTTTTCTCTTTGTTGAACTCTTGAGGTGTATTTTTTAGATTTTTCAGAAAGATTTACATCTTTTATTTCAGAAATATTAATTTCTGTTAGTTTGAAAACCTTTTTTATCATTTCTAGTTTAATACCTCTTATTGGAAATTCTTTATCAGAATATAATTTGTCAGAATCATTCAAAGTGTATGCAACTTTGATTGGTTCGTCATTCAAATTAGATTTTGATAACAAGAATTCTTTATTGTAAACTCTTTTGCCCTGTTTGACTTTTGAACTGGTGTCGGATTCAGACTTTGACTCTGATTTTGACTCCGACTTTGACTCCTCGGTTTCATCGTTATCTAACACATGATCCACCACTTTCTTCATCAATTGAGATTGTTGATCAGTGTCAGACGATGTAAACGTGACATCAATATTTTCTAGCAAGTTAACTGAAGACTCCGACTCCCATTGTAAGTTTGTTGCCTTTTTGACTCTTTCTGAATTTGGATTTCTTGGAGAATATCCATTTTCAAGCGGGGGTGGACACTTGTTGTAACTGACACCTTGTTTCTTACCAGATGTCTTTACTTCAGTATCCTTCTTCTTTTCTTTCTTCTTTTCAGAAGTCTTTTTTTCAGATACTTCATCCTCTTCAAATGCCTTCATGCCTTCAACTGTTGGATAAATCCTGTCAATGACATAAGAAGTACATGAGTAACTTTTTAACAATCTATTAACTCTTTCGGTTTCAATTCTTTGAGTTTCCAGTTTTTGTTCAAGAACAACACGCTTCTCAATGTAATTGTTCACAATTTTCTGCTTCGTCATGAAAGCTCCCTGAAGTGTCTTCATGGATGTTGCTTGTTCATTGCTTGATTCGTTGTACTGATTCATGGCTTTGTTCAGAACATCGTAAGTTTCCTTCAACCTGTTCATGTTGTTAACCAGTTCACTGTTTTTCTTCTTCATAATCTCACAGGTTTCACAATTCACAGGAATCTTTCTTGCATCAGCGTCTTCATTTACTTTGAAAGCTGGAACTTCCTTTACCTTTCTCTTGATTACTGGAACTTCTTCATCATCAGTGCTGACAGGTGTTTTAATATTCTTCTTTTTCTTTTTAGCTTTTTCGTCATCACTATCACTCTCTTCCATCATTCTCAAATGCTTCTGCATTCGTTTTGCATAATAATCATTATCATCATCACTATCTTCTTCAATTCGAGCAACAAAAGCTTTGGCTTTTAAAATCTCTTTCTCCGGACAGTAATTATCCCAACTAAAATTCTCCCAGCTAAACCCCTCTGGTAACTTCTCATCATCTTGATTTATCAGACATGCTTTGCTATCAGTTGAAACATATTTGTCCCAACTGAAACCTTTTGATGATTGTTTATCTTCTTGATTCACCATGCAGGCTCTCTTTGACGATTCTTTAATCTCCTTTCTGGCATAAGCCGTTTGTGGTTGTTGTTGTTGTTGAGCAACTTGATGATAAATTGCTTTCCGATAGTAATCATTGTTGTTGAACGGATTTTGAGCTCCACTTGCTTCGCGGTTTGTGCACTCCTTCTTGAAGTGTCCTTTTTCCCTGCAACGAAAACAAGTAACCTTAGATTTATCAAAACCTAAAGTAGAAACATTAGCATCACGGAAGTCATCTCTTCCTGTGATCTGTTTGAATTTCTCAGCTCTCCTCAACACACTCGCTAAACACCATTTAATATCCATCAATTCCATCTCTTCAGCATCAATCTGATCGTAATCCTCTTTTGTAAGCATTGGATTCCCGATCCGACCTGCAACTAAACTCCCATACGACTCCAACACGGTTCCCAACAAAGAAATGTGACTTTTAGCAACTTCCTCTTAGTAATCCTGATCATTCTCAAGATTCAATACAATGTTGCATTGTAACTTCCTGCCATTCTTGGTTGTTGAAAATTTTGGATCAAATAACGGATATGATGAAAAACTTGTTTTGCTGTTTGACCCTTTAGATGAACCTCCCGATGAACCCTTTGCGTTGAATGCCGTCTCAACCTTTGGTGACATGTTGGTCTTGTCATTGATACCTGCTTTGTAATAAAGACTGATATCTTGTTCACCATCGAAGTCTTTCATTTTGAAATTTTTCTTTGTTCCATCTCCTGTGCTTCAAGCTTCTCAATGAACTTACTCAATGTTAGATTCCTAAAACCTTTCTTGTTCCTTAACATCATCAAATACGTGCCCCAAGTTTCATGTGGCAACGCATTAGCCAACTTTTCAATCAATTCCTCATTATCTTTTATGATGCTTACTCTCTTCATGTTGACTAACAAATTGCAGTATCTTTCAATGATCTGCTTTGTGCTCTCATTTTTCAAACCACGAAATAGATCAAACTCTTTCTTCAGAAGCGATTTTTTGTTCTTTATCATTTCTTGACTTCCAACAAACTTGGATCTTAACGCTTTCCAAATCGAATATGCACTCCCACTATGTTGCAATAAGACCAAGATATCTTCTTTAACTGCCTGTTGCAGTAAACTGATCATCATCTTTTCATTTTTGTATTTCTTTTTCTCATCCGCACTAAGATCTTTGATAGCAATCTCCTCTTCGTCATCATTCCTTGGTCTAACATATTTAGTCTCAATACATTCCCAAGCATCCAAATAATTTGCTTGCACCTAATTTTCGAAACGTTCTTCCCATCCTTTATACTCTTCAATGTTCATGAGTTTAGGCGGTTTCTGCATAGTGCCCGTTTCGTTTTCCAACATTGCTTGCTGAGTAATGGTTATCGGAGTAGCAAACGCGTTGTAGAATTCCTCTTCCATGATTCAGTTTTCAAAATTTCACAAACAGTTTGTTTCAAGCGAAATTAACTTCTCAAACGAAATCCCTTTGGTGCGAAATTCCCTTTTCAAACGAAATTACAATTTTGAAACGAAAACCCCTAATTTCGTTCGAAGTGACCCCTTTCAAACGAAATTGTAATTCCGTGCGGAATTATCAAGCGGAATTACACTTTTGGTACGAAATCACTAATTTCGTTTGAGACCTCTCAAACGAAATCACCAACTGATGCGAAATTAACTAATTTCGTGTGAACTTTCAAACGAAATTAACTTCTGGAGCGAAATTAACCCCTAATTCCGTGCGAAATTATGTTGACATCATCATCTCGAGCTGAATTTTGTCAAATTGATCAAGTTATAGGCTGAATTTAGTTCTGAAACTTTCTAGGGTTTGTTAAAACACAATTGCGCACATGATATGTGAAATTCAAAACATTTTAACCGTGAAAACTTGTTAATTGTGAAAAAGAAGGTGTAGAAATCAGAATTTGCAGCTAAATTGGTATGAACTCTTCCTCCTGAGCTCTGATACCACTTGTAGGATCGTTTCCAGCCCCGAACGAGTCGATCAGAAGAGTTTATCATTGATACGAGAGGTGGAAACAAACGTATCAAGGTCAATTCAGCAAGATATACACTTTAACTGTCTTCTTGATTGATTTGACAAAGAATTACAGCGAGACGACACTTCTGCAGCACTTCGGTACACAAGCCGGAAAATTCCAAATGAAATCAAGGCATGGGTATATATAGGCTTCTAATTTCGTGTGGAATTACTTCACACAAAATTAGATTTCATACAGAACTAAGTTTTGTATGGAATTACCTGGTAACTTCGTGCGGAATAACCAAAAGGTAATTTCATGCGGAATTACCTCCAAGCCCATTTTTAACATATTTCTCGTACTACGTGCCCTGATCTATCTATCTAAATACAAGACTCGATACAAGACGAAGTCGACAGACGCATGCACTAACACCTTTCACTTCCTCCTACAACTCGTGATTATGTTCCTGTTCAGACCTATCACAGATAAAAAAACCTCGGTGGCTTCGTCCTCAAGATGAGGATGACACCCATCAATAATATCTTCCATAAAACATTCATAACTGGTTATAGAGTCAGTAACATTCGAAAACACATTTAAACGGACCTTTCGGTTGCCAAAAGTCATATCAACTGTACCAGAATGACAGTTGATCAACGTATGTGTTGTGGCTACGAAAGGTCGGCCTAAAATAACATTTGGCTGCTTAATTTGGTTAGATGACACATAATCAAGCACCAAGAAATTTACCGGATAATAAAATTCTTCCACCTTGACAATCACATCCTGAACAATCCCCCTGGGAAGCTTAAGGGTCATATTAGCTAACACCACGGTGGTGTCAACTTGACCTAGTGGACCAAAATCATATTGGTCGTACAAGCTTCCCAAAAGGATGCTCACGCTAGCCCCAAGATCCAGTAATGCCCTGTTGATTTTAAAATCACCCACTTGAATGGGTATCAAAGGCGTTCCCGGGTCTCGAAGCTTGGGTGGAAGTACCCCAATCAAAAAGGCACTGACTCGCTCAGTTAAGTCAATTTTCTTAGGAACCATGCGGTGCAGTTTCTAGGCGCACATATCTTTCAAATACTTGGCATAAGCCAGCACCTGTTTAATAGCATCAATCAAAGGTAAGTTTATTTTAACCTGCTTAAACACCTCCCACATTTCCTCTTGTTGAAGCCCCTGTTTGTTAATTATCCCTTTATTAGTTGGATTTTTCAAAGCTTCGGGGAAGGGAGGTTGAATTTGTTCCCCTTCCTTAGGTTTAGCAGTTTCAACAGTTTTATTAGGGGTTTCAATAGTAAATTTATCATTTGTTTTAACATGTTTAGGTTTCGACCCATCCTCACTCTCTTCACTCTCATCCACATCCTCGACCACACCTTCAACAAGTGATGGTGGAGAGTCGACCTTTTTGTAAAGTTTACCACTTCGAAGAGTACTTACTTAACCAACTTGGTTGCTCTTTGGCTTTTCATGAGAAGGATTCACTTGTGTGTCACTGGGCAAGCTTCCATTCTACTTCTTTATCTCTGCCAGCTCGCTCGCTAATTTCCCCATTTGCATTCTCAAAGATTGAATCGCCTTATCGCGCACTTCATCCTTTTGTGCTCTTCATCCTTCTGCATCTCCTGCTGCATCGCCTTTAACATCTCCATCATTTCATTACCCCCACTGGCACCAGAGGATCCAGATGATCCTCCTCGATTGTTCTGATAACTTCTTTAATATCCCCCAGTGTTACCCCCTTGATAATTATTTTGGTAACTGGATTAATTGAAGTTCCTTTGACCACCAGCTTGATTGTTGCCCTGAAATCTCGGATTGATCTGATTACTCGCATTCCCATAACTGAAATTGGGATGATTTCTGAGCCCTGGTAAATATTAGAGTTCATGTTGAAATTCCTACCACCACTACCACTACCTTGCAACAAATTAACTTCATCAAATGCACCAACAATACCGGGGCACTGGTCAGCTATATGTCCCAAATCTCCACAATGCCCACACATAGGCATTTGTCCCCCCACATCAGGTGTGTTATCCATTGCCCTTACCACCGAATGTCATCTTCTTCTTGAAGACTGAGCCTTTCTATTTGAAGTACTTGCCATCTTTTCCAAGTAGTCCTAATCCACATGCTCATAATTTGTACCAAATGTACCATTCGATATTAAGTTGAGATCCCTTGCATCTTCTGGTGTTAATCCTTCGTGAAAGGCATTGAGCAATTCCCACATTTGTACACCATGGTGTGGGCAATTCTTCAACAAAATTTTAAACTGATTGAATGCTTCATGAAATAACTCACCAGATTTTTGTTGGAAATTCCTGATATCTTTTTGGGCATCACTGGTCCTCTACGGAGTATAGAACTCATCCAAGAATAATTGTTGCATCTCGGGCCATGTAAAAATAGAAGCAGAAGGCAAGGAATGGAACCACTCTTGTGCCTTGTCTTCTAAGGCAAACTAGAATAACACTAGTTTCACATCATCAGATGTAAAACCTTGACCCCCGATGGTATTGCAACGAGCATGTTAGGCGGCTATGTGCGAATACGGTTCTTCAGTCGCCAAACTGTAATACTTGGGTAAGCTCTGGATAGATTGTGCCTTCACCTCAAATGAACGACCTTGTAACTGAGGTATTACCACCGGTAATTGATTGTTAGCAATTGCAGGCTTGGAGTGGCTTTTGACCCCCTGCACCGGTCCTCGATCATATCTTCTTGAATACCTTCGTATTTGTTGACCGGTGGGATTATATTTCGCGGGAGTGGCCTTTGTTGAGCCGGCATTTGCTTCACCTGTATTGGTTGTACAGGTATTTGCTAAACTGGTGGTGGTATCGGAATGTTTATTGGTCTTGCATTCATTGGTTGTTGATTAACCGGATCGGGTGAATGATCGTGTTGTTGATACCCAGATGTATCTTGATTCCCTCTTCCTGCAAATCCAAATCCTGTGCTATACCTCTCAAAATTACCCATGTTCATCACATATCTACTTCCTTGATTCCCCATATAACTCTCAAACTCTTCATATCCATCGCCATATTCCACCGAATCATCCCTTTGATCAAACATCGAATTCTTGAATGAAAAATCTTGTGGTTGAGATGATTGGTATTGTGGATGTTGATCTGATATGGAAGAGGTGGTTGATGAGTTAACGGGTCGATTTTGGTTTGGTGGAATAGGGTTTTCATCTTGAACTATCCTCATATATGGTGAGGAGTATTGAGTGGTAGCCGGTTGGGTGAATGGTGGTTGTTGGGAAGATGATGATTGGTTTGAAAAGGGTGGCATGTTGTCTAAATTGGGAAATGGTGGCAGAGGGAAGGGTGGAATTTTAGTAGTAGTAGTTTGAGTGAATTGAGGTAATGGTTCAGATGGTATGGAAGTGTTAGGTGATGGTTGAGTAGGAGTTGGTGAGAATTGAGTTTATAAAGTGGTTTGCTTATCTGGATTTACGGAGTTCTCCAGTGGTTTAGATGTAGGTGTTGGAGATTGCAAGATTTTGTTCTCTATATACAATACCCGGGTATGCCGAACTGTCCTCTCGAGTTTCGGATAAAAAACGAGTGGTGAAGACTTTCCGGACTTCCTAGTATGCATACACGTCCACAATCACCTGCACAAACATAAGCAAGAACCCACGCGTAAATTTTGATGACTATCGTGAGTGTCATTCAAAAATCTAGATAACTATGTAGATAGTGTAAACAGGGTATCGAACCAGAGGAGTATGGTGGAAAGCGTTATGAATTAAGTAATGAAAAACTAATTGCAAAAACATAAAACTTGGTTGTTTGTTTGTTTAATTGATTAAACTAAGAATTATTAAAATGAGTTGTAAACGGTTGGAGAAAACAATGGTTCCTCCGGATTTTAGATTCAAAGAAAACTTTAATTATGTATTTAGTTGCAACAATCACATAGACATGATTGTGTAGTTCAATTAACAAGTTGTGATTACCTAAAGACTACTTACTTCGATTGTAAAACAATGGAAGGTTATATAAATAATCAACTGAAATTACCTATCCTAATCCCTATTAAATATATCCCAATTACTAGAACTCTCGGTCATTGAATGAATTGGAACTAAAGTTTAAATAAATCAATCGGTTACAACTAGTTAATCAAATCAAATGGTAAAAAGTATCGAATGCTTAGATTACCAAGTTCAATTACAAGTTCAAACACATAAAATTCGTTCACTTACAAGAATCCTCCACCCGGAGGAAACCACTAAAAGATTAGCTGCTCATCTCGGTTGATTGATCGTCAAAAGTTTGAATAGCGATGAAACCCATCTTCAATCTTGTAGGTTTGGTGAGAATTATGGTGATGATGAGTGAAGATTGGTGCCAATTGATGTTTTTGTCTCCCAAAATTCGTATGATGAAGAGAATGATTGAGCCTAGGGTTTTAAACCCCCTGAAACAAGTCCATACGCGCGCCACTTTAGTCCCTGCCGTAGCTTACGGTCTTCAGACCGTAGGTTATAGTTCCACTATGCTACTACTTCTGTATCAGCCGTAGGTTAAGTATAATGACCATAAGTTACGTTGTATAGCCACTGGAACTCTTTTATCCAACTCACCAAAACCGTAGGCTACGGTCATAGGACCGTAGGTTACGTCGCAGATCTTCACCCATTTGTGGCTGCAATTTCAACTTTCAATTAATTACCCAAAGGCACCTAGACTTCAATCCTTTCCGTTTCTTGTGCTTCCAAGCTATATTTTGGCCCGAAATTACTTCCGAATAGTGTAAAATGTCTTGATTTCCAATACGGTTGTTCCATTCCATCTGTAAACACTTCAAGCTCACCGATTTAAGCGATTAACCAACAAAATCACAATCTCTCGTAGTTAACACATTCAAAGCATGTAAACACATAGACGGCAATAAAACATGTACGATAAGAGCATTAACGCTCGGGTTTCACCCCCTCCATCACACTCCAACGGGGATTATATTCCCGGAGTTCTCCTCTTTTCAAGCACCAACACCTTCTGGCTTAGGGGTTGCCTCTCCCTAAATCGGTGCTACAAGTACACCAGAATGCATAGATCTAACACCCGAAGGAGTAGACTGAAACTTCCTATAGTTGAGATCCCTTCTCAATTAGAATGTGAGCAAAGAAAGGGAGAAGGGGGTAAGAATAAGGTTAGACTATGATGAGTCTGAACCATCGTTGTCACCGAGACCACCCCCACCTCCTATGAGCGACTCACAACCAACTACATCTCGCTTTAAAGCTGGTCCTAGTTACCTTCTATTCAACCCAAGCCCTTATGCTATTGGGAGGCAAGATCCGATTGCTTTTCCTTTGCCTGCCTCCCAACCTGTTGCAACTGGTGCACCTATAGGGCATGAAACCACTCTCGACCAACTCTTGCAGTCACCAGCTTCAAGCGTTTCTCCACTTGTGACAACTGGCACAAAACCGGTAACTTCCGTACATTTTAATTATTATTTAATGACTGCAATTATGTGCTTAAATGTCAACATTGACTGATTAGAAGCTAAGCAAGTGAATTCATGCACGTTGTATACTACAAAATATTCCTTTATGCAAAAACGAGAGCGTTGCGTCAGAAATATTAGTAAACTCACCGGTAAGACACACTGTGTCAACGGAACTGCAGAAAGCAGTCAGACAATAAAATTGGAGCCTAGGTGTAGGTCCAATAACAAGAATACATTAAAACCCAAGAGTACATATCAGGGTTTAATTTATGGTCGTTACGAAAGCTAAAACACGCACTAAAAGGCACCCGAAACACACTTTAAGTGCAGAACAAATTACGACAAAACTGCGAAACGAACGTTGGTGGCCGCCCGGATAATATTTAATCCCACAAATATTCTGTTATGATTAAAATTTTATTTTAATCAGGTTCGTGTTGAAAAATAAATTGAAACGCTTAAAAACGTTATTTTTCAAGTTTAAGCGCGTACCGTGAGTTCCTACGCGACACAGTGCTTACACTGCAAAACGCAGACAACGCAGAAAATCTAGGAATATGCTAGGAATATTCCAGGAATATGCCAGGAATATGCTAGGAATATTCCAGGAATATGCTAGGAATATGCTAGGAATATTCCAGGAATATGCCAGGAATATGCTAGGAATATTCCAGGAATATGCTAGGAATATTCCAGGAATATGCTAGGAATATGCTAGGAATATTCTAGGAATATGCCAGGAATATGCTAGGAATATTCCAGGAATATGCTAGGAATATTCCAAGAATATGCCAGGAATATGCTAGGAATATGCCATATGGAATGTCTATAAATACCGTGAGATGGCACATATGAACTTTCACACTTCACAACACCAAACAACTCTCCTCTCTCCCTCTAGAAAGCTCACGGCCAAACATCCCTAATCACCCATCAATTTTTCGAGCCTTGTTCAAGCCATTCCAAGCATACCCAAGCATCAAGGATCACGTATTAGGAGGCTTGGTGCACTCGGAGCACGAAGGACCTTTTTCTCTAGCTTTTATCCACCACATTCGCGTCTAGATTCTTCCCTAGCCTCGAGCTAGTGGTGAGTTACTTAAAACACATTCTTGAACTAATCTAGAGTGGTTAATATGATAGATAACAGTTAAAACTTGGAATCTTGCAATTTGATACATTAAAGTCTACTAAAAGACACTTAAATGATGGATAAAAGCTCACATGATGTGTAAATGTGGTAGTATTTGATTGGTGGGATTATTTAGGCCCGGTCTACATTGTGGTAGCTCGGATCACCGTTTAACCCGACTTTGTTAAGATCATAGATCTTGACATAAGCTTGTTTCGGACGGTACAAGGGTTAAAAGGTGAAACTCTACCACACGAGAAACATGAACTTGTGTAAAAGTATTTTTACTTGTTAAATAGTGTTTAAAACTTGCCGATCTATGTATCTACAAGTGGTATTTTCAAAAGACCAAGCGTCAAAAGGAACCACATGTTCTAAACCGGATCTTACACAAACAAAAGTGATTTTTGTGAACAAACAAGTGTATGGACACTTGCGTAACAAAAGTTTTAACAAAGAAATAATTTTCGTAAAAACCGACTAGAAGTTGTGAAACTTTATATTCTTTGAAAATAAGGTTTTTAAGAAACTAAACTTATTTTTAAAGATAACAAGACTTACTAAATGTGCTAGTAAGTTACTACACAATTTTAGTAAATAACCAAGTTCATGAAATGGAGAAATTAGTGATATTCGTGGATGATTATTGTTGATAAGTGTTGTTGATGATTGTTGACGATTTAAAAGAAAATAAACACATGTTTTGAAAACATGGGAAACCTCCATTTTTAGGGGAAACTCTGCCAAAATTTTTATAAATTTTGATACTTAGAAAAATATAAGTTTTTGAGAAACTTATTCCCTAAAAATGTATTTAAGAGTATTACCAAGGTTTCCCTAATTTTTAGTGATAAGAAATGAGGATTTCTTCAAGAATAAAAATGGATATAAGTATGTATATTTTTGAGAGAAAAATATATATTATTTTATCACCAACTTCTGTGCTAAGTGTATATAGTATGTGTTATACGTGCTAGCGTATTAAGACGTAAAAATACACTAAATACTCATGAGGAGTATAAACATGAAAATACACATACAATATACAAGACACATAATTCGGGTGCAAAGTGCAAAACACAAGATACTTATATTAATTTGCGAAAAATAATATAAGTAAGATACTTAGTAAAAAAAAAAAATATAAAATATTTTTAACACAAGAATATATACACAAAAGAGAGTGACTGTACTTGTGCGATGCAAGTCTAGTGACTAACGTTAAGAAAACGCGTATAGGTTACGACGTTAAATAAGCAAACCCGGTGAAGTTTACGACGCACAGGAACGCAAAGTTGTGAGTTCATGCTCCCCCTTTTCTCTTAACTGTTTTCAGTTTTATAACTTCGGGGGTGAAATACATGTTACAGATATTTTTATGTTTAACAAATGGTATGATAATAAAAAGCACACTTGGTGAGAACGAGTACCAAGTGTGTAGCGATATAAGAATACAAGAAGCGCACTTGGTGAGAACGAGTACCAAGTGTGTTGTGAAATAAGAAAACGAGAAGCGCACTTGGTGAGAACGAGTACCAAGTGTGTTGTGAAATAGGAATATGAGAAGCGCGCTTGGTGAGAAACGAGTACCAAGTAGGATGCGCTATGAAAAATGATGCGAGGAATCGTGTCACGAATAGGGTACAGAAGCACCATTAATCAACAATATACCTAGACCGCAGAACAAAAGGTTAGATCTAACGGGTGCCGGGCAGCCACACTCTCGATGAGGGCGAGTATCGAGTAGTGCTTTTGTGTCTCAGAATATACCAATTAAATGCCTAAGGTTTGGTGACTTCCTATGTCGTGTCACATGTTAATGGCTTTGCAACCCATTAACAACCCTGATACCTACAGGAATACTTAATTTACATAAAAACTCATACCATTCTAAAACTTGATGAATACTTGAGTACGTGGGGTACTCAAGAAAAGCATGGATTATACTTGAGTACGTGGGGTACTCTAGAAGAATTTGAATCATACATGAGTACGTGGTGTACACATGAAACTGGATTTTATGAAAACTCGATTTATTCACAAAATATGTTTTCATACAAAGTATACAAAAGTGCAAAACAAAACGGCATGAATTCACACCAACATTATGTTGACGTTTTTCCAAAACTCACATGTATTTCAGGTAACTACGATGGATGTGCGCGTGGTCTTACTTATGCTCGTGGATGTCGCTTATGTTTGTCTTTAAATAAAGTGTAAACCTTTTAAGACAATGTTTTATGTTAACTCGCGATGTAAACGCTAACTTATGATTTCAAATTCTGGTATTTGAAGTTATTTTCATGAGCATGTAGTATGTTTACCTTTCGTATGCAATGAGAACCTTTCATGATCACACCTCGTGCTTCCGCCGCAGAAAGGGGTGTGACAGATTGGTATCAGAGCTGCGATTGTAGTGAACCAGGATTCCTTCTCGAGTCTAGTCTACAATCTCTAGGATCCTATCACGAAAACAATTTTTCAAAAAGTTTTCATTGCATAAAACGTCCCGCGACATCCACTGCCTAAAACTATTTGCATGAGTCTAGAAAAGACGCTACGTGACCTAGGGTGCACTGGGGTAGCACTTGTCTATGATTAAGGATTACTCGCAAATATGTGTGATAATTAGCATATACATGTACTAGATGTAGAGTACCCCTAGTATACATGACTTTGCCTGAAAACAATGACTTAACTGAAGGAAGAAATACGAGGATGACACGAACTGTGCGGACTGTGCAAGGAGTTACGTAATTATGGATGCATACATAATTATGGAATTCAGTGCACAGAAACCACAACAAGTCTTATCACGTATAGATTCCCTCAGTACAAGAAAAGGGTCAAACGTGAGCACCCTTCCCCCAGCCTAATAAATACTCGGTGGAGTAATAATTTAGGGTATAAAGACAAGAACCGCCAACATTTATCTATTTATACATGCTTGCTGCTGTATGAATTGATTTAAATAGCGGATTGTTTGATGTCACTTATGTGGGTATATGTCATACTACCACTGTCTAGTAAGACGATATCAAACAAATGTCTAAACCCTATTGGGTCGTGTTCTGTCAGAACATGGCACCCAGAAGAGCTGTGAACGCTCGTGATCAACCTCCTCCTCCCCCACTTCCAAGAACTGCTGAAGAGCTAAACGCCCTACTGGAGGAAAGAATCTCCGCAGCTATCACCCAGTACGAGGCGAACCGTACTGAACAAATTGGAGGACCAAGCAATGCAAGACGTAATGGGAATGGAGATTCATCTGGAGGAGACGCAGCTCAGGGCTGCACTTTCAAGCAGTTTCTCGACTGCAAACCGTTGAGCTTCGACGGCACTGGAGGTGCAGTGGCATTCGTACTCTGGACAGAAAAGACCGAGACGCATGCTGAGTCGTCTGGTGACAAGAAAAGGAACGCACGCGAGGATCCTAACGTGGTCACCGGTACGTTTCTCGTTAACAATCACTATGCATCCATATTATTTGACACTGGTGCCGACTATAGTTTCATGTCTGTGGAATTTAAACGTACGCTCGGAATAGAATCTAGTAGATTAGAAGTCCCATATTCCATAGAATTAGCCAATGGAAAACTTGTTGAATCGGGCGAAGTAGTTAGAGGGTGCACGCTAGAACTTGGTGAACGAAGCTTTAGCATCGACCTCTTACCTATTCAATTGGGTAGCTTCGATGTGGTAGTCGGAATGGACTGGCTGTCCAAGAACAAAGCTGAAGTTATTTGTCATGAGAAGATCATTCGCATCCCTTTGGCGAATGATGAAACTCTCATCGTGCATGGAGAAAAACGAGACGCGCCTCTTCAAATCATCAGTTGCATGAAGGCACAGAAGTGCTTAAGGAAAGGATGTGTTGCCTTCCTAGCACACGTTATAGATAAGAAGGCTGAGGAACCGAAACTCGAAGATATTCCTGTGGTGAAGGAATTTCCTGATGTGTTCCCTGAGGATCTGCCAGGACTACCTCCGCAACGACAAGTCGAATTCCGTATAGACTTGGTTCCGGGAGCTGCTCCTGTAGCCAAGGCACCGTATAGACTTGCGCCATCCGAAATGCAAGAACTATCTACACAACTCCAGGAGTTGTTGGATAAAGGATTCATAAGGCCAAGCTTCTCGCCATGGGGAGCTCCAGTTTTGTTCGTGAAGAAAAAGGATGGAACCATGCGGATGTGTATCGATTATAGGGAACTGAACAAACTAACGATCAAGAATCGGTACCCACTACCGAGGATTGACGACTTGTTTGACCAGTTACAAGGGTCAAGCTATTATTCCAAGATCGACCTTCGGTCTGGATACCACCAGCTGAGAATCCAAGAGGAGAGCGTACCAAAGACTGCATTCAGAACACGCTATGGGCATTACGAGTTTCTTGTGATGCCATTCGGGCTGACGAATGCACCAGCGGTCTTTATGGATCTGATGAACCGTGTATGCAAACCATATCTCGATAAATTTGTGATTGTATTTATCGATGATATCCTGATTTACTCTCGGACGAAAGAAGAGCACGAGCAACACCTCAGAACCATCTTGGAGCTACTGAAAAAGGAGAAACTTTATGCAAAGTTCTCAAAATGCGAATTCTGGATTCGCGAAGTACAATTTCTTGGTCACGTTGTGAATGAGAAGGGCATTCATGTAGACCCGTCCAAGATAGAAGCAATAAAGAATTGGGAAGCTCCCAAAACCCCGACTGAAGTTCGGCAATTTTTGGGCTTAGCGGGCTACTATAGGCGATTCATCGAGAATTTCTCGAAAATAGCTCAGCCGCTAACTGCTCTTACGCAGAAAGACAAGAAGTATGACTGTGGTGTTAAACAAGAGGAAGCTTTTCAGCTACTCAAAAACAAGCTATGCGATGCACCAATATTGTCACTGCCCGAAGGCACGGAAGACTTCGTGGTATACTGCGACGCCTCGCGACAAGGACTGGGATGCGTGCTCATGCAACGCCAAAAGGTCATCGCTTACGCTTCAAGGCAACTGAAGGTGCATGAAAGAAACTATACCACTCATGACCTGGAGCTGGGCGCAGTGGTATTCGCCTTGAAAATCTGGCGACACTATCTATATGGTACTCGATGTACAATCTTCACAGATCACAAAAGCCTGCAACACATATTTGATCAGAAGGAATTGAATATGCGCCAGCGGCGATGGGTCGAGCTGCTAAATGATTACGACTGTGAGATTAAGTACCACCCAGGAAAGGCAAACGTTGTAGCGGACGCGTTGAGCCAAAAGGAAAGAGTTAAGACCCTACGGGTTCGAGCATTGGAAATGACCATTCGAACGAACCTCACTGCACGCATTCGTGACGCACAACAAGAAGCCCTTAAGGTGGAAAACCGCAAAGCTGAATACCTCCGAGGTGCATTGAAGTACATGGTGCCAAATGAAGAGGGAGCCTTATACTTTAAAAAGCGTATTTGGGTTCCGCTCTATGGTGGCCTACGAGAAGTCATCCTTGATGAAGCGCACAAGTCAAGATACTCGATCCATCCCGGATCGGACAAGATGTATCAAGACTTAAAAGAATACTATTGGTGGCCGAGACTCAAGAGCGACGTTGCTGTTTATGTTGGTAAATGCCTAACGTGTGCTAAGGTTAAGGCTAAATATCAGAAACCGTCTGGCCTACTACAACAACCAGAGATTCCCATGTGGAAGTGGGAGCAAATCTCGATGGACTTCATAACAAAGTTACCCAGGACCCCAAGAGGGCACGATATGATATGGGTAATAGTTGATCGATTGACGAAGTCTGCGCATTTCCTACCAATCCGAGAGAAGGATAGCACTGGAAAGCTTGCTGAAATATACCTGAAAGAAATTGTGACACGTCATGGAGTGCCTATTTCTATTATTTCAGAAAGAGATGGACGCTTTGTCTCAAGGATCTGGCAATCATTTTAGGAAGCCTTTGGATCTCAACTAGATCTAAGCACGGCATTTCACCCTCAGACAGACGGCCAGAGCGAACGGACTATACAAACATTGGAAGATATGCTTCGCGCATGTGTCATGGATCTAGGCGGCAGCTGGGATACTCACCTACCCTTGGTTGAGTTTTCCTACAATAACAGTTATCATACAAGCATAAAGGCCGCGCCGTTCGAAGCTCTGTATGGCCGCAAGTGCCGATCGCCCCTACGTTGGGCAGACGCCGGTGACAAGCGTATGGTTGGTCCTGAACTAGTACAAGAGACAACCGACAAGATTGCGCAGATCCGAGAACGCATTAAGGCGGCTCGAGATCGACAAAAGAGCTACGCTGATCCGAAAAGAAAATCAGTAGAATTCGAGGTGGGAGACAAAGTGTTGTTAAAAGTCTCACCTTGGAAGGGCGTAGTCAGATTTGGAAAGCGTGGAAAGCTGAACCCACGATACATCGGACCATTCAGAATCTTGAGAAGAATTGGTACCGTGGCGTACAAGTTGGAGTTACCGGAAGAACTTAATGGAGTACATGATACGTTTCATGTATCCAACCTGAAGAAGAGTCCAACACAAGAAAACGTGATCATCCCGGTGGATGAAGTGCATATTGATGAAGCCCTCCGATTTACAGAACAACCCGTTGAGGTTACTGACTGGAAAGTCAACAAGACTAGGAGGAGCAGTGTGAAACTTGTCAAAGTACGTTGGAGCTCTAAGCACGGACCCGAGTATACATGGGAACGCGAAGACCAGTTCAAAGAAAAGTATCCCCACCTATTCAAGAAGACTCCTGCGAGAGTTAGTTCAACCTGAATTTCGGGACGAAATTCTTTTAACGGGGGGAGACTGTGACAACTGGCACAAAACCGGTAACTTCCGTACATTTTAATTATTATTTAATGACTGCAATTATGTGCTTAAATGTCAACATTGACTGATTAGAAGCTAAGCAAGTGAATTCATGCACGTTGTATACTACAAAATATTCCTTTATGCAAAAACGAGAGCGTTGCGTCAGAAATATTAGTAAACTCACCGGTAAGACACACTGTGTCAACGGAACTGCAGAAAGCAGTCAGACAATAAAATTGGAGCCTAGGTGTAGGTCCAATAACAAGAATACATTAAAACCCAAGAGTACATATCAGGGTTTAATTTATGGTCGTTACGAAAGCTAAAACACGCACTAAAAGGCACCCGAAACACACTTTAAGTGCAGAACAAATTACGACAAAACTGCGAAACGAACGTTGGTGGCCGCCCGGATAATATTTAATCCCACAAATATTCTGTTATGATTAAAATTTTATTTTAATCAGGTTCGTGTTGAAAAATAAATTGAAACGCTTAAAAACGTTATTTTTCAAGTTTAAGCGCGTACCGTGAGTTCCTACGCGACACAGTGCTTACACTGCAAAACGCAGACAACGCAGAAAATCTAGGAATATGCTAGGAATATTCCAGGAATATGCCAGGAATATGCTAGGAATATTCCAGGAATATGCTAGGAATATGCTAGGAATATTCCAGGAATATGCCAGGAATATGCTAGGAATATTCCAGGAATATGCTAGGAATATTCCAGGAATATGCTAGGAATATGCTAGGAATATTCTAGGAATATGCCAGGAATATGCTAGGAATATTCCAGGAATATGCTAGGAATATTCCAAGAATATGCCAGGAATATGCTAGGAATATGCCATATGGAATGTCTATAAATACCGTGAGATGGCACATATGAACTTTCACACTTCACAACACCAAACAACTCTCCTCTCTCCCTCTAGAAAGCTCACGGCCAAACATCCCTAATCACCCATCAATTTTTCGAGCCTTGTTCAAGCCATTCCAAGCATACCCAAGCATCAAGGATCACGTATTAGGAGGCTTGGTGCACTCGGAGCACGAAGGACCTTTTTCTCTAGCTTTTATCCACCACATTCGCGTCTAGATTCTTCCCTAGCCTCGAGCTAGTGGTGAGTTACTTAAAACACATTCTTGAACTAATCTAGAGTGGTTAATATGATAGATAACAGTTAAAACTTGGAATCTTGCAATTTGATACATTAAAGTCTACTAAAAGACACTTAAATGATGGATAAAAGCTCACATGATGTGTAAATGTGGTAGTATTTGATTGGTGGGATTATTTAGGCCCGGTCTACATTGTGGTAGCTCGGATCACCGTTTAACCCGACTTTGTTAAGATCATAGATCTTGACATAAGCTTGTTTCGGACGGTACAAGGGTTAAAAGGTGAAACTCTACCACACGAGAAACATGAACTTGTGTAAAAGTATTTTTACTTGTTAAATAGTGTTTAAAACTTGCCGATCTATGTATCTACAAGTGGTATTTTCAAAAGACCAAGCGTCAAAAGGAACCACATGTTCTAAACCGGATCTTACACAAACAAAAGTGATTTTTGTGAACAAACAAGTGTATGGACACTTGCGTAACAAAAGTTTTAACAAAGAAATAATTTTCGTAAAAACCGACTAGAAGTTGTGAAACTTTATATTCTTTGAAAATAAGGTTTTTAAGAAACTAAACTTATTTTTAAAGATAACAAGACTTACTAAATGTGCTAGTAAGTTACTACACAATTTTAGTAAATAACCAAGTTCATGAAATGGAGAAATTAGTGATATTCGTGGATGATTATTGTTGATAAGTGTTGTTGATGATTGTTGACGATTTAAAAGAAAATAAACACATGTTTTGAAAACATGGGAAACCTCCATTTTTAGGGGAAACTCTGCCAAAATTTTTATAAATTTTGATACTTAGAAAAATATAAGTTTTTGAGAAACTTATTCCCTAAAAATGTATTTAAGAGTATTACCAAGGTTTCCCTAATTTTTAGTGATAAGAAATGAGGATTTCTTCAAGAATAAAAATGGATATAAGTATGTATATTTTTGAGAGAAAAATATATATTATTTTATCACCAACTTCTGTGCTAAGTGTATATAGTATGTGTTATACGTGCTAGCGTATTAAGACGTAAAAATACACTAAATACTCATGAGGAGTATAAACATGAAAATACACATACAATATACAAGACACATAATTCGGGTGCAAAGTGCAAAACACAAGATACTTATATTAATTTGCGAAAAATAATATAAGTAAGATACTTAGTAAAAAAAAAAAAAATATAAAATATTTTTAACACAAGAATATATACACAAAAGAGAGTGACTGTACTTGTGCGATGCAAGTCTAGTGACTAACGTTAAGAAAACGCGTATAGGTTACGACGTTAAATAAGCAAACCCGGTGAAGTTTACGACGCACAGGAACGCAAAGTTGTGAGTTCATGCTCCCCCTTTTCTCTTAACTGTTTTCAGTTTTATAACTTCGGGGGTGAAATACATGTTACAGATATTTTTATGTTTAACAAATGGTATGATAATAAAAAGCACACTTGGTGAGAACGAGTACCAAGTGTGTAGCGATATAAGAATACAAGAAGCGCACTTGGTGAGAACGAGTACCAAGTGTGTTGTGAAATAAGAAAACGAGAAGCGCACTTGGTGAGAACGAGTACCAAGTGTGTTGTGAAATAGGAATATGAGAAGCGCGCTTGGTGAGAAACGAGTACCAAGTAGGATGCGCTATGAAAAATGATGCGAGGAATCGTGTCACGAATAGGGTACAGAAGCACCATTAATCAACAATATACCTAGACCGCAGAACAAAAGGTTAGATCTAACGGGTGCCGGGCAGCCACACTCTCGATGAGGGCGAGTATCGAGTAGTGCTTTTGTGTCTCAGAATATACCAATTAAATGCCTAAGGTTTGGTGACTTCCTATGTCGTGTCACATGTTAATGGCTTTGCAACCCATTAACAACCCTGATACCTACAGGAATACTTAATTTACATAAAAACTCATACCATTCTAAAACTTGATGAATACTTGAGTACGTGGGGTACTCAAGAAAAGCATGGATTATACTTGAGTACGTGGGGTACTCTAGAAGAATTTGAATCATACATGAGTACGTGGTGTACACATGAAACTGGATTTTATGAAAACTCGATTTATTCACAAAATATGTTTTCATACAAAGTATACAAAAGTGCAAAACAAAACGGCATGAATTCACACCAACATTATGTTGACGTTTTTCCAAAACTCACATGTATTTCAGGTAACTACGATGGATGTGCGCGTGGTCTTACTTATGCTCGTGGATGTCGCTTATGTTTGTCTTTAAATAAAGTGTAAACCTTTTAAGACAATGTTTTATGTTAACTCGCGATGTAAACGCTAACTTATGATTTCAAATTCTGGTATTTGAAGTTATTTTCATGAGCATGTAGTATGTTTACCTTTCGTATGCAATGAGAACCTTTCATGATCACACCTCGTGCTTCCGCCGCAGAAAGGGGTGTGACACCACTTGTGTCCACTTCATGGGAACAGGCTCTGGCCGTCCTACCCATGGCTCGAAGTGCAGCCATGAGTGCTCCTATGGGAATGAATTACATAACGTCACAAGAAATCCTTCAAGGTTTTCACCTAATGCCACAAATGATGCCACAATTTCCTTGGAAAAACTTCATCAACCAAGTGTTGGCCACCCACCAAGGCACCACAAATGGTAACCCGACTTCAAGAGTGGAAGAAGACCTCACCAAACCTTACAAGCCCAGTAATTTGTCTTGTTTTTCCCAACATATTGCCGATTATGACTTCCAAACCCGGATAAAGATGCCATCACACATAACAACCTATGACAAAACCTAAGATCCTAAAGACCACCTCCAAATATTCACCAGAGCGGCAAGAATTGAAAAATGGTCCAACCCCGAGTGTTGTCTTGTGTTTATGCAAACCCTCGTAGGGTCTACATGGATATGGTTTAATGACCTTCCTGAATGAAGCATTCGAACCTCTAATGATCTCAGCAAAGGTTTTCTAGCCAACTTTTCACAACAACGGAGGTATGTCAAGGATGCCACGGTAATCTTCCAGATAAAGCAACGCGATGATGAGAGTCTTAGAGACTTCATTGAAAGGTACAAGAAGGATGGATTAACCTATGTAGGTGCTGATGAAAAAATGAGGGTGGCAGGGTTCATGAATGCCATCACCTCCAAGTACCTTACAAGAGATTTCAATAAATTCCTGCTTAAAACCCTTGAGGAAGCACTCGAAAGGGCTGAAGCCCACATCCGAGGAGAATAAGCAGTTGACATTAAAGAGCAAAGAAAAAGAGCTCCTAGTAGGCGAAGCACTAGTCCCAACAGGAAAAGAGGAAACTTTGGTTCCTATGATAAATGCTCTAGAAGCTCGGATTCAAGGAGACCTGGAGGAAGGAACCCTTAAAGCCGAGAAAAGGCTATAAGCTTCACAACTTTGACTAAGACTCCACAAGAGATCTTGGCAACCGAAGAAGTGAAACATAGCTTCCGACCTCCTGGGCCATTGCAAAAAAGCAAGAGGAATGAAAACTCAAACCAATGTTGTGAGTTTCATGAAGAAAAGGGTTACCATACAATGATTGCTTCCAACTCAAAAAGAGGATCGAAGTGGCCATCAAATCTAGAGAACTAGCCCACTTGGTTCAGCGGGTAAGAGACAAGATGGCCGAAGGAAAGAAAAAGAAGGAAGTGAACATGGTGGACTTTGAAGGAAAGGCTTCCCACAAACACCCTCGTCCGGAAGCTTGGGAACGCCAGTGTGTTTGCTTCCCACCACCAGACGGGGAATTACTCTCGAACCCTTTGGTGGTAGAAGTTAAAGTGGGTACCATCAAGACAAACACAGCTTACATTGACACTGGAGCAGCCATTGAGATCATGTTTGAGAAATGTTTCAACCATCTCAGCAATAACGAATGTTCCAAGCTTCAGTAGTCTGAATCTTCCATCAAAGGTATAGCCAACATACCCATCAAGCCTTTAGGCCAAATAACCCTCAGTGTTTGTTTCAGTGAAGGAAAAATGGAACAAACCAAACAACTCACCTTCGTGGTTGTAGGATCGAGTATGATCTCATTAAGGAGTCAATCTAAGCTAGAGCCTGCTAAAAATGTGGCGGAAACACATTCAAGCATGATACTAAGATGTACGGTACAGAAATGAGTAGAAAACAGACAGGTCTTCACTTTAAACACTTTTACTTTCACTTGATAACGATTGCCAGAAGGTCAACAGTTCGACGTACAATCCAGGACAACGTTACAAATGAAAACTACACAGGGGTATATATAGTAGACTGGAACCGCTTATGTGACATGTCCACATAAGCGATCCAGCTTGGCTCGCTTTTGTGGACAAGTGTCACAAAAGCGGTCCAGCATACAAACTTTTGTAATTACATTTTCAACCCCTGAACTATTACACAATAACCTATCTAGACCATATACGTTAATCTAACTTTACAAAGACGCAGGCTTTAGACATTATGCACCAACAAACTCCCCCTTGGATGAAGCCGCAGTCTTTGTCTAGAATATTGGTCTTCAGGTAGCTGCTTTGTAACTTTCTTCACGCCCTTTAGGCTTCCTGCTCAGAGCAACTCTGATCTTCTCACGCTTTTGCTTCTCAGCCTTCTCTTCTTCCTGTTGTTTCATCAAAAACTTTCCTCTTTTCTCTTCCATCCTGCGATTTTCTCGTTCACGTTCACGTTTAGCTTTCATCTTCATCTTTTCATCCAATACCCACCAAGACGACTTCCACTTGTTTTCGGAATTAATTCCTTTTTGAAAACACAGAGATACCACACGCTGGAACTGTTGAGCTTGATCTATATCTTCTGCTTTATAACGTATCTTGTTAATAAACAAGCATTCGATGTCTTTTGCCGAACAATTCACCAGCCACATCGGATCATAGATACGAATATATCTCAACTCATTATCAGCTCTGTATGTGATGATAGCTTCAGTTGTAAGACAGCTATACACCCAATCAATAAACCCTTTGTAAAAATCTTGTTCCATTTCAGGCATAGGAATCGTCGTCATGGTTCTTGGAGGCTTTACCTTCAGAATAGTTTCCTGTACACCAGTTTCAGGATCTATTCTTTCAACTCTTCGTGGACGATGAGGTTTCCATTTCAGATAACCTCTGAGATTCTCGTATTTGATATATCCCCACATTGCTTTATCATTCTGTCTCACCTCATATTCCAATGTTCTCACCTGAGATAACTCATCTATATCCCACCAAGGTAATGACATGATGTCATATAAGCGTTTAAAGTACTGGACACCAAATTCTCTTCTGACTGCATAGGCGTTGACCTGAGGAAGAAAACCCCAACTGATAATATCGCCAAGAGAAATAGATCTATCACGTTGAAAAAACTTCAAAGGTCTCTTGAACTTTCTTTCATGACCGTCTTTAAACCATTTTGAATGATCTTCTTTTTCAACATTTGATTGCTTCACTTGTTCAGCTTCTTTTCTCAAACATTCGAACACATTTTCATTTACAGCTTCAGTCACTTTTTGACGTAACTCATCTCTGTTTTCAGCTGCGAAAAACTCCATTAACGTTGGAAGTTTTGATGTATCTTCAGAGACGTCATCATTATCAGAACAATCCTCTACTTCAACCCTATCATACTGATCTGCATCCTCAACATAGTTATACTTGTAATCTTTCTGTTTATTGATGTCAAAAGATTCCAGATCAGCTTCAAGATCAATTGGATTCTCAGGGTTTACATCATTTAACATCTCCCTATATACATCTAGACATAAGAACAGGGGTTCGTGATGCTCTACAATCTGATTCTTGCTCGACTTCCCCTTTTCCCCAGCTTCACCACTTTCCTCATTTACTGTGTTGTTCAGCAAGTCTTCAACGACTTTTTCTTTTACATCTTCAGTAACTCTCACACCAGATCCTCCTGCAGCGTCATCATCATCATCATCTTTCGAACTATGACTGCTTGCAGAATAAACAAACTCTTCCTCATCATCATCTTCATCATCCTCTTCTTCTTCGTCACCAATTAGCTTTGGCGATTTAACTTCTTCTTCAGTTATACCCGGAACAGAGGATATAGGCACTGGATTATCAACCACCATTGAAGGCACAATCGACATAACAGAACTTCCTTCAACAGCTTTACCTTTTTCTTTCATTTGTCTTTCAACTTCTGCTTTACGTTCAGCACGAAGATCATCCAACTTCAATTCTTCATACTTCTGTTCCACAGACGTCTCCAACATACTTTCCACAACCCTATTCAGCATGTAAAACTTATGTTCATGTAGTGCTTTAGCAGCCATAAGTTCTTTGTTCTTCAATTTATAGTACTCGTTCTCACTTTCCCGACGACTCTTCTCCTCTTCTAACTCAGACACTCGACCTTTCAAAACATCAATTTCTGTCTGATCAACTTCAATCTTCAACTCCATCACTTTAATTTCACCTTCTAATCTCTGCACCTTTCCAGCAAGAAACTTTTCTCTTTCAGAAATTCTTTCACATTCATCTTCCAATCTTTTGTTTTCTGCTATCATCTCATCAATTCTCTTTTCCAACTTTAATACTTGAGAATTGTTTGCAAAATCAAAATCAACATCCAGCAGATTATCATGTGGTATTTCAAGACCTCTACTTGAAGAACCATGTTGTGTTTGAGCAAAAGGAGGTGTACCAAAAAGATTTTGTGAAGAGTAATATTGTTGATGTGGAGGTGGTGATGGTGGAAACAAAGGAGATGGTTGTCGTTGTGGAGTAGGTTGTTTTGGTGATTGTTGTGGTGTTGGTTGTCTAGGTGGTGATTGATGGATTGGAGATTGTGGAGGTGTAGGTTGTTGTGGAGGTGTAGGTTGACGAGGAGGTGAATGCAAGATCTTTTGAGGACCTTTTGATACTCTAATCTTTGACACACTCTTCTTTCGACCAACAGCTTTTCTTTTAATTCTTGAAGTAGACTTGGAAGCTGAAACATGTTCCGGAGAAGGCATATACGGTTCATCCTCCTTTTCTGCTCTCTTCCTCTTCCTTAACAACTTTTCTTTCTCCAACTCCTCTCTCATTCGTTTTTCACTTTCTCTTGTATCGATCATCTCAAAATCAGACATACTAGATGAACTAGTCGTGTCTTTGTCTACATCGTCACCTTCAATATCTTCTACTACCTTCTTTTTCTGAATCTCTGACGTAACTGTATGCACAACATCATCAACAAAATCAGGGTTAGATGTGAACGTATCTACGTTGATTTCTATATTATGAACCATTTCTTGTTCTTTTTCAATGTTTGCAGCAACATCTTCGTCAGATTCATCTATCAACATTGTCTGAGCCTGTTTCTTTCCTTTCTTCTTTGACTTTGACGACGAACCTTCACCCTCAGCTACAGGAGTCGCAAGTCTACGTCTTCGTCCCGACTCTTTCACAAACCATTCATTCTTGATTGGTTTGAAATCTTGAATGATTTTCAATTCAACAGCGTACATTGCTTCTTTCTTTTCCTTTTCATTTCTCCAGTCTTGATGATTTACTGGATCAGGATCCACATAACTTGCATCTTTAAGTAATCCGAAGTTTTCAATCACCAACTCCGGTTCTGGATGATGAGGATGGTACTTGATCAAGTTCTTCAAAGAGAAGTTAGACATATGTGACTGAACAAGAAGATCATCTTTAATGTCTCTGTCAATACCAGGATACGCACGATCTATCATCATTTGAACAAAGCGTGGATACTTCCAAACTCTAGCTTTTGAAGTTATATTTTCCGCCATGTAATGAAACACGATGTGCGAGAAGTTATATTTCTTGTTTAACACCAAAGCAGTTAACATATTCATCTGATAATCCCTCATTTGATCATAACTTCCCTTTGTGTGACTCAGGGAAATCAGAATACAATGTATCAGAAACTTGAACGACTTCTGGAATTTAGACTTCAAATAATTTCCAGTATTCAGCGTGCTTCTATAACTCAATCTCAGCATACACCCTTTCACCATCTTCTCTGGAAATCTTGTCGGATAATTGGCTTCATCAGGAAAACTCATAACTTCTCTAACCAATGCTTCGGTCACCAGAATAGTCTCTATCTTTCCATTTACTTCCACTTCCGCTGAAATCACCTTGTTGGCATCATCATATTGTGCACTGTTCCAGAATCTGCTGATATGTGATCGATACAATGGCCTCTGTTCTGTCATGGCTTTCTTTACGGGAATGCGATCCATATAGCTCAGAATACTGCTAACTTCAGAAAGCAGTGGACATTTCTTCACATCCAAATCCACACAACTGTTATGGACTGGATCAAACAACACGTTTGTAGAAGCCTGCACATATACAACAGAAATCAATACTTAGAAAGTTTTGAACTTATGAAACTGACCAAAAAGCGATCCCATATAAGCGATACAAAATCATTTCAACCATAAAAGCGGTTCATGATCTAGTATTTACACAAAAAGCGATCCGCCCCTGGTCACATAAGCGATACATCACTAAGATGCCCTAAAAGTGATTCCAAACGTTGTTCAAATGGGCGGTCCTACCAGGTTACACATAAGCGGTTCACATATGGCACATATAAGCGGTCCACACCAAGTACATAAGGGCGGTCCACAAATGTTCACAAACACGATACTAAACATGAACTATGAGCGGTTCACAGATTGTACTTATGGGCGATCCTAGAATGTGACTTATGAGCGATTCAAGAAAGGACACAAGAGCGGTCCTCAATCAGCTGTCTGTACAAGCGACTCTAAACACAAAATCATGTAAAACACTTCTAAACCCTAAAATTGATTCTTTAATCAGATTTTTCATGCAATTCCGATCCTAAGGGTATCTTTTAACCTATACAATTCTATCTAAAACACCCTAGATCTACGTTCTAACCTAACAAACTATCGACATCCCATCAGACGATCAAATTGAAACAATCAGCACCTATCAGTATGTTCATTATCATCAGAAAATTACAAACCCTCTATCAATTTACACATATATGCTGTTTAAAAACACAAAAACACGAATTTATCATATGAACATGCCGACAGTTACAATTCACAGCTTTAGGATTGAAATTGAAAGGAAACATACCTTGCCCATGATGTAAAAGATGATAATCTATCAAAAGTACACGAAATCAGGGCTCAAATCAGCTAAAATCTTGATGAAAACGAAGAAACAAGTGGAATCGCCCCAGAGACAAATCACGTATGAGCGGTTTAGGGTAATGGTAGAATAAGCGGGCCCTGTTCTTTATATATGAGGGCTTGAACCGCTATTTCGTCATACCCTATGAGCGGTTCACACTGTAATTTTTCACAAGAGCGGTCCATAGATGTCATAAAAGCGACCCACTCTTAACTTTTTCAAAAAATACAATTTTTAATCATTTTTCAACTTGTTCGTTTTCACATGCTGGCACCCAGTTGACCAAGTCCAAGTTAATGACCTTGGAACAACTGATTGATCGTCCAAGTCCAAGTTAATGGCCCTGGATAATCAGATTTATGAAATACTTTGTCGTTTTGTTCTAAAAGTAGTTCAAATTAATGAACTTTTGACTTTTCAAATACTTTTGCACAAATTTTCTCACAAACATCATACCAGATCTTGTTGCAATCACAGCTTACCCAAACCTCATCAAATACCGACATGTTCAGCACACAGGCTTTGATCTTCCAATCCCCAGTATCAGTTGTCGAAACTAAAATAAGAAAAGAAAATCTTTTTGGGTTTAAAGCTGTACAAACAAAAATATATACACACACTAATTTTTTCGAGCGTGTTAAGGGATCATATCAGCTTCCGACAGAACACAAGCACCGTTAAGCTTATTTCATTTTAAACATTTAAGCAATTCGCGTTAATTGTCGGTATATTGGTCCATTTTAAATTCTCACAGAATTTTCAACCTGTTCGGGATACGTTAATAGTGTTTTAGAGACTTAAACGTCAACGAGTATTCCCACCTCAGTATATACTCCCGTATCCGGATCCCAGTATTCAGTCTTACAGGTGAATATACCACAACTGATATCTGTTAGGGGTAAATGCGAAACCGTGAGAGCTCAGGTCAGAACTTCCGTTCAGCAGAGAGATGACGGCTCGACTTTTCGGTGGGTCCCCTTTAGAGGATCTTTTGCATTTCAACAGCAGCGACTATCAATTTTATTGTTTCATCAGCATGCTGAGGGTGAAGCTTATATTTCAAAGCTTTTTGCAAAAAGTATTATCCGGGGACTAGGTCAGTATTTCCATACAGCAGAAGTCCCGGGATAATACCCCAGATATCACCGAGTATAAAGACCTAGTATCTCAGAATATGGGACCTTTCAAACAGGATTTCAGGGGTTACCTATATATCCTGGAGGTGTTCCCCACGAAAACGCAAGTTAAATTTAATTTATATCCCAAACTGATCTACTAATTTTGTAAGAACCTACCGGCACATCTTTAGCGAGATTGCTTAATTGCATTTTTCATTACATATCTTTAGCGTACTGTGCCTGTCTAGCTGATGTACTATCATTTCCCTATACAACACAGCTCTTTTTCATTTTTTAATGTTTTTGGATTTTTATGAGTTTATCATGTTTTTGTACTTTTCTGCGAATATCTCCCCCTAAAACTAAAACATATTTTTGTGTTTTTGTTTTAAAAAGAAAAGCAGAAAAAAAACAACTGTACAAAAAAAATTGACAACATGATACAGTTCAAGTCAGATCGCCGCCCAGCTCGGCTTCACACTCTATAACCCTCCCAGATTGCAGATTTTTTAACCCATTAATCTTCAAAAGATAATAAAATCTCTTTTTATCAAAAGGTTTCGTGTAAAAATCAGCTTTCTGATCATTGGTGCTCACATGTTCAATCCGTATTAGTTTCTTTTCATAACAGTCTCTAATAAAATGGTGACGGATTTCTATGTGTTTCGTTTTTGAGTGGTGAACCGGATTTTTCGTGACATTGATGGCCGCTTCATTGTCCACAAATATTGGAGTATCCAAGAATTGCAGGCCGAAATCGCGCATTTGCTGTTGAATCCAGAGAATCTGAGAACAACAGCTTGAGGCTGAGACATACTCTGCCTCGCAAGTAGAAAGCGCGACTGCGGTTTGCTTCTTGCACTGCCAGGTAACAAGCCGAGTTCCGAAGAACTGGCACCCAGCAGTGGTGGACTTGGCGTTCTGTTTACAACTACCAAAATCTGAATCAGCAAAACCAGACAATGTAAAATCACCCGAGCGAGGGTACCACAAGCCGATGCTTGGGCAACCCTTCAAATACCGTAGAATTCTCTTGACGATTGTCAAGTGTGATTGTTTCGGGTTCGACTGGTATCGTGCACACAAACATGTCGGGTACATGATGTCGGGCCTGGAAGCTGTAAGATACATCAACGAGCCGATGATTGATCTGTATAATGTTTCATCCAGCTTTACACCTTGCTCATCCGGACATATACCGTGATTCTGTGCCAGGGGGGTTGACGCAGGACTGCAATCTGTCATGTCAAACTTTTCCAGCACGTCCTTGACATATTTCGATTGATGAATGAAAATTCCGTCGGGTAGTTGTTCAACTTGTAACCCAAGGAAGAATTTCATCTCCCCCATCGAACTCATCTCAAATTTCTTCTTCATCACAACTTCAAACTCTTTGCACAGCTTGTCATTTGTTGAACCAAAAATGATGTCGTCGACATAGATCTGCACAATCAGCAAGTGGCCAGCTACTTCTTTTGTGAACAAGGTGCTATCTACTGTTCCTCTTGTGAACCCGTTGTCCAGCAAGTAGGTGGATAGTGTCTCATACCAGGCTCTCGGGGCCTGGTGAAGACCATATAGTGCTTTATCCAGCAGATACACCTTGTCTTTGTTTTGTGGATCTGCAAACCCCGGTGGTTACCCCACATAAACTTCTTCACGAATCTTTCCATACAGAAATGCCGATTTGACGTCGAGTTGATAAACTTTGAAACCTTTCCATGAAGCAAAGGCTAGGAAAATGCGGATTGCTTCGATTCTCGCAACTGGCGCATAATCTTCATAGTCTATCCCTTCCTGTTGGCTGAAACCCTGAACCACTAACCGTGCTTTGTTTCTCACCACTACGCCACGATCATCACGTTTACACTTGAATACCCACTTTGTTTTTATCAGCTTTTGGTTCTTCGGCAGATCTACTAATCTCCAGACGCCCAATTTTTCAAATTGTAGCAGTTCTTCCTGCATAGCATTCACCCAGCTGTCTTCGGTCAATGCTTCTTTGTAAGTCCTGGGCTCGATCTGCGAAATAAAACATTTATAATAAACTTCTTTTTGCATATCAGCTATATCAGAGTAAAAACAAGTAAATGCACGATCAATCTGGTGTCTCGTCTTAACACCGCTCTGTAGGTCGCCAATAATCTGTTCTGATGGATGGTAAGACAGTGTCCTCGGCATCACAGTATCTGGCACCACAACTTCCGAATCCAGATTTGAAATATCAGGATCAACGATTTGATCAACAGTCTCCTCTGCAATCTCATTTGGTTCCTCGTCATAGGTAGGAGCGGGTTCCTCCTCTGAGTCGTCAGAAACCTCAAATGATGGAGCTGGTTCCTCTGGTTCCTCAGGCGGGATGTGAACGGTTCCACTCGGTCCTGCTTCATCATCGTGAGTACCCACGGTGGGCATAGGAACTTCTATCGTTCTAGATTGTGGCTCTTGTAACTGACTCTGTTGATACAGGTACATGAGAGCAATTTCCTCCTCACTCGGCTCGGACGGTAGATGAAACGATTCCCAGAGTTTATCGTAGTCAAACAGGAATCTTTGTCCGGGAAGTTGTTGTGACGGTGTATGCTTTTGACAATCCACATGAAGAACCTGAATTACCTTCCCCAGACATGGTACAAACACCCTCTTCAATGGGCTGGCGTATCCTACGAAAAATCCTTCGTTTGCTTTTGCTCCGAATTTTCCATCAACATCGATGAACGTACATGGAGAGCCAAAAGGTTCCAAGAACTCAAGATTTGGCTTATAACGATGCAACAACTCGAAACATGTCTTTTTGTACTTCTTCACTGTCAACACTCTATTCAACGTATAGCAAGCTGCGGATACTGCTTCACTCCAGAAAAAGATTGGAAGCTTTGAGTCAGCCAACATCGTACGTGCAGTCTCGATCAGGGTTCTATTCTTTCTTTCAGCCACGCCGTTCTGTTGTGGAGTATATGGCGCACTAAACTCGTGAAGAATCCCTTTTTCGTTGCAGAATTCGTACATTTTGTTGTTTTTGAACTCAGTTCCGTTATCACTTCTAATTCTTCTGATCGGCAACTTGTACACTGTCTCCATTTTCTTGAACAAAACCATTAACGCCTCGAACGTCTCATCCTTCTTCTCCAAGCAAATTACCCATGAAAACCTTGTGTAATCATCCGTAACCACCAGACAGTAAGAATCTCCACTGATGCTTTTTACGTTGACCGGCCTAAAGAGATCCATATGCAATCTCTCGAGAGGTAACCGGATGGAATTGAGCATCTTTGTCGGATGAGATTTTCGTACCTGTTTTCCTTTCTTACAAGCAACACAATCATCAGGTAACTGAAAGTTTTTAACATTAACTCCTTCTACCAAATCGTTATGCACAAGAAAGTTCATTTTTCTAATATGTATGTGGCCCATCTTTCTGTGCCACATAATTGAGTCTTTTTCGGTTGCTTTGGCTTTTGTTACAAAACACTGTTTTTGAGGAGTTATTGATGTTGCAGCGCTCATATCTAAGATATACAGATCATTGACCCTAGGTGCGCGCAACAAAACTAACTCATCAGGGACTTTAAACCCTGGTTTTAAGACCAAACATTCAGTTTTAGTAAAGTGAACACTAAAATCTTTATCGCAGATTTGCGATATACTCAACAAGTTGTTGGTCAGCTCAACTATATAATTGACTTTATCAAACGAAATAATGCCATTGGTGAGCATTCCTTGACCAACTATCCTTCCACCTTGATTGCCGGCAAAACCCACATAGCTTCCATTAATTGCTTTCACATCATATAATAAAGCTAAGGATCCTGTCATATGCCGCGAAGCACCGCTATCCATAATCCATCGAGAGAGCACTGACTTGGGCAACTCCTGCAATCAAACCACTAACACATTAGTTAAACAATGATACCCACGATTTTTTAACCTCTGACACAGTACCAAAAATCACATCACATTTTTCATTTGTTTTAGGAAAACTAAATGTAACATTTGACTCAACTTTCTTCTTATCTTGTTTTACTTTGTTATGCAATTTTGGAAATTCCGACATGAACTTATCGAGTTCAAATTCACATTTACCCACATCATCTTTCACACATTGTGATTCATTTTTCAACTCGGTTTCCATCTTTTTAATCTCATTAGATGGTTTAGGTTTTGCGATCCATGATTGTTTTTCAAAAGTTTTCTCTTTAAAGTAAATTGTCGAAGTCTTAGGGGGTTTAGAGGACTTGCCAATTTCGAAGGTCGATTTTGGCCTGTCCTCCGACTTCAACCTTTCACCTCGTTTGAGAATTCGGATCGGCGAAACCATCACTTGCTTATCTTTTGTAACAATCGGTGATTTTGGTCGAGGTTTTTGAATGCATTGTTTTGAAAATTTGTTGTTTTCAACCTTAGGTTTTTCAACCTTCGGTTTCTCAACAACCTTTTTAGCAACAGTTTTTACCACAACCGGTTTCTCAAACACCTTTTTACACTGCTTTGCCATGTGGCCGACTTCATTGCAGCGATAGCATACACGTTTGTCATATTCGACAAATGTGCTACTCACAGTTTCTGCTTTCAGCTTTTGCGCTGCATTGAAGTCTTCCACGGCCTTTTGACTAAAAATATACTCCTTTTCGATCTTAGTACTCGGACCACAAACAAAAACATCATCAATTCTCTCTTTCGGCTTTACCACCTGTTTAGCCATCCTTTTCTCGAATCCAATACCTTTGTTCTTTAATTTGTTATCTCTGTTTTTGCCTTTACCCACCCCCTCTACTTTTTCTAGATTAGTAGAGCATGACGATCCAACTGACTTGTTCAGTTTTGCAAAGAAATCACTTTTCTTTAACTCATTTACGCTCAACTCGACCATCTTAAACAATTTCTGAACAGACTCAAACTTAACACTCTGAATTGGACACTCCGTGTTGGAATAAAGCTTGTCCGATCCAATCATAGTATAGGCTACCATAATCGAATCATCATCCGTACTTTTATCCTGGTTTGTCAAATAACGGTCTAAAAAATTTCCGTCTTCCTCAGACTCACTCCCGGACTCCACAGATTTTGTCTGTTCAGATTTTTCACTAACATCGTCCAACACCTGATCAATAACATTTTTGACAACCTGAGATGAGTTATCAATGTCAGATGCACTGAAAGTGATATCTATGTTATCAGGTAAATCATTCTCAATTGTTTTCAGTTTTATATTTAAAGCCGCTTCCACCCCATCTGGATATTTCTGTGTGTAATGATTCCACATTGGGGGTGGAACGCTGTTAAAGGCGGGTTTAGCATGTGGCTGTTGTGGTACTATTTGCTCTAAGACATAAGATGATGCCACATAACTCATCAGTTTCTTATCAATTCTATCGTTTTCTATTTTCGTCAACTCAAGCTGTTTTCGCAAAGATGCGATTGTATCCAAATGAAAGTTTACTTCTTTCTGTTTATCGAATAACGTTGATTGAGCCAGCTTTGTTGCTTTGTCATTTTCAAAACTTTCTTTTTGTATGATTTTAATCGACCTAGATAAAGTGTCATAGGCTTCTTTTAATTGTTCTAAATCAAATTTCATCATATCAGCATGTTGTTTCAAGTCTTGATACATAGTGTCTTTCACAAGACACTCCATGCACGTTTGTGAACAACGTTGACACGGTGTATCAAGAATCGGAACTTTTTCACCTAAAGCCTCATTCTCACAAACCATGTTACCGACTGGAATTGACTCTGACTCAGACACTTTGACCTTGCTGATTTCAACAGCTTCAGTTTCCTCTAAACCAGACTCTTTGTTAACTGACTCTGGAACAACTGAGTCTACCTCTTTCAGTTTGCTCATAAGCGCTTTATCTGCTATCTCCTTCAGATCTTCCTTCGTCATCTCTTTTGACACGTCGATTATCTCCACAACTTCATCTTTCTTTGCTTCGAATCTCGGACATGTACCAGTTCTTGGGTCTTCGAAGAAATCTGCAAAAGTATCAAACACATTAGGAGAGAAGATAGATTTCATAGTGTAAATAAATTCCTCCCTTTGATATCCGAAACTAAGATCATCAGATACAACTTCTTCAGCTTTAGCAGAATCTTTCACGGAATCTTCGGTAAAAGTTTTCAGAATTTCTTGATTAACGCTTTCAACAACTACTTCACTCCCAATCTCAGGAACAGACTCAACATTCTCAGTAACTGTTTCTTCAACCACCTCAGAATCAGAATAAGCAACATCAGCAGCTTTTCCATCACCATCTTCAGAAACTACGACTTCCTGCTCAGCATCTGACTCGGTAATCTCTGTCACTTTAGCCATCATCGCTTGATCATCTTTTCCAGGAATGAACTTATCCCAACTAAATCCGGATGCAGCTTCTTCATCATCCTGATTTACTATCAACGCTTTCTCAGGTTTGTTTTCGATCTGAGGTCTTTGAACTGCAGGCTGTTGGTTTGGACGATGATATATAGCTTGCTTGTAGTAATCGTTGGTGAATGGATTCTGATGATTCTTGACTTCACGATTAGGACATTCCCTCTTAAAATGACCTTTTTCTTTACATTTGAAGCAGGTGACTTTGCTTTTGTCAAACCCCAGCTTCTGATCCGGTCCTGACAAACTATTCCTTCCCGTGATCTCCATAAAACGCTGAGCTCTCCGTACCAAACTTGCCATTCCCCACTTGATATCGATCAATTCCAGCTCCTCCGGGTCTATTTGATCGTAATCCTCTTTGGTCATGTCAGGATTTCCGATCTTGCCCGCAACCAACCCTTCATACGCCTCCAAGACCGATCCCAATAAAGCAATATGTTGTTTTGCTACAGTTTCAGTAATCTCATTACCATTTTTGATGTTGATTGCTATATTACAATGCACTCCAGTCACGACTGTTTGTTGATTCGATCCACTTGAACTTTGAGGAGAATTATCTGAAGCTTTTGCGTTCGGCTCATAACTTGCAAATTTTGTAGTTTGATTTGTCTGATATGCGTTCGGAGTAACAGGAGAACTACTATCTGCACTAAAACCCGTATGAATTTTTGGACTTTGAATGTTTGTCATTGCAGGACTGCTCTTGAAGTACAATGAGACATCTTGAGGTATGTTTGTTGAATTCATTTTCTTAATCTTCACTAACTCTAGTTCATGCGCCTCTATCTTTTCAATAAAATCACTCAAGCTGTAAGTGATAAAATCAGTACTATTCTTCAGCATCATTAAGTATGTACCCCACTCATCGTAAGGAAGAGCATCGCAAAGCTTATCAATCCATTCTTCGTTTGTTTTTACAACATTCAAACGTCTCATCTCCAACACTAAATGACAATATCGTTCGATCAGCTGTTTCGTTGATTCACCTTTTATCCCAGTAAATATATCGAACTCCTTTTTTAGCAACGCTGTTTTGCTCTTCATCATCGACCCATACCATTGAACTTTTTCTCCAGTGAATACCATATCGATGCAGAGGTATCTTTATGCTGTAAAAGCACTAGGATATCTTCTTTTATAGCTTGCTGCAGGATGCTAATCATTTTCTTCTCAGTCTTAAATTCTACCTGCTCTATATCTGTTAAGCTTGCAATTGATTTCTTACCCCCCACCCCGTCTTCTGGAGCTACATATTCTCTTTCAATCTTGATCCAACTCTCCAAATGATTGGCTTGCACCCAGTTCTTAAACCTAACTGACCATCCCGAGTATTCGTCTAAACTCATTAATTTTGGAGGTTTCTGCATCGTGCCCAATTCATTTTCAAGATTTACATTCTGCAAAATGTTGGTTTGGCCTTGAGTAGCACTTACACCTGAAAACATGTTGTAGAAGTCTTGACTATCCATTTTCTGATTTTTCGAAAAATTTTCAAACACAGACACAATAAGCGATCCAAGAACTTTGCACTAAAAGCGATTCAGAGATTGCACAATAAGCGATCCAAAATTTGCACTAAAAGCGATCCAGAAACTTTGCACTAAGAGCGATCCAGAATAACCCAATAAGCGATCCAAGATTGCTTGAAAAGCGATCCAAGATTGACCAATAAGCGATCCAGAGGTGCCTGAAAAGCGATCCAAGATTGACCAATAAGCGATCCAGAAGTGCCTGAAAAGCGATCCAAGATTGACCAATAAGCGATCCAGAAGTGCCTGAAAAGCGGTTCAGAAGAACGATCCAACACCCAAAACAGCCATTTGGAGCGATTCACAGTGTATGAATAAGCGGTCCTGAAAAGCGGTTCAAGGAAATTTGTATGAATAGGCGGTCTAGAAAAGCGGTTCAAGGCTGACGTCAGAGCAGTCCAAACTTTACGAGTGTTTTTGACCAACTTTTAATCCGAATTTTTGTCCGAAACTTTCAAGGGTTTACAATTACTGTGTTTTGTACCTACTGTCCAAAATTCAGGTCATTTTCACCGCTAAATCAGTCCAGTTCTGAAAATGTCTCAGAAAACTACCTCGTATCTGGCAACTAGCTTACAACTGGCTCTGATACCAATTGTAGGATCGAGTATGATCTCACTGAGGAGTCAATCTAAGCTAGAGCCTGCTAAAAATGTGGCGGAAACACATTCAAGCATGATACTAAGATGTACGGTACAGAAATGAGTAGAAAACAGACAGGTCTTCACTTTAAACACTTTTACTTTCACTTGATAACGATTGCCAGAAGGTCAACAGTTCGACGTACAATCCAGGACAACGTTACAAATGAAAACTACACAGGGGTATATATAGTAGACTGGAACCGCTTATGTGACATGTCCACATAAGCGATCCAGCTTGGCTCGCTTTTGTGGACAAGTGTCACAAAAGCGATCCAGCATACAAACTTTTGTATAATTACATTTTCAACCCCTGAACTATTACACAATAACCTATCTAGACCATATACGTTAATCTAACTTTACAAAGACGCAGGCTTTAGACATTATGCACCAACAGTGGTAATCAACATTCCCTCCAACTATGATGTTATCATAGGAAGGCCATGGCAGAGTGTGTTCGAGATGGCAGTTTCAGTTGGTCAAGGCACTGTGAAGTTTCCTACTGAAAGGGGGATAGTAGCCCTTCAACCTACCCAAGAAGCTTTTTTGGTTGAAGGAGAGAGTTCAAAGAAGAATAAAGAAGATGAGCAAGGATGGATTATAAACCAAAAATATCCTCAACAAAGGATAAGGGTAAATACCAACCTTACTGAGGACACTCCCTCCTATCTCAAAAAACTGCTCTTACACAACATTGACATCTTTACATGGTGTCCTAAAGACATGACTGGTATCCCTAAAACATTGCTGAACATGAGCTTAAGATTCCCCCTGATGTGAAACCCATTGTCTAAAAAAAGAGAAGCCTGGCCCTAAACAGAAGCCTTGCAGCCTGTCAGGAGGTTGAAGGGCTTGTTCAAGCCGAAATCCTCTAAGAAGTCAAATACCATTCTTGGATAGCCAATCCAGTAATGGTTCGCAAACCTGATGGGTCCTGGAGAATGTGCATTGACTTCAAAGACCTAAATAAAGCATGCCCAAAGGAGTGCTACCCGTTACCTGAAATAGACCTTAAAGTTGACTCGCTCATAGGCTTCCCATTCAAGTGCTTCCTGGATACCTACAAGGGTTACCATAAGATCCAAATGAAAAAGAAGACGAAGAGAAAACTGCATTCCACACCGATAAAGGTATATTCTGTTACTAGAAAATGCCTTTTGGTTTAAAAAATGCAGGTGCCACTTATCAACGTCTAGTGGACAAAGCGTTCGCCGGGAAAATTGGCAGGAACAAGGAGGCCTACGTTGATGATTTGGTAATTAAGAGCAAGGCAAAAGGTCAAATGCTTGATGGCATACAAGAAACTTTCCGGATCCTGAGAAAGATTAAAATGAAGCTTAATCCGGTCAAGTGTTTGTTTGGTTTCGAAGAAGGCAAGTTTCTGGGGCACATTGTGGGAAAGCAAAGCATCAAAGCCAATCCCAATAAGGTCAAAGCCATCCTTGACATGAAAGCCCCACAAAGCAAAAAAGAAGCGGAAAGCTTGCAGCCTTGAAGCGTTTCAGGTCAAAGTTGGCAGAGAAGTCCCTAACTTTCTTTAAAACCCTCCAGGGGTGCACCAACAAGAAAGACTCCTGATGGACTGAAGAAGCAGAGGAAGCCTTCAACCAAATGAAGCAACACTTGGTTTCACTCCCAGACATTGCTACCCCAAAAATAGGAGAACTGATCTCTGTCTATCTTTTAGTTGCTAAGGAAGCTATAAGTGTGGTTCTGACCATTGAACGAAACAAGGTTCAGGCTTCTTCAGTAAAACACTAAAGTTAGTAGAGATCAAGTATCCTCCTTTGGAAAAACTAGCCCTAGCCCTAGTCAAGACGGCTAGAAGGCTTCGAAGATATTTTCAAGCACACCCTATACAAGTGGTCACTGACCAACCCATCAAGAGTGTGCTTGAAAAACCAGAAACTTCCGGATGGCTAGCCAAATGGGCCATAGAACTAGGTGAACATAACATCACCTACGTTCCAAGAAAGGCCGTGAAGGCTCAAATCCTGGGCGATTTTATCTATAAAGTTCCCAAAGAAGCCACAACGGAAGTTAACACCACTTCTGTTGAATATTCTTACCCCGATACCTGGAAGCTTTTTACCGACCGAGCTTCCAGCATTGAAGGGTCAGGGGCTGGACTAGTCTTAATCAACTCTAAAGGGTTAGAATTTACATATGCTCTTCGGCTTGAATTTTAGACAACTAATAATGAAGCTGAGTATGAAGCATTGATTATTGGGCTCAAGCTGGCCAAGGAAATGCGTGTTGAAAAGCTTCAAGTCTTCACAGACTCCCTACTCGTTTCAAGCCAAGTGAATGACAACTACACAACAAAAGAGCCCAACATGAAGAGGTACAGAGAGAAATGAAGGAACTCATGAGTATGTTTCAAGCATGTGCTATCAAACAGGTTTCAAGATCTCAAAACAAGAAGGCTGATGCACTAGGCAAGCTTGCACCCCTTACATTCGCTCATCTCACCAAGAAGGTACTAGTTAAGGTGTTGAAAGCACCATCTATTCAAGAACTTGAAGTTCAAGACGAAATCACCAAAGAAGGGCCAAACTGGATGACTTATATTATCAAATTCTTACGAAATGGTGAGTTGCCTGATGATCAGACATAGGCTGAAAGGGTTCGCATCAAATCAAGGCAATATGTGTTGCAAGGAGAAATCCTTTACATAAGAGGTTACCTCGCACCACTACTCCGATGTGTTGGCCTAGAACAGAGCCAGTATCTGGTCAAGGAAGTCCACGAGGCAATATGTGGGGCTCATTATGGCCCAAGGTCGGTAGTTTCAAAAATGATGAACCTTGGATACTTTTGGCCTACTATGTATCAAGATATTTTTGAACAATTATGAAAGTGTGAAGCGTGTCAGCTACATGCCTCAGTACCTAAAAGCCCCAAACATGATCTTGTTCCCATATCCTCAGTTTGGCCATTTCACAAGTGGGGAATGGAGATTGTTGGTCCATTCCCACCAGCCAAGCGGGGAGTCAAATTTTTATTAGTAGCTGTGGATTACTTCACAAAATGGCCGGAAGTCAAGCCATTGGGAAAGATCTCAGGAAATCAAGTCATCGATTTCGTGTAGGAAAACATAATTTGCCGCTTCGGGCTTCCAGGGGTGCTGGTCATAGATAATGAAAAACAATTTGTTGAGAAGCCTTTCAGCTCATGGTGCAAAGAATTCCGGATAACATAAGTGTTCAGCTCGATTGCCTATCCTCAGTCGAATGCCTAGGTTGACAGAATAATTCGAAGCATCGTGGAAGGGATAAAAGCTAGGATGGGAATACATGGTAACAATTGGCTCGAAGAACTTCCCAGCGTCTTATGGGCAATCCGAAAAACCGAAAGAACAAGTCACCAGAAAACACCTTAGAGCTTAGTGTTTGGATCGGATGTTGTCATCCCAACGGAGATAGGAGTTACCACACAACGAACGTTCAACGTCGACCTTGAGTTAAACAAGACGGAAACCATGTTGAACCTGGATCTCCTAGAAGAAGCTCGTGACCAAACTGCTATAAGTGAAGCCAAATACAAGCAAAATTGGAATCTTACTACAACACGCGGGTGAAACACGAACGATTTTAGCCTAAGGACTTGGTTCTTCGAAACAATGAAGCAAGCAAGAAAGAGAATCAAGGCAAACTTAGTCCTAAATGGGAAGGACCATACACCATTCTTGAAGCTCACAAAGGAGGGTCATACAAGGTAGCCAATGCACAAGGCAAAAAGCTTCCTCGCAATTAGAATGGCAAAAACCTTAAAAGGTTCCATGTGTAGACAAAATGTCTTTAGTGTTAAAAAATTATTCTATCTTTCCCTTGTAATTGAAGCACCTTTCAATGAATGAATGAATGATGACATTTTTTACCAAAACTTGTCTGTGTATCCTATAATCAGGTTGAGAACCTAGCAAAAAACTCCATGACAGGGGCCATGTAAGGGGATGAGCTCCCAGGCCGTATCACTCAATGGGTTCAAGGGTTAAATGAACCTATATAAGGGCTGAGTTCCTAAATCAATACAACTCCATGGGACTTAGATAAATCTTTAACATGTCTCATAGACAGGTCTGAACAGCCTACACCAACTATTCCTTAAGCCTCAACAACGGCTTACGAAATAAAAAGACACCAACTAGTGTCATAAATAGGATAGGCAATGTGTCTTCTTGTTTAAAAATACTTTAAGGCTAAGTGACTGCAGCACTGAACCCTTCAAGGTATAAGTAGCAAAAGATGCATAACCAAAAACAAAGGCAATCACAAAGTTACTAAAACACAAGGGGACAACGGAACAAAATAACACAAACATAAAGTTTTAAACATACCATAGGGCCATGAAGGCCATTAACCTACAAATTGTTCATAAGCCTTGAAGGTTGCAACCACCTAAGGGACCTAAACGCTTCCCCAAATGAAAAAAATGTTTAAAAACCTTAACATAACCTTGTTTAAACTTGCTAAGAAAGCTACGAATAAATTGTTCAAGGAGTAACATCAGAAGAAGTAGGTTTTGAAGCTCCACCATCTTTCACTCCTGCATCACCTGCCTTAGCCTTCTTGGCCTTCTTCACCTTCTTAGTTTTCTTCCGAGCAGCACCTGCTATCTCTGAAGCTTCAAGGCTTGTCTCTCTAGAACCCTCAGCACCATCTGAGAAGGTCTCCCCGCTATCAATAGAGTGAGAACACTTCTTGGACATAGATTTTAACACTTCAGCACACACGACCTCATTGAGACCAGAGGGTTTCAACTCCTGCAACACAGAAAGAGGCTTACCAAAGCAGTTAGAGAGCTCACCCACATAAGGGTAAGTCAATCGTTCCATCTTGAGAACGGATTCCTTGAAGACATTAAAAGCTTGACGTTGGAAGAAGGAAGATTTTTTTAAGGCTGCCCGGACTCGTGAGCCTTGTAACCAGCAACAAATCCCAGGTATTTTCCATGGTTAAGAAGTTTGGTATACACATCACCTAGGGCCGAGTTAAACTCGGTGGAATGCAGAAGGTAAGTAACCACCTGCTGGAATCTATGTTCAATGAGCCACTGGTTGTCGATGGTCGCTTGGGTAAGGGAAGCCTTCAACCTTCTTTCTCCTCCAGGAAGGCTTTCCTCTGAACGTCCAAGGCCTCCCTATAAGCTTTGACTTGCAACTTGTCCGCCTCTAAACACTTCCTCAACTCATTCATATCAACCTCATGCTTAGAGGTGAGATCAGCAACCTTCGACAGTAAAGTCTTCTCCTTCTCAGCAGAACCCTCATTTTCCTTCTTGAAGGCTGCCATCGAAGCCTTCATCTTATCTCTCTTCTTTGAAAACTCTTCATACTCATGTGTCCTCTTACGAAAATGAGACACCCCCTCAGGAAGCATGGAAGCAAAATTACAAGCACTCATCAACATGTGGGAAATCATTGAATCATAATCCATCGCTGACAAAGAAACCCAAACCATTGGAGGGGCAAAGTGGGTTAAAACATCTTCACAAACAGGTGAAGACCTGAAGTTGTCCCCAATCTTAACACTCCAATCGGGAACATACATATCCCTGGGGTTGAGATCCGTTGAACCTTCCCTACTCTTCCCCGGAGAACCCTTTACAGTAGAAACAACAACCTTTTTACCCTCAGACTTTCCCTTCTTACCAACCACCAAGGGCAGCTCCTTACCCTTCTTCAATTTTCCCTAAGCTTCAACTTCCTGGTCATCTGAAACATCAGCATCATCACTAAGGTCAACTGGTTCAGAAGCAGAAGATTGGTTTGGTAATTTCAACAAATGGCAACTTGAACGGCGGGTAGAAGGCTTGGAAGAACCAGCCTTGGTGAAACCCTTCACATTTGGAACATTAACATATTTACCACCAGCATCCTCCCCTTCTATAGCTTCAGCATCTCCAAGAACAACATCGGAAGTGTCATCTGACTTGATAAAATCCAAAGCAGACATAACTATAACAGATGAACAAAGACATAAGAAAATTATGAACATGCAAGAAAACAGAAAAGAGGAAAGCAAAACATCATACCCTGATCATCCTCATATGCACAGGTTCTCGACATGGCTTATCCCACAAGACACTCACATCAGTCAAAACTAAAAGATGTTCAGGGAAAGGATGAAGCCGTGAAGGACATTCCCTAAGGGCTTTTAACTTCCAACCATCTAACTTAGATTCGGAGGGTTCAAGTTCATTTAAAACGGCATCAGGATGCCTCCAAACGAGTTTAAAGGTAACAATCGACTCTGAAACCTAGAAAAATCGGTCCTTCTAGGAACCGAGAGTGGTTACAGGAGACGAAATCAAACAAACATCAATATGGGGTGTTTCATAAGTAAACCAATCACAGCTTTTAGCCAAGCGAAAAAATCGTTGGAACATCAATGATGATGGGTCATAACCTAGTGCTCGACACAAAATCTCAAAATGTAAAACCCTAGAAAACCCATGAGGGTGTATTTGCCCAAAAGAAATTCGATAATACTCTAACAAGTTAAGAACAAAGATGGTAAACGGGTAATGGAGGTTGGAAAATACAAAATGATGACAACAAAGAGCAATAAAGCCTGGGGGACATTGATCGGTCGATTTATCTAAGCCTGGAGCCACCGGATTAAAGGACGAATCGATACCCCATTCTTCACAAAAGGCATCAACTTCCTCTTGTGTAAGCCGGGAATTTCTAAGCCCCATATCCTTCTTAGCACCCATGGCTCGGAAGGATAATCAAAGAAAACCAAAGAAAAAGAAGGAATGAAGAACTAACCTGGTAGATAGGCAGAGTAATTGAAGGGACTTTTGTTGAAGAGAGATAAAAATATGAGGCAGTTTTGATTTGAATAAAAGAAATAAAGGATATAATTAATACCTAGCGGTTATTATTACACCTAGGGAGAAAATAAAAACCGCCGCCTACAAAACTGCCATTAGTCACATCAACTGTCGCTTCAAAATTCAAATCTAGAAGTTCTACCGCCCATAACCCTGAAGCTGTAACCCTTCAAGCCTTGAAACCTTTGAGCCATAAAAATGTTGTTCAAAAGTCAGAAGCATTCAAGCTTACACCCCAAATACCTTTGACTTGGGGGGCTGATGACGTGGGTATCTCAAAGCTTAATAAACTGGTCAAAGTACAATATAGCTTAAAAGGTTGAAAGCCAAAAGGGTTCGAAAGTGAGTAGTTGTCATAAGCAGCAAAAGGAACAAGGTAGTGATCAGTCACATCAAGCTTTACATGTGGACTCTCCCATCCAGCAGCATTCAACGCATGTGGGAGAACATACTCTATTATCCGCAAATCAAAAGCATTCCATTAACCAAAATGGGTAAGTCCTCCACTGTAGTCACGAATCAAGGGTCAAAGGTTTCTTCTTACAGAAGATCCATTCTTCTATAAATTATAAAACACCTTGACTCGGATTTTACACTCCACATTTTCTTTTCTCTCTCTAGATTGTGTACTTTGCATAATCTATTCTTCACTTCAAATGTCACACCCTCAATTTCCACTTGCGGAGTACTACCGCGAGGCGTGTGACTGACCAGGATCATACCGATATTGAACAATATAATAATAAAACAGTTTTATCATAACTAATACGATTAGTGACCAAAGTCCCAAGTTCATAGTTTAACATAATAATTAAAGTCAACATCGGAAGCATAAGTTAACAGTTTAAAACAGTAGTTTAAAGTTCACAATTATTAATAGAAAACCCAACACGGGTTCATGCGGTCCCTACACTCCCCAGCTGCAAGCTCCTAAACCATCACTGAGTACCTGCAAAGCATGCAGTAGGGTGTCAACATAAAGTTGGTGAGTTCACGGTTTTGTCCAGTTTTAAATTCCATAAACTTGTGTTTGTTAAGTTACTCATTTATATCATGCCATGGGAAGCTACTCCATATGTAAGCTACTAAACTACGTAATACCGAATACCTTGCGACCTGTTGTTCCATTGTTGCCATGTTTGTCAATGTCTATCATCATTGACGGTTTGCCAAGGCCTATTAGCTCACTACCAATCCTATCTAGGCGCGATGTGAGGTTGGTGAAACCAAAATAGCGCTATAAACTAATATCCCGTTCGCCAGGCACCGACAACTAATCGGCATAGAAAGTGGGGACTTCGTGATAGAGTTTCGTTTAGTACACTTGTTCATGAAATATAAATAGTAATTAACCGTATTCCAAACCAGGAATAGTAAGCAATCCCAAACCTTGGAAAGTGTCGTTTGTTCCATTTCCCAACCACCGGGAACACATGCTTTTAGTAAAGTGTGTGAACTCACCTTGGTTTGCTAGACAGGTTATTTAGTTGTCAAAACAACTTTGGTCAACCACGTCCTATTATAGCTACCATGTCTAATTAAATTTGTATACAAGTATTCACGTATTCATGCAGGTATTCATACAAGTATCATGTTACACATACGGACCTCATACAGTTTTATACAACCAGCACAACAGTTAAACAGTAAGTCAGGCAGCCCAAAATATAACATGTGGTGTGTGGCCTAAACAGTTTATAGTCCAATACGGAAGTGCGCGGCTTGTTTATCATCTATTCAGTATACATGTGTGTAACAACCCGCACTTTCATGCGTTGTTACTACTCGCTATACTCGTTACGCCTAGCACCAGAGATTCGGATCATAATGTAACTATATCAGATATATCGCTAAATCGAAGTATAATCGGATAATTACGCATATTCTATCGCTATAACAAACCTATTTTCATAAATGATAACACTCACGATGATGATTGAGTGAGGGCTTAATCTACCCTCCTCGATAACCGTGAGGTGTCAAAACGTAAATAAGCAACGCTAACAAAGACTATCGGGTGAGTACCATGTCTCCAGCCATCGTGACGATGACGGCAACACGAGCAAGTAGTGCCCCGATAATCATTGTGGCACATCACATCGAAGAACGCACTCGAAGGCACGCGTAAATCGATCACCGCACCGAATATTGGTTATATAGATACGTATATACGACCCTTTTGTGAGTAATTATGATAAATAATTTAATAATAATATAAATATATGAAAATATGGCCCAAACAGTCGTAAACGCACCAAAAACAAGGATCGAAAGGCTTCCGTACGGACGGGCCAGCCAAACGGCTGGGCCAGTCAATCGAACGGACCAGCTGAACGGCTGGGCCGCCCGATCGAACGGGCCAGCAGATCGGCTGGGCCGGCCTATCAGACTGGACAGCCAACCGGCTGGGCCACCCAATCGAACGGACCAGCCGATCGGCTGGGCCGCTCGGACAGGCCAGCCGATCGGTTGGGCCGGCCGACCGAACGGGCCAACCGATCCGGGCCACCTTTCCTCCTTTCCCTCCTTCCTTGCCTATAAATACCCCCCCTTTAACCCCAAACACTTGTTGTTGCTGCTGCTACTCGACCAAGACGTTCCAGCCCCTTAATCTCCCGATTTCTCGCGATTCTCGTAAGTTTCTAACTCAAATCTTGTACTTCCTTAATCTATATGCATTCCTTCATCATTCTACCTTTCAAATCTCAACTTTTAACCGTGAAATCAACGGATTTAGAGTGTTCTAGGGTGATGTCACCATGGAGTTCTTCAAAGGTGATGTCATCCCATGAAGAACAACTCAGATCCGAATGGTTTCCATGCGATTTTACACAAATCTCGTCTAAATCTATGTTTTCCAATCAAGAAGTTATGGATTTGAGATGTTCTAGAGTGATGTCATCATGAAGTTCCTATGAATTCAAGTGTTGGCCGCATTCCACCAAGAACAACTCAGATCTAAGAAATTCCGCAATAATAATCAAGGTTTTCACATCAGATCTATACATAAAAACGGTAGAACCAGAGCTTAGACCGACCTTCTACTCATTCCTAGTGATGTGTTGGTCAAAGATCTGATTTCTAGCAATGCTACCACCAAGTACGGGTTAAACAAAGGAAAACCGTCAAGAACGGCAAGTCCTGATGGAACGGGGTGATTCTCGGCCGTTAGAACAGGTCGGAAATTGATGGGATTTCAGTTGTTTAACACGTCACAACAACGTCCCGACCAAACCACCGAAAACACGTGAAAATCGCCGAAAAACAGCTGGACAGGCTGGCCGATCGAGCGGCCCAGTCGACCAAGAGGTCTAGCCGATCGGCCAGGCTAGCCGATCAGATGGGCTGGCCGATCGAGCAGCCCACTCGATCGAGTTGACCATCCGATCGATCAGCCTATCCGATCGGACGGCCTATCCGAATGGGCCAACTTTCGATCTAACTTTCGTCCAATTTCGTGTATTCCGATACCGTTTAACGCGTAATCCAATACTCATGTAATCAGTCTGAAATCAGGGCATTCTCAGGCATCATCCCGTCAATCCAACCAAATACGCACTGTGAGTATACTTGACCCCTTTTTATCGAATTTTTGGTGTAACATACGTTCCTTATAAATCGAACTTATCAAACGAATGATTCAAATTGTCAATTTATCACTTGCGAATAACTGTTTGCATAGATATACGTGATGCTAGTTGCATGTATGCTAGGACTTATACTCGTGACGTCCCACCACGACAAGTATAGTACTATTGCGCCCGACGGGGTCTAGTTATGCCATCGAAGAGTCGAGCATCGAGGACTTAGCTGGTAGTATCAGTTTTGTGAGTATATATGTCGTGTATTACGTTTATGTATATGGAAATTCGCAGCACTTTTTAATCTATTATTCTACTACATATCAAACCTGTATACTCGCCAATACTTTTGTATTGACATTATTTTAACGTATGTTGCAGGACTAGTTGAAGCCTACATCAAATCAAGCTAGGAAGTCTAGAAACTCACCTAAAATCTAGGTTGTCGGATTTGGATTGTTCGAGAGGACAAGAAATCTGTGATGACTTATGTGATTATATTATTTGTTAGTATGGGATAACGAGTGTAATAAATATTATCGCAATATAGTTGTTATGGATTCTCTTGAGCAATCTGATTCGCCTAGTGCCGCACTCCGATGATTCCGCCATCGGTTGGGGTGTGACAGATTGGTATCAGAGCCATAACTATAGGGAATTAGGCAAGGTTCGACCTAGTCCGGGTCGATGTCTTAGAAATTGACCTAGTCTATAGTCTAAGCTGTGACACCCCAGGAAAACCAGTAAACGATACAACTTAACTAGCTTCCTCAGTAACCGCATGCTAAATTTCGGGACGAAATTTCTTTCAAGTTGGGGATAATGTGAGAACTCGAGTTTCCGAGATTCCACTTTCGCATTTATTGCATGTTCACTGTTTGTTTAGTTGCTTACTTACACAGTTTGTTTGCGTTGTAACTGTATACGTTGTGATTTGATAAAGTGTATTGTGATTGTTGCATGGTTATGTATTACTTTACGAATGATTGACAAATACATGAACTTGGTGATGAAAATAAAACAAAACCCCTTAACCCTAATCATTCTCACCAATTTCAATCATACGGCACATCAAATCATTCTCTCTACAATCATTTCTCTCATCATTCTTGGCTACACAAGTTCTCTTGCATCAATCTTGATCTTCCAATCCATCTAGAATCAATCTAAGGTAAACGTTTAATGATTGTTTGTTGTTAATCATTGGTTATTTGATTCATGCAAAACCCTAGTTCACCAAACAATGACTCTCTGGTTATTAAAGATTCTAATTGTTGTGAAATGGTTTAGGATCAGTTCTGTAATCACTTGCCTGATGTTAAGATGCCTGATATGTTAGAATTGTTTGATTGTTAATTAGATTACAACACTGGCAATGTCTGCGATTAGGGTTTTGATCGTAGTCTGCAACGTAACTGTTCTATTGAAAAAAAAAACTGTGATTTGGTTTTGAATACTGCTTGATTGCTAGTCCGAAGATTGTGTCAGGGTTTTGTGAAGTCACAAAATCTGAGGTTTAGGAAGATGCATGGTCCGAACTTTATGATGATGAAAGGTCCGAATTTTTGATAATGAAACACATGGTCCGACTTTGTAAAAGAGAGACATGGTCCGACTTTTATAAGTAATACTTGGTCCGAATTTGTCAGGGACTTGAGGTCCGAGTTTTTGCTTATATATATGGTCCGAGTTTTTGCTTATATATATGGTCCGAGTTTTTGCTTATATATATGGTCCGAGTTATTCTTATATATATGGTCCGAGTTCTTGGTTGATATGCATGATCCGAGTTCTGATTATTACGTATGGTCCGAGTTTTGTGGGGGGATTTGGTCCGAATTTTTGTGAAAGGAGAAACATGGTCAGACTTTTATAAGGGGGTGGTTGGTCCGACTTTTAGAAGGGGTGTTTGGTCCGACTTTTATAAGGGACATATGGTCCGACTTTTTGATGCTTGTATAGTCTGAGTTTGTTGTTGGTTCAGTTAGTGTCAACTCTGTTAAATATACGAACTTTGCTAAGCATGTACACTCCTGTTAAGTTGTTAAGTGGTTAACTTTATTTGTTGGTTAACTCTGTTAGTTAACTACACTGTCAGTTTATTATTCTTGTATGTTATAAACCCTGTTGAGTTATTAATTTCGTTGTTACTGATAACTCACAATTGTGTTATTTAATAACCACATTAGCACAAACTGTGAAAGACAATTATGTGAAGCATGAATGATATGAAGGTGACTATATGTTTAAGTGCTACTTGATGTTAACTATCCCGTACACTTAGAGATTTCGGTTTCATGTGGAACTTTATAAACTTGAACTGATTTAGTGTACGTGCATACTATAGGACTTGATTGATTATTTGTGAGCACTTAACTTAGCATACCGAGCAAACCAAGGTGAGTTCACACTCTTACTAAGGCATGGGATTCCCGGGGTAGGGAATGGGATTGGATGATTGTCTGTATTTACGATTGTTGTTGGGAATTATGATATACTGACCTCGGTTGGGAAAGGTCACATATAGATACTGCTAGACTAGTGATACATGGGGAAGCCCCCCACTACTCTTCGCACACATGCATGTAATGGCCGCGATACTAATACTGATCTTCGGACACATGCCTGGAATGGCCGCGATACTGATACTAAACTTTGCACACATGCCTGGAGGGCCGCGATACAAATAAAACTAGTCTACAATACATGGGAAACCCCCACTAATCTTCGCAAACATGCCTGGAGGGCCGCGATGTAATTATAACAATACATGGGTTACTAAACAAACAAATGTTTTACGATATGAAACACTATTACTAAACAACTCACTGTGAACTCGCTCAACTAGTTGTTGACTCTCTGTTACATGCCTTGCAGGCCGTTAGGTAACTTGGAGCTTGCACTGGGAGGCGCGGTCGTTGTGTACAAGGATCATGAATGCTTTGATTAAACATTTTGACATTTCATATTCATACTTATGTTGGGTCTATTTTTATGCTTCTGCTAAACATTGACATTGCATTTATGTTTTGAACACCTTTCATATTGGTTTGGTTAAATTACATTTACTTTTACTTATTACTTACATGTTCAATATGATTGGTGGCTTGATCCTGGTCAGTCACGCCTCCAAGCGGTGGTATTCCGCGTGTGGATTTTTGGGGGTGTGACAGATTGGTATCAGAGCCATTGGTTATAGAGAACTTGGTTTTAATATGGGGAAAACGTTTTTATTAAAACCAGACTATAACCAGTACAGTGCTCAACGATCCACAACGACGCTTCGCTCCACGTGCAAGGCTCAACATCATAGGTACTACTATTCATGTTACTTTACCTACTTGCTAGAATTACATAGAACTTTGCTCGTGGTATGCTTAGATTACATTGCTTACTATTTGTTATTGCTTGAGAACATTTGTGTGCTTGCTCTCTTCTGTCATCGCACTATTTGCGAACACTCCCTCACGTATGTTACCTTTGCTATGAAGATCATGGCTGGACGCATTAACTTGACACAAGCCCAGTTGACGGCTCTCATCAACGAACAAGTTGTTGCGGCACTTGCAACCGCACAAGCAGGAGGTATACCCTGCAGTCGTAACTCACACTAGGATCTTTAGATCCTACACTCCTAAACCAACTCTTGTGTTCAACCTTGTCATGTTCTTATATACACAACAGTTCAACACGCTCAGCCACCTGTTTGCACTTTCAAGAATTTCATGGACTGTCGTCCTAGCACGTTCAGTGGCACGGAGGGAGCAGTGGGACTCCTCCATTGGTTTGAAAAGCTCGAGTCTGTGTTTGAGATGTGTGAATGCCCTGAGGCTCGCAGGGTGAAGTACGCCACTGGCACACTGGAAGGAATTGCGCTGACTTGGTGGAATGCGCAAGTTCAACTTTTAGGATTGGCAGCTGCTAACGCTACTCCTTGGAACGATTTCAAGGAGCTGGTTAAACGGGAATACTGCACACGTGACGACATCCACAAGTTAGAAGTGCAGTTCTTTCATTTGAAGATGACTGGGTCGGAAATTGGGGCATATACTAAAAGGTCAAACGAACTGGCCGTTCTGTGTCCAACTATGGTGGACCCTCCTATCAGACGTATTGAGTTGTATCTCAAGGGGTTGGCACCAGAAATTCAAAGCCACGTGACATCGGCTAACCTTGCTAACATCCAGGATATTCAGCGTCTTGCTCATCGCCTCACAGATCAGGCAGTGGAACAGAACAGGCTGCCTAAACGTATCAGTGCTACTACTTCCGCTACTCCCAGTGACAACAAGCGGAAATGGGATGGGGATTCCAGCAAAGGTTTAGCTACAGCTCGGTCTCAGGTTCAGCAGCGCAAGACTGATAACTACCAGAGCATTGGTCAGCAAGCTTCGAGTAATCAAAGACAGGGTGGATATCGGGGAAATCTTCCAAGGTGCAATACTTGCAACAAACATCACAACGGCCAGTGCAACAAGGGTCGTTGTCAGCGGTGCCTCAAGATGGGTCATGAGGCTAAAGATTGTAGAAGCTCACGACCTGCAAATCAGAATCAGCAACAACAGCCACCTGCTCCACGAAACCAGCAACAACAACAGCAGCGAGGCAACAGAGGATGCTTTCAATGTGGTGCTGAAGGCCACTTCAAACGTGACTTCCCCCAGTTAAACCAGAACCAGAACAACAACAATAACAACAATCAGGGCAATGGCAACAACAACAACGGGGGAAACAATAATGGCAATGATGCTAGGGGTCGTGTGTTCGTGCTGGGGCAGGGTGATGCAAGGAATGATCCTAGCGTGGTTATGGGTAAGTTTCTTCTCGACGACTTTTACGTTTCTGTATTGTTTGATTCGGGT